>NC_143447.1:16679318-16987727 GCF_987193195.1 Phasianus colchicus | reverse complement strand
TGACCTAGACACTATTTTGCTTCAGGCTCAGTATGCTCTTTGTTATTAAACTTATCATAGAAAGTCTTGAATAACCTGACTTGAATATCCCAATGATAAGCAGTATTGGGTTATGCACTGTTTTGGTCATGAACTCTTGTCCATGAAAATAACCTGGGAGTGTCTTCTTCGAATGTGCATCCATATGGACAAGACCCCTAGTTTCTGCCTTCTGGAGCTACGGGGAAAAGTACTTAAGTTTAGAAGAGAATTGTGCCTATTTTTTGTATCAACTTCTAGATAGTAATAAATGGCTTTTATGGGGGAGGGGCAATAATTTCTTACTTTAGAATTTATTCTCCCTTGTATCTATGTGTTGCTACATAAACATGCCACCCCAGTGCAATTCTTTTGTGATATTTTAGTAGGGCTTGTTTCTAGCTACCTTTCAATGAGTTTATGGTTTCAGAGAAGAATTAACTCTTCTGGTAGGTCATTTTTGTTTTGCTGAAGCCTCCTTTTCATACTTGAATACCAGTAGTCTACTGCTGGTTGCTGAAGTTCATTTTGAAGTCCGTAACTGTTACATCAGTATGTGGCCTCTTCATAAGTTGCAAATATTGGAGCTGCTATGCAAGTCAAAATTCAAAAAAGGAAACCCACTTCTTCATAAACAGGGGCTCTGGCATTTTGGATAGTCAGGAGACAGAGGTACTGTTTAAAAGTAAGAACAAGTAAAGTGACTTGGATTCAGATGATATGCTGCCAACTGGGGAGAATGCACTGGCTGGCTGTAGTGCTGGAGTCACAGAAAGAGGCGGATGAAATCAGAATGCCTGGACTTGGATCTCTGTTCCAAATCCTAGCCTAAACTCCCTTTGAATCATGTAAATTCCTACATTCACAGTGCCTTTGGCAGTGTTCCGCATCTGTTTCCTGTTATGTGAACAACCACCTCCTTTTGTTTATTTGAACATTGCTTTCACAGGTTTTATCTTATATTGAAAGAGAGATGCTATGTTGTCCATTTCTGTCCAACCTCTCCACACCATTCCTGATTTTACAAACCCCTAAAATAATTTCTAAGTCATATCTTTTCTAAACCTCCCCTATACAGAAGTTATTCATAATGCCTTTCTGAATCTTTTCCAGTTTTAATATATCCTTTCTGACATGAATTGTTCTCACTGAGGAAAAATGGGATTCAAATCTGGATCATATGGGTTTTAATTACAAGTCCTCTCAATATCTCCATTTCAGCATTTGTATTCTCAAGAGTGCAATATTTCAATGATGTGAGGGTGAGCAGCCTCTCCCTTACTATGTTACTCTTCATCTGTGTTTTAAAAAACAGAGGTGAAGAAGATGAAGGCAAAAGCTCCATTTACTTCATGGTCACGAGTCCTTGAAAATGAGCTGATGTTGTTTTAAAGGGAATATACTAATGATCTTAGCAGGTTGCATCTCCAAACCATCTTTTACAGGCAGTAATCTCTGAATTGTTTCAGGAAGACCTGCTAACCAAACAAACATCTGCAGTGTAGATATTCAAAGCACTAGGTAAACTCAGTTTGTTTTCTGAAGTTTAGTTTCAGACATCTGCAACTGTTTATATTGGTTCCATCACTTTGCATGCAGAACATTGTAAAAATGCAAAAGCCTACAACTAGTACAATGTAGGTTTGCTGCCAGTACATCTCTAGAATGTGGGCTCAATGTTTTATTTTTTTTCCATTTTACTATGGGAAAATTCATTCCATAGCAAACAAAACACAACTGGATTCCCCCCAAATCCTAAATATTAAATGACACTGTGTTTTCTGCTACTAAGGGGCAGCCCCAGCCTGTATGCTACTTGTTAAAACCCTTAAGCTAATAAGGCACTCATCCAAAGCTCTGACCTTAGGCTGATAAATACAAAAAGTCACCCAAACCTGATCAAACTCATTTTAAACATTGAATTTTTGAACAATTAAAAAGATAAAGAGCTGGAGCTTGAAAATAAAGACATAGCCTAAGGTAATGTTCACAATTTAAAATCGATTTGAAAACACAAAGTTTTCATGGCAAAGACAATTTTTTTAGCTCTACAGCTAGCACTGAGAGTTAGTCTCACTGTTACTGAGCTGAATAAGATGACTTGCATAGTGGCATTTCTTGAATAATTTTAAGAAGCAACCCTGGACCAATAAAACACAGGGTTGTTTCCATTAATAACCTCCACTGATTAAATGAAAGAGATAAAAGATAAAGGGCTTCAGAAATGGAAGTCATTGTAAATGGGCCATTCAGACTATCTTTTCTCTGTTTCTGAATCTTCCTTGGGATTATGAAATATTACAGTTTTCAGATTTACAGACAAAACATGAACAAACAATGCCTGAAAATGCTGCCTGCAATTTTAATCAGCCATGTGCCACTGGCCTTACAAAAGGATTCTGACTTTTCTTTTCAAAGCTGACTTATTTTTCCAGTCTCAGCTGTGTTTGGGAACCATCCACAAACTTATGATTTAGGCTGCTCTGTGAGCCATCTTGAGTCTTCTAAATTCTTTTCCAGTGCTAGCTGGGTAATACCTGCATTGAGTTACAGCAACCACTTCGAAACTCCTTTTCCTCTTCTCTGGGCATTTCAAGTCCAAAAAGGCTGGGGAAGGTGGGCTGCTCCATGACAATACTGGTGCAGATCTATTTTTGTAGTAGTAGTAATAAAGCAATGGGTACTTAGCAGTGTGTTTGCCAAATAATGGTGTTGAGTAATGGTAAAAACCACACCTCCACAAAGAGCTCTTTCTCTTCCAGACAAAATGGTGTCTTTTAGCCAGACCTGCTTTTGCCTTATCTATTTCTTTAATTCTCATTAACCCTACTCATATTTTTTTGCTATGTGTGATGTTTTAGTACTACTTTGATCAAATTGTAATTTTGACACTTTGGAAACTGGGCTCAACTCCCACTTTTCACCAGAAATTTTGAGTAATTTCAGTTCTTGTCCTTCAAAATGGGTGAAACGCTGCCTGTGTCATCTTGTGTGGTTAAAGCATAATTCCTCAAAGTTTTACTATTTGCTTATCTTTCATTACTTGTCTGTGTGGTGCCAAATGTAATAGGGGCTCTGTTGGTGGTACTTGTGTGCTATTGTAATCTGAGCAATACCTTAAATAAGGACATTGTGTGTCTTTAGCAGAGAGTGAGAGTGAGGATAGCTTTTACCTTTCCTTGAAACCATTCCACTGATTAATGTTGATGATGTTAGGTTGGACGTTAGGAAACACTTCTTTACAGAAAGGGTGGTTAAACATTGGAATAGGCTGCCCAGGGAGGTGGTTGGGTCACCGTCCCTGGATGTGTTTAAGAGCCGTTTGGATGTGGTGCTTGGAGGTATGATTTAGCAGAGAGTTGTTAGAGTTAGGGTACTATGGTTAGGCTGTGGTAGGACTTGATGATCCTTGAGGTCCCTTCCAACCTGAGTAATTCTATGATTCTATGATTCTATGAGCTTTCTACACTTGGAAACCTAGCAGTCCTCTTTCACAAGTGGCATAAGTGTGGTGCAAAAGAGAGCAAGGCATTGCACAGCCCCCTGCTAGGATGCTGGGAAGAAGTTTGGCATCCCAGTTCAGTTGACAGTATTTATTTCAGTGCAGAATAGTTTCATGGCAAGTAGTTTCTTACTGTCAAAGGCACTTTCCATTCACTTCATAAATTACTTTGAGCTTTGACAAGTCCTTCAAATTTGTTTTCCCCTTTCCTTGCCCCAGTGTGTTACAAAAATGGCTTGATGGATATTTTGAAAGTTGACAGGCCAGTAGATCTTTCTGAACTAAAATACATTCTCTGTTTAAGGGCATCACAGAAGCCAAAAGGGAGAAGAGAATAGCATGAAATTTTATTCAAGGATAGTTTTTAATTCGGCAACAAACTGTGTGCCTTACATATTATCAAAAGCTTTGGAAATGGGGCTTAAAAACATGGTTCTTCCTGTCTTATCAGTCCTACTAGGCTCTGGTGAAAATGTAACCTGTTGTGGCCTTACTAAATATTCCTTTTTAATGACGTTGTTGCATTTTATTAGTATTTTGTGTATTTAAAGCAGGGGGATTCTTACTCATTGCTTTTGAACTGTTATTTCCCTCTTGCCTTGGAATCCTTTCCAGCAGTGTGTTTAATGTCTGACTGCTCAAACAGGATCGCACTGTGGGTTTCATTTTTTCATCTTTCCCCTTTTTGATTGTTCTGGATTTTTGTTGTTGTTGTTTCAGGGTTTTTTTGTTTGTTTGTTTTGCTTTGTTTTGTTTTTTTTTGTGAGGTTTGTTTTTTCACATCTACTGTATTTGGTCCATTGTTGCACATCAGGGAGATGCTTGAGTTCTTGATTTTCTCTCGTTTTTTGAATCAAGGCAGAGCACACACCATTTTCTTACAATTCTGTGTTTGATGTCATTAAAATTGTATTTTTTCCTTAAAAAAAGATTTTTTGAATGTTACTACTTACTTTTGACAAAAATTTAATACCTGAGGTATCACTTTTATTAATGTAACTGGATGCAATGCATTATAAAACGCACTGAGGTCAATACCTAGCAAAGATTTTTATGAGAGAAGGAATTCATGATGTGATTTTAAAAAGTATCTATTATTTCCTTACCAGGGTTTCTAATAACACTTTGGCCCAGTGGACAAACTCGAGTGAGTTCCCCAGCTTAAATCTTAGTCCTAATACCTTGTGATTTTTTTTGTGATTTCAGGTACCTTCCTGTGAAAGGAATGTACTTGAATGTATTCTGATTGTGGCACACTCCAGAAATGGGGCTTTTATTGAGATAATGAGTCAGGTAAAGGGAAAAGAAAATCCTCAGCATTTTCTGGGAGTTTCACCTGAGTAGAATGTGAGTAGGAACATCAGAATATGTCCCATGATCCAGATTAATAATGTTAATAAAGCTTTACAAGAACTAGCATCTGTTTTATGACTATTCACTGTCTATGACATAAAGCCCTGCTGTTTTGAGTAGGGAATATTGGTCAAAACACTGGAGTTGTCCCCTGTGCTTTGTGAAGAGTGTTGTGCTATCTTTAGTATGCACCTGGACAATTAGAAGGAGTTCAGATGGGATGAGTGTTGAATTTCTCATCTAAAGGGTGCCATTTCCAGTATCAGCTTCACTCATCGTAGTGCTTCAGTATCTGTGAGATGTGCCATACGTTTCCTCTTGACCAACAGGTGGGGTATCAAATAGAAGCAATGAGAGCAATAGATTACTTTTACTATTTTTGGTTAGTTCCACACATACAGTGTTTTGGAGGTGATTTTAAAGGAGGATAAGGGGTTACACATCAGAAATATCAAACCTTTGTTTCCAGATTATCTTCCTTAGATATTTGTTTAAACTTCCAACGTGTAGAAATATGAATATAAAAAAAACATGAATTAAGTCAGAGGAGAAACTTTTGCTGAAGTCAGTGTACTAGGGCAAATGAGAACAGAACTCAGTAAACTGATGTGTGTTTGCTGAGAATCTGGCCTGTTTTGTCCTTTGCTACTCTTTTGCTCTATAAATCTAAATTGAGGCTTTTCTTGTTTTTTCTTTCTTGATTTCATTTGTTACCTTGGCACTGTGGACTATATGACTGTACATCTTTCATAAAGTGCCTTGAGATGTCTCAGCATGATAAGGTGCTAATTAAATTGAAGCTGTTGTCAAAGTGGAAGAGGGAGTAAGAGTTCAGGGCTACCTGGTTTATACACTAGTTTAGTTGATGACTTCAGTGAAACTGAATAGGAAAACTTCAGACACTTATGAAATCAGAAAACTTATGCTAACTCATGTTAGCTAGCTCTCAAAATGTTATTGATTGAGTTTGGATGTGTAGTCAAATGCCTGGGATGAATCCGAGGTAAAATCTCTTGAGTCTATATGAGTGTATCAAAAAAATAGCAGTTCCAAGGTCTGGGTGGTATAGCTAGTCCTTCTCGCGTTCAACACAGTGATAATTTTCACCAAAACTGCCCTCATTTTTACTCTTCTGTTTTGTGGCTGCGTTGCGTACTGTATACTGCTGGTAGGATTCTTTATAATAAAAAGGGTTTTGTGATTGGCTGTTATTAAACTGAAATTAAGCTGAAATTCTAAGATCTAAGAAGGGTATTCATTCCACAAATGGTTTTGTTCATATCTCTAAATTCCTATCAGTTCCTGGAATCATGTTTCACATTTGGCTGGTACATCTTTACATACCAATTTAAGGTTACCTTGAATGCATAATTAAATGTTAGGCTGCTCAAATTGTAATTGCAATCAAAAGTGTTCTTTGTTCTGAAAGCTGTAAGGAGGAGACACAGCCACTTATGTTTTCCTAGAGCTTTATAAACAATGTTTTAGCCTTGGGTTAGTTAACATAATGTCTTTGGATCAAGATGAAAATCACAACTTGCTAGATAGAAAGGACGAGATAAACATCATAGATTCTGAAGGCTTTATGTAAAGGCCTTATGTGATTTTTATTTTTTTTCAAAAACAAATGGATTTGTTAAGATTAGGTTGTATAACTTAATACAAACGTTGGTGCAGTAAGAAAACTTTGTAAATTGATTGAAGGACACAAATTTATCACTGAGCTGAAAGAGAGAAAGAAATGGTAGAGGACTTCAACTCTTTGCAATTTGCTTTGAACTTTAGAGAGATTTTGTCCATTTCTGAAACAATTTTTGCCATACCATATTTAAATAAACCCAATAGTTTAGCATTTGAGTCTACATCTCAGTATTTGGTGCACTAATTCTGTACAAACCCCAAATTTGGCTGAACTCACTCTGCTATGTAGTGCTAATAAAAACAAAAAGATGGGGCATTTCTATGCTTAGACCTGTAGCTGCTACGAGGGGACATAGAGATGGTCAGAGACATGAACCAGAATAGCTGTGGAAGGTTAGCCCAGTAGTTTGATGAACATCAAATATGCCTGCCCTTCAGAATAAATGGAGATGCCATCTTGCTAAGGCAGCCTGCCCCATTGTCACATAGTTGGGGCAGCTGTAGGCAAATAAAAAGGCTTGTTCAGCTACTGCTAACAAGCTGCACCTGAGCTCTTTAGCTCCAAGTGCAATGACTCTGACAAAGATGCCTTTAATCAAATGTTTTCAAAGGAATGATGAAGATAGTCTAAAAATGATGTTTTGGAACTGCTGTCCAGAAAACACATATTTTCTATGTGGAAAAACATGCATTTTCTGTATTTCAGTTTGTGCCTGTTGCCTCCTGTCCTGAGAAGTATTTGGCTTCATCTTCTTTACTCCCCACAGTTAAATATTTATACACATGGGTAAGATTCCCCCTGAGATTTCCCTTCTCCAGGCTGAACAAACACAGCTCTCAGCCTCTTCTCATAATGACGGATGCTTGAGTTCATCAATCAACTTTGGGGCCTCACTCCAGTCTATCATGCTCCCGTCCCTTGGTTATGCATGGCTGAGATGGTGGTAGCTGTGACCTTAATGCCAGGACAAGGGTGACTTCACTTGCTGTGGCCTCCCAGCTGGAGAGTGTGTTTTGACCATTTGTGAATCTGCCTTCCAGCAATGTTGGCCGAGAAGGATCTTTCCCTTAGTATGCATCATCTAATAACTAAGGAGTTTCCTTCCAGCATGCTAGAGAGATAAATGTAAGTGATAAGTTGAAATGACAGAGCAGTAGCGTGTCATCTTGAAATCCAAGATCAAAAATGAAACGGAAATTTAGGAATCTACTTTGAATGTGCCAGAATGTTACCAGAATTTGGGTCTTGCTTTAGTGTTTTCCCTGCTCCCTACAGGACTTGCACCTTTCTATCACCTCATCTTCTTAGTGATAGATATTATGTTTGCAAAAAGAAAAAAAAATTAGAGTGAGAGAAGGAGGCTTGGTATAGTTTATTCCTCTGCAGTGTTTTCAGGACCTGAAATCTCCTAGATAGAGGGTTCTCAGAGCTGCTACATGAGGACAGGATCGATTCAGTCAATCAGACGGAAAGCCTACTGTCAGACTCTCAGACCTTTAACCTGCTCCTCAGAATTATTAGAACTCCCAAATCTCTTTGCAAGCCTTTTCTATTAGACAGATATTCCCATGTTTTGATTTTTTTTCTCCAGAAGTAATTTTTTTTTATAATTACCTTCATTGAACTGCACTTACCATCTGTGAAGTGAGAGGCACTTAAATGATTTATTAGCCTGGGTTCCTAAAATGTGCTGAACAGCATGAGATTGATCTGGCTAGTGACAAATACAGGATACATGACAATGGATAGGTGGCCAGTGTTTGATGAAGCATTGTGCTGCTCTGGTGGGGGCTTGCTCTATGGGGGCATGCTGGCTCTCTTCCAGTTATACAGTAGATCGATAGAAGGCAGGTATGCTGTGACTCAGAAATACAAAGAAATATCTTAAAGCACAGTTCTCCTCTTGAAAAAATATTGTGCCTCTTGTTTCTGAAGTAACTCTCCATTAAATAGGCTCTAAAAAGCTTTCTGGCAGCCAGGAAAATCTTTTGAGAATCCAAAAGTTTACTCAGATTCTTTTTTCCTTGTGCACTGATTGAAATTCTGCAGGCTGATTTTGGTCCTCACTTCGTTTCACCTTTGCAAGTTATGTCCATGATATGTAAGATGCTTTCCACACTTTTTCCTCAACCCTGTACAACACGGTTAACGTTCAGTAAGGTTCAATAGAGGCAGCACAGTATGGAACAGAAAGCTGAGCTGTGCAGATCTAGCTACAAGCATAATTAGTAGCACTGAAAGGCTGTAGGCATGAGGACTACTTACGTGGGGAATATGGTTCCTAGCTAAGCAGGAGTTGGCAAGGAGGAGTACGTGCCTTTCATGCAAGTAAAATTCTGTCTGTGGTAATAGGCAGGGACTCCAGGCTTACATCTCCAGCTGCATTCTCATCTGAGCAGGGCTGTGAAACCCTGCCACTCACAGAGCAGCGTTTTGCTTCCCCTTATAGCAGACACTCGCAACTTCTTCTGACCTCAGAACTCGGCAGGAGCCGAGATGAAGCAGCTTCATCCCTTCACAGTGATGAGGTGCCACCAAGCAGCTGATCTCACAGATGCAAGGGACTGCAGGTGAGCCAGAGCCTTCTCTGTGCAGATTGCCTGGAGGATCATCACAGGAACATTGGCAAGGAAGAGGAGGATGCAAAGCTAACATCAGTGGTGTGCTCCTGCTGGGGGTTAAGCATCTGCCTTCCCCCTTTTCTCAGCACAAACGGAGAGAAAAAAAATCCAGTGCAGACACCATGTTAATCTTTTTCCCCAACGCAATTTAACATATGCAAAGAAGCACAGGAGAAATTAGGGAGAATAATAAAAAGAATGTGCAAGAGTTGGTTTACTATAAGCCCTAAAACAGCTTGGACCAACGCTGATTTAATGTGCTGTGTTCCAGATCTGCCTCTATGTTGCAGTAGTAAATAGAATCAGTGCCTGGCAGCTGGCACTGGAGCAGGACTCGCTGAGGGCTGCTTTCAGTACCAGCTAACTCTTTGGCCAAACCTATGCAAGGTGACAGTGATCAGCTACCAACCGCCCCATGGCTTTTCTGTGCTCCCAGCACCTGCCTTGGGTGATCTGGACCATGTGTGAGATGTGAAGTGTGTTCTCAGTGCAAAATTAGGCAGCAAAGGAGCCAAGAAGGCATAGAGAAGGAAAGGAGGTGTGGGATGTTGGAGAGCTGCCTGGGAAGATGGGGTTCGTAGGGAATTTTCCCTGTGTCTTGGGCTCAGCCTTATCCTGATTAATGGCTGGCAGGTGAACAGGAGGAAAGCCCTACCATGGGGAAGTTATGAAGCATGTAGGGAACTTTGGGACTGACCTGAGTACCTGTAATTTCTGGGATTCAGATGTCATTCGAAGTTGCACAAACTAGCATAGCTGTTAATTATGTTTGTACTCTGTACTTTGATGACCTTGAGCTCAATTCTGGGGCCAGAACATTAATTGCTACCTAAGTACAGGGTGTTTCTCTGCCTTCCAGTTGTGATTGTTCTTAACAGCCCCATTGCACTGCTTTTACTTGAAACAATATCCTCTTCATATACTGTATATACCCCATATTGTAGATGTTGAATTTGTAACTTTACTTTTTCCACTGTTCTCTCCTAAAACAAAGGTTGTTTTGTCTCACACTACCTGCATAGTAGTTTTTCTCCTCTACCTGTCTTTTTTTTTTATTCCCACTTTTCATGGTATCCACAGAACATCAGTACAATTGAATCAGATCTACGTTCTACTCCATAATCCTGGAGTTAGTTCAAACTCTGGGTTACATTTGTTGGTAGGGTAGAAGTGGTGAAGGGGAAAGACTTTGGGAAGCACTAAAAGAATACAGGGAGAAGGAATCCTCATGTAATATTCCTCTTTACTGGCTGATGAATTTGTATGCCCTGAAGAGCAGCGTGTGGCCAAATGGAGATGGTGAGAAGCAGAGACAGATGGCAACATGTGATTTGGAAGGAACACAGGGTTTTACACCCAGTCTGAAAAGCAAAATCAGAGCCCTGAATGCTCATGATTCTTTTGGTCTAGTTGATATCGTGTGTTTCATTATCCAAATATCAGGATTTAATCTGGCCTATATACCAAGGATTTATTTTGATTTCCTCTTTTATTTTGAACCTGTATTCCTTCGGTAGAGTGCTATTCCTTCTGACCTCCAAATGAGTGAGTAGGGTCATTTGCGGTGGGCAGACAGCCCAAAGGAGCTGGGTGGAGAAGAGGACAGACTTTTGCAGGTGGCAGCCCTGGGCATAGGACAGCTGCATTATGCTGCTTTGATAAATTCAAATAATCTTTCAGCCCAAACTCATATTTTCTCTTTTTTATTTCCCATGCCTCCTTCTGGGCTGCAGAAGCTGAGATAAAGGTGTTTGCCGGAGTTCTGAGCGACCCAATGCTTCTCAGCTCCAGGAATGGTGACAGGCACACTGCTTGCAGCAGCAGGTCCATTCCTTCCTCAGAGCTGTGCCAGCACTGAGCTTGGATAGGAGGTGCAGGAGGCTTCACGAACTGTTTCCTGGAGCACCCAAGCAGGGCTGGGATGATGCAGCAGGCTGGAGCTGGGGCTCCATGCTGGCAGCAGATAAGTGGTGAGGCTGCCAGTTCTGCTTACAGCTCACTCGAGGTGTTTGCTGTCCTCAGATTCAAAAGGCTTAGGAGTCCAAGGAATTAAAATAAATGAACAAGCAAATGGGAAAGAGCTAGAGGAAAAGACCAAAATATTTTTAAAGCTCTTCTTCATCAGCAAGCCATAAGTGATGAATCTGCAGGGTACAGTCTGGTTTGAACTGGCTTTGGGAAACTGAGGATAGCTCACTTAGCTTAATAATTAAAGGGATGAAAGGCATTCCTACACACTGCACTAAAGATGAGTGAGGTTTTATCTCTGTACTGCTAACAGTTCCAGTGACATGTTCATAATGCTGTAACACATTTCTCTGCACATACAGCAAAGAAGAGGACTGATGGCAATGGGCCAGAATCACTTAGATCATTTTACCAGGGGCACACCAGAGACCAGGGGACCCCATCAAGGAGCCACTTTTTCCAGTCTGTAGCACCCCGTGTTGTGACATTTCTCGTACTGTTGTCCCCCTGCATTACTTCTGACAACACAGAAAGTGATTGTTGTCTTTAGATATAAAAATCAGTTTAACTCAAACCAGGGTCAAACTGCTGTCACTGTATTCAGATATAGGTTTCAACTTAGTTTTGTCACCGTGAGAGTTGGAAAATTGCAGCTCTGGGTAAGGTCAAACCAGGGTTATAAACTTTCTTTGTGAGCAATTGAGTATGAAACAAAATCTGATTTGCTCAGATACAGGTGATGTTTGTTTTTCCTCCTCTTTAAAGTGCAATCCTGCTTCTCCAAGTTCATTTTAAATAATTCAGCGTTGTGAAACAGGAGGGCTTGAGAAATTTCAGAAATAATGCATGCAAAAGGCAGGCTTTTATACTCATGATGTCTGTGGGATTCTGCAGCATCCTGGCGTGATGTGTGGGTGTGTGTGTACATGTGCTTTTTTTGTACTCGCTTGCATACTCACACACCCGCACACTGTGTATGAATTGATTATGTTACCCAAATACCTCCTAGGGATCTCTCTCTCTTTCTGTGGATCT
The DNA here is from genome assembly GCF_987193195.1 of Phasianus colchicus. Taxonomy (NCBI): domain Eukaryota; kingdom Metazoa; phylum Chordata; class Aves; order Galliformes; family Phasianidae; genus Phasianus; species Phasianus colchicus. The sequence continues at coordinate 16,975,588 of NC_143447.1, read as the reverse complement.
GGTACAATTTGTACTTGAAATTACTCTAGGAATTGTACAGTTTTGTGTTAAACACCCCCACACTGATACAGACACAGATTGAAAGCAGATAGGCATTAAAAAGTGATGTTTAAGTAACTGCTGTTCTGCTCTCAGAATATTTTCTTCCGAGAATTCATTTCTCAGGAGTGATGTAGGTCACATCTTGGGCCAGGAGGAAGAAGTAGGTGACTGTAAGGAAACGTGAGGTGTCCAGACAGAGGCCAGGTTATCACGCCTCACTTCCACACCTCCAAGACACAGGTCAGCCCCAGCTCGCATCACAGGTGCTGAGGCTGGTTATCAGAGAGAGTAACACAGGGGTTGCAGCTTCTCATTCCAGAGGAACCAAATGGGGCAGCTCAGCTCCACTCAGGCCACTGGATAGGAAGGAAAGCAGAAACCAAGGAAACAAAATGGAGAAACTTCCCAAAAGATAATTTTTTTCTTGTCAGAGAGAGGTGAGGTAGACACATATGCCTGTATGGAAGTGTGAACTTGTAGGCTCTCAGTTCTCTATGTCAGTCCCCTTTAAAAGTAAGCGTTAGTTTCTCATCTCCTAAAGCAGAATGCCTGCTGATTGACTGAACCTAACAATAATTTCCCACTCTGATATGTTAGCTTCTTTACTTGCTCTATTATTTCCACTTCCGGAATTATTGTATTCCCAAAACTCTTAGAATTTGTCTCTCAAAATGGTACTGAATGTAGTATTTGTTCTCCAGATAGCATAAAAAGCGTGTTGTATTCAGCAGTGATGAACTGTGCATGCAGAGCATAGCCCAAATGGTAGTTAAAGGTGGCAGCATCTCCCAGAGGAGGAACTGAGTGCACCCAGGCACAAATTCTGTTTTTGTGCCTTAATACTGCTGCCAAAACACTGTTGATGCATCTAGCTTAGAATAAATATTAGCCACTGGGCATTTCTCCCAGAATGTCTTCTCTCATATATAGTGGAAACCACACAGTATTTGCCTGATTCTATTTATTTATTTATTTATTTATTTATTTATTTATTTATTTATTTATTTATTGGTCTCATCATAAATAGAGTTAGGGTGATTTGGGGGAACTCAAACTTGTTATCAAGTTTTTGAAATATCTTATTAATTGATATTCTCACCTGTTAGGCATTTCAGTTTCTCTTATTTGTTCTCCTCTGGAATTTTTTTTTCACTCGTTTGGTTCTTGTGGCAGTTCACTCAAATGCTACCTACTCTATTTTCCGTACTTCTGTCTGACTTGTTCTGTCCTCTGCTGTGTTCTCTGCATAACTGCATTCCAGTTTAAAAGCCTGCTTTCAACCTTCCTAATTTTAAATTCTCATAAGATTATTCTGTGGTGTGTCAGAGATGTCTGTCTCTCTTGCATGGGTCCCTTTCCTTCCAGAAGTGTCCCCAGGTCTGAGGAATCTGATCTTTCAAGTACCTTCTCAGCCAGGCATTAACCTTGGCCTCTCTTTCCAGTCCAGTGTAAAGTTATTGGGAGAGTTTTCAGAGAATGTTCCTTGTTCTGAGATTTTTTTCCCGAGGGCTTAAAGGGCTTCCAGAATGGCTTTCCTGCCCTTATGTATGTAATTTGTCCCAAAACAGACCATTACCTCCTAAAAAGCCAATACTTCCTACAGGTCAATTCAGACTCCCATGAGGTCTGCCACGTTAGTTGTGGCAGTCCAGTTGCCACGTAATGCTCTCTGGGGTCACAGCCCCACCTGCCTATTTGTGGATGGTAAGAATCAGCTTCAAGCCTAAGGTACAGTTTTACAGAGATGCCTAGCTGTTGGCAGGAGATTATTGTCTAAGTCTGTCAAGAGGTTTTGGACATGTGCTTTTTCTTGATGTCCCCTATTGTACTGGTACTGGCTCATGTGATCCCCATCATGTCCTTCCCAACAGAACACATTACAACATAGGCCCTTGCTCAGTATTGTGCTGTTTAGTCCAAGGCTGGATATCTCAATGGCTAAGGTCCCTTCTTGAGTGCTGACCTGACTGATTTGGAAGCAGAACTGAGTTTGCCATATTGCTTTTCTTTTGGCAGAAGGCTTTGTGTTTAACAAGGCATTCACCGTATGTTCTGTTTTCTAGATGTCTGACGGCACTCCTGGATCAGCAGCTCTTGCTACATTTCTCTGCAAGTACAAAACTTCAACTAATGGGCATTAGCAACTCATGGACAGACTCCACCTCACGTGCTTTTGGCAAGTATCATAACTTGACATCATCTGCTCTAAGTGGTTGAGGCCTGACACCTGTGTAGCATGACTTGCAGTTGAGCTGTGAATTGAGCATGTGAACATATCCATGACAGCTCAAGCTTTCTGGTAGTCAATGATTTGCTTTGTGATTCAGTTGTCCAGCAAATGTGCTGTAGACTGGATATAGTACATGAGCTCTATCTGTTTTAGGATTCCTGATTATATCCTCTTGGCATATCTTATAGTTTTTATAATGGATTGATTTACAGTCAGATATATCTAAATTAGAAGATCCTCTGTATCTAGACTATGATGTGGAGTTTCTTGTTTTCTCTAATTTCTCACTCCTAGGCCTGGACAATTTTCTGTGACAAATCTATGTCACTGTGCAATTGTAGATTTTTACACTTTCTCTTCCTTCTGTAGCTATATTCTCTTCTCTTCCTCTAAGTGGCAGATTATGTATGAAGTACCTAGTATAGTCCTACCAGCTATGAAGACTCATTTAAATTCAACACATCCCACTGTCCTGCTAAGTGTTCTATCAATGTGCCAGCTTTGCTGTATTAACCTAGGAGCAAGGAAACTGCAAGTCTCTCAATCCTTGGGCTACAGCAGGTTTATTTTATTTAATGAAGTTTGAGTCATTTTATAGCAGAACTGGGCTGCAATTCCAGCTGAGCCCTTTTCAGCCTGTATATCCCTCTCTGCTGCACACCTCTGGAGTATGCAGCCAAAATGTAAGTTAATGAAGACAAAGAGGAGAGATGTTCCTGACGTGGTGATTTTTCTCTCCTGTTAGGGCATTGATGCTCAGGCAGTGCTGAAAAAAGCTGCAATGCTATCACTTCACTCTTCACAGTAACTTTTATCTTTTCCTCGGGGACACATGTAGCAAGTAACTGTTGACCACCTTAACATTTTCTAGAATTTCTGTCTCTCAAAAAATATCCCACTCCTTCCTGCAGTATTGACTTTGGTACAGACTACTCTAAATCTCACTTTTTTTTTTTTTCCTTGTTGCCACATCTAAAACATCTGAAGTATTTCATGGGAAAATAAAGCAAGAAACAATGGATCAAATTAGAGAGGTCCACAACTGGCTTGTATCGGTGATGACTGTGGCCCAAGCACATTTCTTTTTTAACTTTGCCATCCTTCTGTCTTACATAATCAAAAATAAGTTAAGTGCTTTGCAATCTGTGGAATGTGTTTTTTTTTTCACATGACCACCATCTGGGCTGCTATTCCTCTGGCCTTTTGTACCTCTCTTTGTTGTTTGGGTTACTGATAGTTGTCTGTCTGGTGATGTTTGATTTTAGCTTTCTCCCTGGTCTTCTCAAGAAGTTACACCTAGAAACTTTCCCTAATTTTATCTTTGAGGTTTACACTTGTCTTGGCCTTACCAAACATATCTGAATTCTACAGTTTATTCCTGTCAGTACACCGTGCCTCACTCTTAACACGTGAGTGTTTGTCTACAGGAGGAGATACCAGTCAGGAATAACCTGGGATTATCTGTTGGAAGCTCACATGTGGGGTCCATTGCCCTTTGAAAATGGATGCAGATTATTTGTGCTGTTATTCCAGAATCCATGTCCTGTCAGGGAGTCTTGAGACATCCTTTAATTTTTCTCCCTCCCATTTGAACTCACTGTCCTGTGCAGAACAAGCCTTAATTTCAGCTGTCATCAGACCTGCTTTCTCCTTCAGCTGAGATCTCTTCCTAATGCAGTGGCACTTGAGGTTTCTTGGAGATAGGTCTGTCAGACTGGTGGTGAGTTAAATGCTTACTGAAATTGATGGAAACTACTCTAGTGACTTCATGGCCTATTGGGCCAGTCCCTGAGAACACCAAATCAAACAAAATCCAGATGTATTCCAGGCTATATGCAATACTCTTTTATTGCATTTTCTATCCCCGTATGTTACAAGTTTTTATTTTTCTGTCTTTTGTGATTCTGAAATGGGAACAGGTAATGTTGAGCACAGGGTCATTCTCTTAGGCCTAATCTACAGTATTTCTTTCCCCCAGCTGAGGACAGAGCGATCTGAAGCTTCCTGCAGGCCTCGGTTTGCTGTGTGTCAGTGTGATGTGCTGCTTCACTTGGTTTGCTGTGCTTGTGGGTAATTTGATAAGTGATAATCATGGCCTGCAAGGAATGCCAAACCTCTTGTTCACACTGTTCCAGTTCATATTTTCATTTTGTCTGGAAAAGCCACTTTGCCTGTACCAGTGTACTTTCTAGACCCTCCTGCTGAAAATAGGCACTTGTTTTTTCAGCTCTTTTGTGTAGTGGGTGATATCTTCTGATGCTTTTAAAATTGGATTATTTTATTTATTAAATCGCAGGCAGTGTTATCTCAGTTCCATGGGGTAAGAAATGGGATCATAGGCTGCTTTGCTTTGTGGATAGTGGAAGTCTACTGATAAAATAAGGCAGCATGTCGGAATGTGGTGTGCTCTGTGTTGTGCTTTTAGATGAGGGTAAAAGAGAGAGACAAAAGGAAGTAGTTAGAAGTACAGGAAATACCAGAAGAGCATCTGTGCAACACCGACTTCAATCCAGTAGTGAAAATCTGCTTTTCTCAGTACTCGATCCATCTCAAAATACTTGCAGTAAGTTTTATTACAGAGTAAAATGAAGTTGTGAAATTATGTGATGACAGTAACAGCCAGTTTGGCAGTACTCCAGGGTGTAAGAAAATTCTAATACTCTCATGTAGCAGTTAGCAAGAGCAACAAACTGCTTTCACAAGTAGGGAAGCAGAAGACACAGCAAGGACCAAGGTCAAAAGCATTAGGCTTTTTTGGTGCTTCATTTCTGCAAAGTGCAGCACAGATGGAGAAGCCTCTAGGAACTATGCCATCAGCTGGCTTAAATGGACTGCTGGTAAAATCGGGGGGGAGGCACCACTTTAGCCCACTTGGGAAGCTGGTCTTGGTCGGGCTTCGTGCATCAGCTCAGGGGGTATTGCTTGTCCCTGTGCCTGCCCTGTGCCCATCCTCTGCCTGTTTCCACGTGCCTGCCCTGCGCCGGCTCCGTGTGCGTGCTGCAGGCGACACTAGAGGTCACTCTGTGACCAGGGATGGGAGCCTGCCATTCGGGGGCCTTGAGAAGGTCAGCAGCTGCTAATCCGTATAAATTGCTGAACTACAAGCAAAATTTGTACCTAATTATGAGCAGCTTTGATGCCGCATTGCTTCTATCCCAACTTGAGTGCCAATTTCCTAAAGGAGAAAAACACACCCGTAAGTGGTGTGTCTGTCAGAGCTCCCAGAGCAAGGCTGGTGGTTTAGGCACAGACTTGGGACATCTTTGCTGTGTGGGCAGCATTCCCCACGGCGTCCTCCTGGCTCGGATCTACCTGCCTCCCTCCTCTCCCTGCACACTGTCAGCTGTCTTATCAGCATGGTCAGGAATTCATTTGATGCTGCCTAGCAAGCCTAGGGGGAAAGATGGATTTAACACAGTCACTAGACATCCGCGTGCTAAACTCAGTGGCTGTGGAACCTATATCAAAAGGATTTAATTTTATTCCCTAATAATCCCTTTTCTCTCAAACAGGTCAGACTAGAGAGGCTGCTGCTACTGCTGCGGCTTTCAGCCTCGCTGGCATTGTTGTTGGTTTCAGAGCTGGGCAGCCATGCAAAACATCTGTCTCATCTCATGAAAAGTCTTCCTTGTAGTATCATTTTGTTGAATTCATTTACTCTGGCTTCTCAAAAAAATAATAATAAAATAGGAAGTTATTTCTGCTTTTCAGTTCCCTGAAGTACCTTTGTAGAAGTTAATCTGAAGGGAAGATTTCACTGGTTTTTCCCCATGTTCCTGAGAGCCCTGATAGATTTGGGTTAGCAGAACCTACTTGAAAGTTGCTAGCATAGTTAGCAATAAATTCTGGATGAAAATCAAAGAATGAGGAAAATAGATTTAAAGAAGTCATTTTAGCCTTTTTTTTTTTTTTTTTTTTTTTTCTCATTGCAAAATGTGCCTCGTTTTGCCCAAATATAAAGCATGTTCTCACCCTTCCTCCCATTTCCCAAAGGATGAAAGGTGACACGCCTGATATGAGGCTGAACAAAACATTTTAGTTGACCTAAAGCATTTTTGCTAAGTTTATTTTTTCACTTTGGCCATAAAAGGCAAAGCCAGTTATTTGCACAGCTTTATTTGTAAGCCCTTCCTTAGCTCCTGTGGAGGCCAGGTGCCTGCTGTCGGGGGAGGGAAAATGCCCAACATCCCTTTTTCTCCATGGAACATACCATTAATGACCCAATTTTGCTGGAGGTTTCTAATGCTCTCGCAAGGGTTTTGTGGCATGGGGAGGCTTTGCACTTCCCCCATTAGGGCAGGTACCTGGTTGTGGCTGGATTCCACGGTAGTGCAAACATCTCACAAATCTAGTCAGAAATAATTGGGATAACAGGGACTCCTTAGTCTTCGTTCACTCGAGGGTCACAGGACGTCAGATTTGACTTTGTTATTGAAGTCAGTTAATGTACTGGAAATGCCTTCATTTTCTCCCTCTGGAGCATGGGTTCAAATCTGCCATAAATTACAAGTGACACAGGTTCAGTAGTCTTAATTAAATCCCACGAGGTTATTTTTGTGTGTCAACACTCCTCTTCTCCTCCCTTCTGTACCATTTGGAGCAGCCGAAGGGCAAGGAGGACTCTGGCTTGGTGCTGGAAGTTCTTGGTGCTGCATTCAGGCGTGTAGATTAGCTCAGGGCTGGGCTATGCCCAGGCTCTGTCCTGGTGTCAATTGTCCATTGAGCCTGTAATGTAGTGTATAGTCTACGTACATTTAAAGCATTCAGTTCTGTGCAAGACATTTATTCCTTGTAGGGAGATAACTGACTATAGAGGATTTCTGTTATCTACAGCATCTCTTCAGCCTGGGATTCATTGATCTCTGATCTGCTCTCTAAAGGTGCCGAAGAGGAGTGATCAATGCAACAGTGCTGATGTGAATAAAGCATGGCCCCTAATCTGCATTATCAACGGCCCACTTCCTGATATCCTGAGCTGACCTGGTCATGACTGTCTCTTACACGGATAAATACACTGGCTGTTGCTAACATGGCTTGAAAGCCTTTAAAATAGGAACGAATCACATGCAGTGTAGCTTTTCCAGGGAGTGGCTAGTCTGATTCAAGCCCCTTTTAAGCTAATGCTTTTGTAAAGGCACTATACATTGCGAGCGTTTCGCTTAGCGTGGATTTAAATTAAAAGCTTTAATCGATCTGATTTTCCTAGCATCATGTTGTTGTGTGTTTTTGTTGTTTTTTTTTTTCCTAAAGAAAGCTATGAAATAAAAGAGCTCCAAACATGCCATTTAGAGAAGAACTGTTTAGAGAGCAGGTTTTTATTTAATAAACAGTGATCAATTGAATTGATTAACCATGAACACATTACAGCAGGGTTTGTTGTTGCTTCTGCTGATAATTGCAGTTCATGTGCATGAGAATATTAAACGGCTGTTTGCAGGATCATTTTCATCCGCTTTTCATTTAACAGAATGGAGAAAACAACAACTGTTGACAGTGATTTTGGTTAGGACTCAAGTGCTGCAGACTGTGCCCTCAGGATGCCTGTGCAATAACTCTATCAATTGTGGCCATTTACTCTGCACTTCCAGACATTTCTGCAAAACTTACAGCTGTTTTTTTACTAATTTGCTTGGTAATTAGATCTTATCACACTGGCTCTATAGCTTTACATAAACTGTAAGCATTTGGAGCTGCCATGTATGACATCAAGAGTTGTCTGTCTTGGTTTGTGCTGCTCTGCGAAGACCAGGGTGCTCTCAGAAAGCAGTAGAAATAGGGAAGCAGTTGTAACATATGAGTTCCTGCTGGCTTAAGAAGGTTTCCTCAAAGGAGAGGAATCCTTTCACTTACATTAACCACTGGAAGCCAAGTGGCATTGATGGATTTCATCCTGCTGGATGCTGAACACAAACAAGGAGCTCTGCTTCTGCCCCCTCCTTCGCCCTCCAGTATGAATTTTTGTCTCCAACAGGAGCTGAGGGCTTCAGTTGAAGTATTTTGTTGTTATACGTATCTCACTGATGTTAAGGAGAGCAATACCATGATACTGTGAGTTTGGAGTCAAGAGGTGGCATGAATCATAACCAAACATTATAGATGAAAAGGCAGTGAGTCCCTCTGTGGCAGCAAGTCACCCTGAAATGGCTTCATGCAGTGATATGTGTAGCATAATTAGGCAATTCTGAATCTAGTTGCCATTACTGGTAAAACAGCCTTACTTGTTCTCAAAGATCTGAAAGGAGAAAGTGCTCTGCCATAACTGCACAGGTGCGCCCTGTTCAAACACCATCGTGTTTTTCGATGACAAAAACAAAAGATTAAAATAAAATAAAAGAGGTTACTCCTGTGCAAGCTTACAATATGCAGTGAAACAATTTTATTCTGCAGCTAAAGATGTCAGGGCCTCTAAGATCTTTCCCAGGGCAATCTCTCAACTGTGGTGGGGACAGAGCTTCTCTATGGGTTTGTCTGTACTGGCTGGATGTAGGCACACCAAAACTCGGAGCAGACAGGCAGAAATACTTCAGGAACTAGATGCACACCATCTCAGAGCCTGATGCACTATTGACAGCGTGAAGAAATTCTGCTCTTTGTCCTGGGCTGAACAGTGCTAAATCTCAGTGTTTTGTTTTGCCATGTGGCTCTACTAAGAGCCATTTCCCAGTGCTGGCCCTGTAGCATGCACTTGGTGGTGCAGAGTTGGACAGCTGCAGGCTGAGAGAGCCATGTGTCACTGATGGCTGAGAGCTAGCAATGAATTCAAAGACTTTTTATTTTCAATTCTTGTTCTGCCAGTTCTACGCTCTCCCAGGGAAAGGCAGAATGTGGTTTGATTTCAGGATTATTGTTTGCTGTCTGTAGATTACTTAAGTCACAGTGTGGTTTTCTGTTTTGTACTGCATATTTCCCTTTGGGAATATTAGATAAGCTGTGTGTGCTGCAGGAAGGTGTCTGCCGCTGTGTATGGAGAGAGGTAGCCTGTAACATCAGGGAAAGTCCAATAAATGACAGCATTGCAAGGTTTGGAGGTCTAGAGTTCCACCTAGTTAATGATGAAACGCAACTAACAGGACCCCAAAGAGAGTATGAATGAGGTAGATGTCAGAATAACGTATAAATCTTGAACTTCTTGTGTTTAAACAAATTATTACCAAGTTTTGTAAGAAAATCTCACGGAGGATGCAAAGATATTATGGGAAGAAGCAACATTTCCAGATGGACTTTGGTGGTTTTATCTGTCAGGTGATACTCGCAGATGTCATCGTAAAGATGCTTCTACTGCTTGTAAAGGTAGTAGTAGTAATACAATAGCTATGGAGATTGTCACAGGTATGCGAGGAAACATCTATAAGGAGGGGGGATAACTTTTATTTGATAACTGATACAATTGGGAAAAAAGATATAAACTTTCAGTCACATAAACCCTACTTTCTCGAATTTTTCTGGAGTTCTTGAAAGTCACAGCTCAGGGACATACATGTCGTCAGAATTCACCTTTGGTAGCAAAAGGATACCATGGTTGTTTGTGTTTTGTGAAGTAGAACTTCTATACCCTTTTATCAGTACTATGGGACACAGAGAGTGAAAAGCTTAGGGACCCCTAGTGCTGGTCCCTTGAGGAGTTTTGCCCTGACTCCCTGCTCACCAGGAAGGATGCTGGTAAAAATGGTGATTTCACTGGAATTAAAGATGGGCGACCTTTTCTCCTCCACTACTTCAAAAAAGTTGCTGTGATGTGTTCTAAGCACTGTCTTCTCAATGAAAATCATGATGGTGTCTTAGTTTGTACTTACACCAAAAAAGATGTTAAGGGCCCGTTTTTAATTTGGAGGTAATGATTTGCTAATACAGGACAAAGACTGCTTTCTCCTGAATGCTGCTTAGAGCCATATGAGATGTAGATGTCCTGGGTCATTTGAATTGATGTGGGACGTGTGCACGGAGCAGGACATGTTCCTGTGGATATAGTGCTCTGGTCTGAGCCTGGCACTTTAATCAGCTGTGCACACCTGCAGGTGGCTGCATGGCTCAAGCTCTGGTGGGGAGAGTGCTCTTTTTCCCATTATATGAGGGCATGCAGAGAGAGAATTTACTCCTCGGGTTCTGAAAGCTCTGTGTGAACTTCAATACGATGGTGCCAATTTTAATCAAAGAAATGTTCTGTGGATATCACCTGCATTTTTATCCTGTTCTCTTTGACAGAAATAGAATTTAGCGCTGTGCTAGAGATAGAAAGGGCAGAAAAACTCATTCCTAGATTCATTTTGCTTGCTGTTATTGTACTACCATACTTACCTCTAAACATAATTATGGGCAAGACAAATGACATTTTTAGGTCTGGTCTTTAAAAACAAGAGTTAATTTTGGGCTCTGACCAGAACTATGTTAATTAGCCTCCACTCACTCTCTTTGTATGGAAGTACATCAGCCAGGACTTAGCATAGGTTGCCTTTCCTGTATCTTTGAGTAATGAAAGGACACGGCATGGCAACCAAATCAAGGGCTGCTGCATTAACAAGGCCACTTTTCTGCCCATTTATCATCTATTAGAGGTGCACTAGTTTGTAAAGTAACACCACCTTCAGCAGGGCCGCCAAGAACGGCTCCTCATTTATTTTCTGCATGGTTTAAGTTGGAGTTAGACCCACCTTGTAGCTCAGAGGTGACAGCCAGTAAGAAAAAGTACACTAATTGAGACATCTCAAGGGAGAAATAGAAGAAAACTGAAAAGGTAATTAGAATGAGAGGGTTTCAAGCTGGGTAAGTAAAATCGAATGGAGGTGCATATTAGGGGCTGTTACAGATGGGAAAGAAAGTACTTGGAGAATAAAAAAAAAGAAAAATGAATATTAGAGAACAGAACACCCTTTTCACACTTGAAGAATAGAGGAGAGAGATAAAAAATAATGTAAAAGTGGAGATACAGGCTGGGGAAAAAAAAAAGCTCCAGAAATATGAAGGACATATTTAAATGTAAGAGAGAAAGAATAGGGAAAAATAATAGAGCAGATCAGTTACTAGAGCTGTAGCCAAGGAAGGAGAAACTGTCAAATGAATATTTCTGGAGCTGTGGAAAAGTCTCCTTCCTTTGTGGGGGATACAGAGGGTGTTTTGTCTGTGTTAGAGGGGTTTCTTTGGGGGGCTAATGCAAACTTTGCTGCAGTGTCAGTAGCCTAAATGGATAGCTGGGATGAAACTTACCTGGGCAGAAGTGAATTAATTAAATGTTATTTAGTGTAGCTTGTAAGTAATTCCAGACCTTTTTCTGGTAGTTCAAAGCTTAGCCCCTCTCTTTTGCTTTAATTTGCATGGTTAGGCACATGTTAGGTTCTGAATTTTCCCATATGGAAAAGAATCACCTGGACTACTCCAAGCCATTTCCATCTCACTCACAGGAAAACTGATGTTCAAATCCTTTCCCTCCAAGAATGGAAGACGAAAACTGCCTTCCATTATGGTCACAGCTAATTGGGCAGGATTTCCCCTTTTGATCCCTTCTCAGAGGCAGAAGGCTGGGAGTGAAGATCATCTTCATTGGTAGTGGAGATGGAGCATGGTTTCCTCTGTGCATGAGACAGAAAGGTGGGACTCCAGAAACAAGGATGTCACAGATGAGTTATTAACCCTAAAGCAGAGGTGGCCTGAAGAGCCAGTGGGCTGGAAGGATCGAAGCACATCTCTTTATCAGAAGGCAGTACTGCAGGTTCCTGATTTAACTCTAAATAAGAAAGAAGTCCTTGCACATTCAAGTAAGCACTTTAAAGGAAACCAAGAGGAGTTACGCATCTGGATGTCTTTGTGGGACTGGATCAGTGGTGTTTGTTCTCATTAGAAGTTGCTAGTACTGGGTAATATACAACATCCAACATAGTTATTGTTATATCCTTGAAATTAATATTTGCTTACTGTGCAAATGGAATTTTCTGATCCAAGTGAAGTATTTGTGGGTTTAATTGTTTCACTATAGCATTTTTTCTGCTTGTTATCTATGAGATGAGCTTTGCTGATAGAATAGTCAGGAAAGAGGTTGCTGTTTCATGAAAATTATACCAGCTTCTGCTGAAAACATTAAAAACTTTGAAGCTGCTAATAACACACTAGGACTTTTCAACCACTTGAAAGTTTTGTGTACTTGGCCAATTTACATTATTATAAAAGTCTTTTGAATGGCAAAAGTGTTCATAAACAGCCAGGATAGATGGCCAAACAAAGAAAATGTGGATCTGCACCCCAAGTTAATTACCTTAGTTATGGAAATACCCTAGATGTATATTTCCAGGATAAAAAATGAGTATCTACTTTTCATTTTCAAGACACATTCAGCCTTCTGCATAAGAAAACAGCGGCAAGTTCAGTGGATAGTGACAGTGCTCTTAGTACCAGGGTTTCAAAGATCACAAACTCGCTCTAAGGACTTGAAAAACAAAGAAAACCCTGTGACAGAGAATATTCTTCTTCATTCATCATTTGAAAGCCTGCCTCTAAAAGTGCTAAGAACAAATTATTTTCAATATGAGTTAGCCCCAGGGGAGTGGATAAAAGGGGCTTTTCTTTTCCAGCTGGTAATGAAACGTGCCCTGCAGAAGACCTTAGTGACTTGGATGGCAGTTCTGAGATTCCCTGAGACTCAGTGAGCTTTTCTGATCCGGGGAACCAAAAGACAAAGATGTGTCACAGATCTGAATGAATGTGGGAGCTGGGTAGACAGAACTCATTCATCAGCTCTGTAAGGCTGGAAATCTCCTGAGGAAAGGTGGAAAACAAATTAATATCCCATCTCCACGCTCCTGTAGGTTCTCCTTTGCTGAACTGTTCCAAGTAAGGAAAGTAACTTTCTTAGCTGGGACAGATGTGTCTCACTTCCATTCCACATAGAGTTACACAGATGGTTTTCCTGAAAAGGGAACTAGTGAGGAGTTATGTTTTTCTTTTTCTTCTTCTTCTTTGTTTTTTTTTGTTTTTTTCCTATGTGGTCTATTCTACCAGTGTTAAATTAGATTTTATCAGATCCACCTTCCGAGATTCGTATAGAAGGCTGGGAATTTAGAAAGTTGGCTTTCACTCCCTGGAAGAAAACCCTCTATTGTCACCAACTGTAAAGAAAACCCTATTCTATGCCTGGATATTTCCTCCTGGCACCAACTGATGATATGCTTGCAAGCAACAAGAGTGTTAGCTCTGAGGAAAAGCAGTAACCACAAAGGACTGGTTTTCAAATGAGGCAGTCCTAAATGCAGAAACTGCTTTCTCTCATGTCAAAAATGTTATTTTTCTGCTATGCTTCTCTAGGGTGGGCTCTTAGACTATTTGGTCAGCCAGTGCATGGGATTAATTTGAATATACTCTCACTTCCTTCAGAATCAGGCCATCCAGTTAAACCACTAATACAACTGTGAATGGCCATAGATATAAGGAAACCAATTCAAATTAGCTGTATTGTCAATAATGACACCGAGTCACATGATTCTATCTTCAAAAATAATTACCTGGCTATGCTCACCAAAAAATCAGAATTGAAACAACATACTTCAGAATAAACTCAGAGCATTTCAACATTCAGTTATGATCCAATTTATATTTCATTATAAGGGAGTTACTAGATGAACTTCACTGTTCTTAGAGAAGGCATCTGCCTGGCAGGAACTGCAAACCTGTCACCAGACTGTCCCTGTTAACATTCAATTTGCATAAAATCTGCAGGCTACATTCATGAGAAGTACCTCATTTTTCCAGCTTGTTCTTGCTACCTGTGTTTCTGATAAGGAATCTCATCAGTTATTTCCTGATTGTTGGATTCTGCTTTCTATTTGGGTTTAATTTCTCATGTATGATTAGTTATGGTATATGTATGAAATGTCTATGTCATGTTTAAGTATTTATTTTCTCCATGCAGTGATATTATTGTCTCTGTCAGTGTCCGGATCCAGGCAGAGAAATGAGTTGAACAAGTGGAAAAGAGTGTCATAAAATATCCCCAAATGCTTCAACAGAATTTCTAAACAGCTAGAGAGAACAGATAACACATGCCCTCCCTGACTTCACTGCTCATGAAGGGGAATACATGCAGTAAGAATTTGATATCCTTTAGCAGATAATCTCTGCGATTTCTCATTACCTATCTGACTTTTGAAATTAGCTTGCCATTCAGAAAAAAATATAGTTTAAGCATCATCATTAATTGGGCTGTTCAGCCTAATAATAATTAGTAATGCTGGGCACAACTGCCTGTCAGCCTGTTTGTTCCTCTGTACCTGTGAAGAGCCTGCCGTAGCTTCTCTGCCTGTCTCTATTTTTTTTTTTTTTGAAGCAGTGGGAAAAACACCTGAATAATTCAGCAAGAACCTTTTACATTATGAAAAATATAATCAGCTGGCGAGGGTGAGATATCTTATTTCTACAGGATGCTAACTCAAGTATTACAAGTGACTGCAAGATTAATGCCAAAACGCAGTAGGTGTGGATACACATTTTCCTCATTGTTCAAGGCAGACTCACCCTGCACAGAAGGCTAAGAGAAGACCATGTATTCTTCACCATGCCTACCTTATGCCAGTTAATAATTTAAATCCATTAATCGGTTAAGATGCAAACTTAGTGTTGCTTGACTCACAGCTGCCAAGAGTTTTCCCAGCCTAAATAAAAGATCTTAAAATATTGTCTTATGGCAAGGGAGCTGAGAGTCTCACAGCTTTCCTCTTAAGAGGCTTCATCTTTTATTGTGGGTGGGGGTTTAGCTATGCCAAAAGTGCTTAAGTAAACAATAATATCAGTACATCATAAGTAGGTGTCTGAGAATATTAGCTGTTTATTTCGCTGACATGCTCTGAAGAGTCTATGGGGGGCTCTTTCAAGAGTCAGGACCTCAATGTAATATACAAGCTTTGATTCTGATATTTCCCTTGATAACTGTGCTCTACCATATTGGGGTTGGAAGTCAGCAAAGGTTCATTGGCTGTTGTAATGCTCACTGTCACCAGTAATAAGTACAAAGGGCTTGCTTTAAAAGCTGGCTTATAAAACTTTAAGGAAACTTGGACTGCTTAAGTGAACTTCCAAGGCTCTTCAGGGGCCGAGTGCACTTTGGTTGTCTACTTATATTAATTTCACAGAGTTTAAAGGGTCAAGCAATGCAGTTGGTGATGCTTATTAATTTATGAAACACAGAATCTTGCACTATCTTGCTTTGACCACTTTCGCTCTCCTTTTAGAAAATTTAATATACATTAAAGCTTGCTAGACAAGGGCGCCCTAAAGGATTAAGCCCAAAGTTCACAGCTGGACTAAAAGGTTCAAAGACGTTGTATCTGCAACACTGATTTGATTCCAAGTGACATTCAAACAATGGAACCAAATTGTAGATGTTTGAATGTGTAAGGAAACAGCAATTAGAGGAATACCACAGAAAGGCAAAGGATTAGGATTTATTTTCCTTAAAATGGTAACACTGATTACAGTCTTGTTCTTTCTTTTATGGGGGGATGTGTTTGATCACATCAGCTTTTGGGGTCAGTGGTTGTCAAGAAAGTATTTTGGTTACAGTGAAGCTTGCCAAACTCTAAACGTTCATGCAGTCTGAGTGACTTTACAGGATGTATCTGGCTGTCGTGGCAATACTGAACTGAGTTCTGGGTAGGAAAATATTAGCCAGAAGGGAAGAGGAAAAGAGAAATGGATAGCCACTAAAGTAACAGGATTAGGATTTGGAAACCTGAGATAATCCTATTCAGGCGTATTTCGGCATTCTGTTTACTTGCTTTTGAATTGCTTTGGTGTCTTGTCCAGGGGAGATAATTCCAGAAGTCATTCACACCCAGGCTGCAAATTCGATACTGCATTCAGGTGACAAATGGAGTGTGATTGCAAAGCTGCCCAGAAAATTGGAAATCAAATTGGCTGTGATAGTTGGTCTATGTGGTCTCCTTTTGGAATCAACAAGAGGGAGAAGAAAATGAAGGGCAGAAAAATGAAGTGTGTCCTACTGTACAGAAGATGAGTTTATTTAGCCAGAGTTGGTAAAGGGGAAAGCAAATTTCACATTATGTCAGCTCTGATTCCTCAAGCCTTAGGGGACACTCACCTTGTGGAAGCCGTTGTACTTCACTGGAAATTTTCTGTTGCAAAGAGAGACTCTAAACCCAGTAAGGGAGCTGCAGTGTTGAGGGCAGTTTACATTACAGCTGGTCCCAAACAACTTGAGATAAGATTGAGGGCTCCTGTTGTGTGTCACATGCTGGGAGAAGCTCTGTGGCTGAAGAGGATTCATAGATTTCATGAGCAAATGTGGAAAGGCAAAACAGCTGGGAAGAATTCTGTGTGCTCCACAGTACCTAGTTTACAGCTGGAGAACAAAACACACGTGTCCAGGAGCTCAGCAGCCTTACTCTGTGATTTAAACCATTTAAACAGAGAGAACAATGCAGAAAATCCCACGGGACAGATGAGAAAGGGGTTTCTGCTGAATCCCTGCTATCATTTTTTTTACATTTACTTGCCCACAAAAATTATTTTTCTTATAGAATGACCTCTGAGATTGTATACTATGGGGTATTTGGCTTAAATTGTACTGCAACCTTCTTTTTTTTTTTTAATTGATCGGATCAGTCTTGAACACTCAAAGAAAAATCTGCCTGCTCTGAATACTGCCTGAGGATTTAGAAAGGTCTTTCTTGGAAACAGGAGGATGAGATGAAACAGTCATCTGTAAAGCACGGTGAGAGAGAAAAAGAATAAAGGAATGAGTTATGTTTGACTTGTCTTCTTCCAAGAGAGGATCTTTGGGTTTTTTTTTGGAGTAGATTTCAGATGTGGGAGATGTTGTGGGCAATGCTCTTTGCAGTTTTGAGATGCAGATTTATCATGGCACCAGTACCAATGCAGGCCATGGACTCTGAGAAGTAGCTATGTATGGAAGTATAATTGTCTTCCCAGTGCTCTGCTAGTGCTGATTATTTTGTTGTGTGAAGGAGCTGCAAAATGCTACAACTGCCACTCACTCTGTTAGGAACTGAAGAGCTGGCTCTCTGAAATCAGAAATGAGTGACTGCTGAGAGGTCCTTGTACTGCTCCACGCACTTCCAGTGTTTCATTACAAGAAGGCTCAAAACAGGTGGAATTTTTCTCCTGCTCTGGTAACCTGTAAACCACAGCCATTTCTATGCTTGGCAACTTGAATTTGCAGTAAGACTACATTATTTACCACTTGAGATGTATGAGAAAGCTTTCTAACGACAGGTGTCAATCAAATAAATGTTTGCTATCTCCCACCTGAGCAGAAGCAACACTACAGTTTCAGCTGTGTCATTAATAAACAAGGAGCGAATGGATTTGAGACCAATGAAAAACCTATGATCACTCATTCTGAAAGGGATGATTGTCAGTCACACCTCGATGGCATCTGCTCACAGATATAATGAAGAGAGATTATCAGTGCTGTAAATGGCTGCTGCAGCTCTGGTCAGCAAATAATAATGACATTGTCTCAGTGATCAGACCTGCCGCCCAGGGACCAACAGCGCTAAGTGGTGTCTCAGTGGTATTCTGGGCCCTCATTTACGTAATGGCAATAGAAAACTAGAAGTAAAGTGCCCTTCTTTTTTATAACGTTAATTTCATGCCATTTTATGCACTTATAAACTGAAAACTCAGTTAGTTATGACCAAAGCCAGCTTACCCGTGCTCTGGTGACTGAGAAGAAACAGTGAAAGACCTTTGAAGTAGAGACCTTGTCTTGGTATGACACATCTATGTAAAATGTGGCACTGTAAGTGTCCTCCAAGGTCTCTTTTTTGAATCCTGACAGGGGAAGGGGAGAGAGCCACTAGCTGTACCCTGTGTAAATGTAGAAAAAAGATATTTCCACTAAGGAAATAGAGTTCTAGCACCTCTGATCAGGTTGGACTGTTCCTGCTAGTGACTGATGGAACTTGTATGCAGAATACCTTTGTGCCTGTCCTTCCTTGCCTTAACTTATGACTGCAATTAAAGGTGATTGAAAGGTGCAGATAAATGGCATCATCTGGACCAGCCCAGTTCTGCTGGTGCATAGATAAAGTGAGGAGGAACAGGACATCAAGACATGTTTCTCTTTTATGAATCCAATCAAGCATCCCCAAAGTGGCCTCGTTCAGCTGGCTGTTGCACTGTTTAGCTGGCTGTTGCACTTAGGAAGTGGACTGAAAAATATAAAAGGTGCCATAGCAAGAAGGGCTTCTGTCTTTTGTATTTTCTTAACAGTCTTAAATTTCTGTTGTGTTTACAGGTAACACAATGCAGCATTAATACATTTACCTGCTCTTATATCAGACAGGTGCAAACATTCTGAATTTTGCTTTGGATTCCTTGCATTACATGGGAAGCATATTCCATCCTGCTCAGTCTAGAACAAAGAGCTAAATCTTGCTGAAATGATCAGTCCCAAGGGGCTTGAGGCTATTCCCTCTAATGTACATATAAAAGTCAGTCATACCAGCTGCAGATGAAATCATAGATGGAATCTTACTAATTAATTGCATGAACTTTGTTTCTGCCTGGTTTGAGATTCTCTCAGCCTTGCATAAATATCTGGGCACCCATACTGTACACCTCAACAAGGCTGTTGGTTTTCCAAGGAGGACTATCAATTTCTGCTCCTAAACTAGCCACACAATTACTTCTGCTCACACGGTCTCACGGTAACAAAATGGTTTCTGAAAAGTGGTTTTGTTTGCAAGTGATTGAAAAGTCACCCTATGTTGTTCTGCCAAGTTAGGCGCAGATTCAGGTTTATGACCATGTCATTAATATTTTAGTACCGCATCAGTAACTGGTTGCTATTAATATGCAGTGAAACAGTGATATAAAAAGAGAGATGTTCCCACTCATTTGGCAGAATTTGCATTACAGCTGGATGAAATTTATAACACGTCTTCTGCAACCTACTGGTCTAAACTCCTGTTATTAATTTCTGCTGTGTTTATTTCTCCTTTATGTTCACTTTGGGCAATATTCTATCAAGTTTCCTGGCAGGCACAACAGTGGATTTAGCTAATTTCAGCTGACTGCAGGAGGACTTTGTAGAAAGTGAATTTTGAATTAGCACTAGTATTTGCAGCAAAAATCTCCCCCTGAGAAGTCTATTCCCCTCAGCTTAGCGTCAGCAGCGCTTAAGTTCATGTGAATAGCCCTATTGACTTCAGGTGGGCAGCTGTTTAATTACCTTCCTGAATCGAGGCCAGGACCAGGAAACAAGCCCCCAGCAGACGACCTGGGTGCCTAGTGTAAGTGCTTGTCTCCTGAAAGCTGAGCTCCTGTGAGTGACCCATGGATTGTTTGAGCAGGTAATTTGGCAAGTACTTTTCGGTTAAGAATAAATTTGAGGAAATCATTATTTGATGCACAAAGAGAGGTGAAATTTGTGCAGTATATTTTTCATGATGAGGCAGCTATTGCCCAGATTTATTCAGCCTGCCTGCCTCTTCCTGTTTCAGTGCTCCCAGCAATCTCATTTTCCCCCACGTTTTATTTAGGAGCTCTGAATTGACAAGTCTCTTGCCTTTCTACTGGGAGAGTGGTGTGCTGTATGCAGTATGCTGTATATGGGTGGAAGAGGATAAAGAATGACATACTACTCTGCACGCTACAACTGTTTTTTTTTCAGATCTGCATCTGCTCTTGTCCCTCTTCTGTTCTCAGATCACTCTTTGGCTTCCCTTAGGAATCCAGCTGTGTCATCACATTGTGTGGCATCCTAATATTTCATACTAAGCTGTAAGCCAATTAGGAATGACTACTTACCATGCTGAATCATAGGAAGAGAAAAGGATAATGTGTCCTTCATATAACAAACCACCTCTTTTTTGTCAAGACAGATAACCTACACGTTATATTTATAAGCCCTATAGCTTTTCGCTATACCCAATTAGGATGCAGCTTCCTTTCACACTGCTGCAGTATTTCAAGGGACTTGTTTACAGATGGATGCTTACTGAAAGTGCTGACCTGCTACCATTATATCTCATGCCACCTTTCATCTTCAGAGACCGAAGCACTGGGCAAAACTTGATGCTGTAATCACCTTTAACTGGATGAGAACATGGGTACAACAAAATATAAATACCTTGTCCTGAGTTCCCAAATGAAGTGGTGACCCTGGATAAGGGTGTAAACATTATTACAAGCCAGCCAGGTTTGAGGGAGATGTCGATTAAAGTCAAACTGGAAAATAAAGCATGTTACATCTAGAAGGAAGATGGATGAGCCAGCAGTGTGGGTATTTGCCTGAGGTTGTGAAGAGGCACTTGGAGGACTGGTGTATTTGGGAGTGTGTGAAATGTTTAGTAATGAGTATCAAAGAGAAAGATATTAAAATTTATTTCCCATGCTGAAGTAATTAATGGGCTATTAATGCCAGGTGTCTAAGCTGCCTGGAGGTCTGGGATAAGTAGCATTACAGCAGAAGACGCAAAATATGATTTAGGATTAAGTGGAAGGATCTTAGTTCTTGCAGAGCACTAAGCATGCCCCCCTTCCTTAAATTGTTCTTTCTTTTCTTAAGTTGCTAAGAAGCTATTGATAGTATTTATTGTCTGGGAAGAGAAGTACTCCTCTACGTTTGTCTTTGGATCCTAGTGGTGTTGCAAACTGAAGGCTCCCATAACCTCTGCCTGACCCCTGCATCTTTCATATCTTGTCTAATCTCGTTAGGCTGCACTGCACTGCACCCTCGCACTGCACCCTCACACTGCAGAGGCCAGTCCACCACCATCCTCAGGCAGTGGGTTTTACATACAAAGTCACGTTAAGGACTACATTCAGTAACAACCCTGGCTGTGGATACATCCAAGCAGAAAGGGCTGTCTCAGATTCAGCTTCTCAAAAGCACCTTGCAAACCAAGCCCAGTCATTTTGTTGTTTCTACTGCTAACGGCTACTAATAGAGATTGCAGTTAAACCAGAGGAGCCTCAGGGTTAAGGCTTCTTCAGCAAGACTTGGCCATTCATTATTAGGGTTCAATTTGCTGCTTCACTGATCACATCCCCTTGCTTTCCCTCCCAAATACCTCTGGGATAAACAAGTTTTCCCTCAACCTGCCAGGAGAGCAGTGGGGAGTCACAGCACCGACAGCTGTGGCTGAAAGCATAGATGCCAGCAGCTGTGGGCCATCAGGGAGGTGCTGCCCTGCTTTCCAGTGTAAGTGATCCCACCTGTGCTCAGCAAGTTCGAGGGCTCAGATCACTGTGGTGAGTTCTGGTAAAAAGAGCTAAGGAAGTTAAGGTGTAAAAGCTTCTACAAGAAGAGGACAAGAGCTTAAGGTACTTTTCTCATTAAGGGGAATCTTTGGGAAGCTGAAGGGAAGTTAGTTCTGCTGAAAAGGTTTTGCATTTTATCTGAAGTAATGCTTCCTTTATAAATGATGTGGTTTTGAAACCTTTTGACCTTCAAGAGAAAATGGTCTGTTTAGGAGCTGTAGCTTTTTGTGTAATTCAAAAATGTCTCAGTTAATCACTGCTAAGGGCCTTGCTGGTGTGTGTCACAAATTCCTTTTTTTTTTTTTTTTTTTTTAAGTGCAGCACATATATAATTCATGTAGCTCTTCTCTTTGTAGATAAGGACTCGTCTCAAATGTCAGAGTGGGAGAGGGGGGAAAGGATACCTGACCCAGAGGGCAGAAATATTGAATGCACTGGTGTTGGACTTGATGTTTCCCTAGAATTCACTGAGATAACATCCATCTCGGGGAACCCTACTTATATAGCTACAGAGCTGTTGCATTTAATATTTATTTCCAAAGGAATTTCATAGTAATTGAGCATTAAATGATGTCAACTTATCATAAAGCGTTACCATTTTCATTAAAAATTATAAATGTGCTTCAACAGAACAGAATATACCAGAATCATAGCACCATCTCTATTAGTCTTTATGCTGTACTTGTCATTGACTGCCTTTACTGTATTATTTCTAGACAGCGTTCATAATTTTCTCAGCTGAACAAATGAAGATTTGTGAGCGAAGGAAAGCACTGATTTTTATTCTCCTTGTTTCAGAGAACATGCTTAAGAATCATGCTGGCCCTGTGATGGGCCTTCATAGAACTTCGAGGAGCTGGTGTGACTTGGAGGGCAGCTGTTCTGGTGCTGTTCTGCTGTATGAGAAATCCTGTTTGGTGAGAAGATGTCAGAGCTGCCCTTGGCATGAAGCTGCTGGGTGTCCAGGTAGGAGCAACACTGTGTGTGTTTGGGGGTCTGTGTGCAGTTCAGGTACAGCGTACAAATCAATTTTTGCAAAAGTGGATATCTGCATCTTTTTCCATAACGCTACGTTATCAAGAAGATGATGGCAAATATTAATGTTTCCATTCTATAGATATGGCTATTGAAGCACTTCCCACATAGCCTATCTTTGTTGGGGCTTTCAAAGCTTTTTGAGCTTGAAGAGCAAAAACTTAAATGAACAATGACTTTTCTTTTGCCTAGTTTGCGTGGAATGTTGTGTATTAAAATTTCCTGTAAGATAGATTTGCTGTAAAATACTTCATAAAATTGAGAAAGAATAAGATTTGAATTTTTTTTTTTCTCAGTTCTATTAATTATTTCAGTCCTCTCAAGGCAGCTCCCAAGAGTTAGGTGTTCATAGCAGAAATGATCTTACAGAATATTGCTGTTCCATTTTATTGTCATTAAGCTCCTAACTGGTAACAGAAGTTATGGAAAGACTAATTACTTTTCAATATATTCTTGTGCCTTATATGAAATGATATGTGTGGGCTACAAATACAGGACTTCCTATCCTTTGCTGATTCAATCAGGTCTGGTATGACACAGTATTTACTTCTTGAATGCCTGTATCTTTTATTGGATCTCGATGCATCATCTGACTCAGATTTGCTCTTTGGCTTTTTAATTAGCGGGCTTTACGGTGGCCTGTTTGTCTCACTTGTGTTATCTCTAGAAACAGCCCCATGGGAAGAAACCCAGGAATGCCTAAGACCTTGTAGAAAGTGTTAGCTGTTGTTTGGGTACCAGGAAGAAGCAAACAAATCCTCTGAGATCAGTCTATAAAATTTTGGGAATTCTCTGATTTTCGGTATAAGGGAAGAAAACTACAACTATACTATAGAGGGAAGTACCTCACTAGTTAAAATGAAAGGAGAACACATTTGAAAGCAGTCTTCTAAGAACAAGAGTATCCCTTCCCTCTATGCTCAGTCTTTGTTTGAATAAAGCAATTGTGAAGTTTTCCCGTGCACCAGAACTCACCAAACTTTATACATGGGTATTTCTGACAATGCAAGTAAGTTCAGGGACCAATGGAGCCATACCCTTGCATTTGTTATTTATGAGTGCAGGCACTGCTCACACAGCTCCTGCTTGTTCTGAAAGCAATAACCGGCCTGTGTGTTCAGGTTTGTCTATGAAGGGACAGAAATTACACACTTTCACTTCACAGACGAAACTTTTAACATAGCTGTGATAGAAATGAGCTCCTGGGGACTTGCAGGATGCTACCTTTGCTCTGTGAGAATGTGATGGCAAAGCCAGCTATCAGCTGTTAATCCCAATGCGTCGTACAAGACACTTGCTATCTCCTCCTGCAATGTTAATGCAGCTGGAATTCCATAAATCAAATCTCAGCAGTAAAAAGGTTAATAAGTTTACACTATCTAATTGAAAGCCATATTGGTGATTAAAAGGATTTTATATATCAGTTTTCTGGGTCACCAGCTAATTATTTTTGGTGGCCTGTAATAAAACATAGCACCATAGGCAGATAGAGGCTGTAATCACATAATATATGGTAAAATGCATTTACATTTATTTCAGGTGAAGTTGCCTATGCCAGCTTGTTGAATAGTCTTTGAGATCTTTCTTCCCTAGTTCAGGGACAGTGGAAGAGCTGCATGTTCCACATGCTTGGTTATGTTTGTACAGAGTTACTGGATTGAGTTTTGGGGTCTGGTGCTTTTTCTCCAAAGCTAAGCCCAAGGGAACCAGCTGTTACCTGTGATGGAGAAGTTCCGCTGAGGCACTGGGGATTGGGTTGCTATTATAATTCATTTTAATGCATTCTGCATGCCCTAATCATTTATTGGAACAAGAACTTCTGTAACAGAGACATTGCTAGCAAGAGAGAGAGCAACAATTGATAACTCTTGAATAGAAAGGATAGCTAAGAAAAACTGTTCAAGGGGCAGATGTGTGCACAAGGGATTGGGAATGCAAAATTAGAAAGGAAAAAGGGAACCCCAAACATGCACTGAAATTTCTACAGTTCTGATAGGCTGAAATACCTCTTGTGATTAAACACCCAGATACAGGGACAATTCAAACTGAGACCTCTGTTTTGCAGGTTGTGCTTTTTAGCATGTTTGTCTGATCGAGGAGGAGCTAAGGGTGAGGGCAGATGCTGGGTGTGCACGTGGGTTTGCAGGGAGGTGCTGCACAGGGTTTGTAGGTGGACAAGTTGCTCACATTCTCCTTTCACAGCCCCTGGAGACTTCCTAGGTCCTGTGTGAGGCAGTGCTACCCCTGTGGCTGTAAAACAGTCTGCTGCTGATCTCAGTTGTTCTTCCTTTTATACAAGGGGCAAATCACATCTGGTGAACAAGGGTGCAGTGAGTGTTGGGCATGTCTCTCCCACCAGTGAGGCAGGGGTTGAGATGTGATCGGCAAAAGGTACCAGAGTGCAAATCACTGCTGGACAATGCTTGCAGAGCCACCTGGGGAAGAGGACCTACTGTGGCCAATCTATTTCTGTAATATTACATAGATTGGCTATGTTTTTTCATTGGCTAATCATTAATCCTTAAATGCTCTTTGCATGGAAACAGTGCCATGAAATTATACCGTAGTGAGTGAAGGTTTAAGGCATTTGTCGCTAAGATTATTTACTTGTCAAGTTCTCCTGTATCCAAGTAAGAGACCAATATTTTTGGTCCATACCAAAAATAACGTTTTTAAGTACTTAAGTGTTTCCTAGCAAGATAGCTAAGGGGATATTCAGTTTTAAACACAGGCTGGAGAGGTTAAAAGGAGAATGGCAGTTGTGTGAGTAATGGCTTGTGAGTCAGCTGCTGAACTTGACATTGCAACCTCTGTGTCACCACCGAGTCAGGAGGCATTTGTGTGACAGTTTGAGGGTAAAGAAATAAAAAATAAACTGGCAGTTTCCACTGGTAGAAGGGCGTATCTGAGATTTCACAACAACGGCTGAGAAGGTGAAAAGTTAAGCAGTAATAGTGTAAATGGGGAAAGAGTGGGGCTGTGTGTTTCCTAGGTGGATGTGATGCATCAGGTGTGCTCACCTGAAGCTCAGAGGAAGAGCAGTCTGGCTGAGAGCCTGGCTGCTGGCAGGGCTGCTGGGCCCTTGCTGAGTGAGCCCCTCACCCAGTGCTCTTTGTGGCTTTCCTGGGGTAGATTTGAACAATCTGGGGCTAAGGAGGAGCCAAATATCACACTTGCAATCTGCTGTTGTTGCAGAATTTCTCGCCTTTCTGTCACTTTGTTCAGTCTCTCTCTTTGGGGAACTTTTGGTTACCAGATTGGTAATAACACAGTTGTTATTTTCTTGTGCATAAGCAGCAGCAGAAAGCATGCAGTCTCATTTCAACATCTAGATGCTTGAAGACAACTTTGTTAATGGATCATTAACCGAGGGAAGAGGATGGTGAGGTGCTTCAGACAAGGCCTAGTGGCAAGGTAGTGCTTGGGGAGAAAGGGATTACACAATGGGAAAGGATTTCTGCCCCTCGTGCTGTTAATCAAGTTCTTCTGAATAAAAACATCGTAGTGATATTTAAACAGAGGGAAATAATGTGCTCTCCATAAGCATTGCTGTTCTATAGCACTGTTAGATATAACAACAAAAAGAAATTCAAGCAGCTGCTGGGTATGGTGCACTCCTTGGGACGTGTATTTAGTGGCGGACTCTGGATAGAGCTTCTACCCTATGTGGTAACATAGGCAAGACAGGGAAGGGCCTTGAGCACTGCTCTGTACCTGCCCTAGAAGGTCAGGTCCCTAGAGGTCAGGTCCATAGTGCGGCCTCCAGTACTCCTTGTCTCTGAAATCCTTTCACTTCACGCCTTATTGCATAAGTTCAATACACTTTTCAGCTAAAGCCCTCCCGAGCACTTAGCTCTTTAAACTCCCTACTCAGCAGGTGGCTTATTTAAATGTGGCTGTTGTGCTGGCTAGTGGCCAGAAGTGAGTGGCTCCGTGTGTGAACTGCAGTGTTTGGGTCTACCTCTGCTCCTGTCTATGCCAGCAAAATCCTCCTGGCTCCAGCAGGGTTGTGCAGGGTACAAGTGAGTGCAGTGCAGGGCTGTCTGCTCAACTGTTTGTCAAATAAATCTATGGCCAATCATTTGCATTATGTCAGCTAAACATTTGCCTAGCACTCTAGCATGTGTGAGGCACTGAGGAATTCTGGATTGTTTGAAATGAAAACTATTGTTGTCAGCTCTCACTTAAGCATTTCTTCCGTAGTGTGTAAATAACTTATTTTGAAACCCGTGGCCTTGAAGAGGAAATGTAAAGTTTCTCTAAACATTCAGTACAAAGAGGGACATTAGCTGCTTAACTGATTTTTCAAAATTCAGATCTTTATGGCTGAACAAGTGAGAGGGAAGGAAGGAAAGCACATGGTTTAAATTAAATATATGGAAAATAACTGCTAATGAAAGAAATATATTTTAAAAGTAAGCAAACCTGTTTCATCTGCCTCTCCATTAAGTGTGTCAGGAAAGGGCCTTTACAGCTAGGTGGTAATTAGAGAGGAAAAAGCAGTGCTGGCAGAACAGTCAATCTATCACATCCTGCGAAGCCTAAATGTTACTGCAATTAAACAAGTTAGTAGGGGAAAAACTTGACAAGCAAGTTTTATCATTGAATCATCTTGGTGGCAAAGCACACGGGGTGCTCTTGTTAGATTCCCTCATGCAACACCAAAGATTTAAATTATAAACCCATGAAAGCACATTCAGACTGAAGTGAATATTTTCTTTCCCAGACTATCCAGGCGCGTGGAAGATTAGAATGCTAAAAATAAAACAACCTTTCCCACCTCCCCCTTCCTCACCCCTCCAAAGTCAAATCTGTCCAGGTTGACTGCTCCATTAAATTCAAGAACAAAAAGTTATAAATTGAACATACGGAGAGCAGTGCCTTTTCTTAAAGTGATGTTTCCTCGCCTTAATGGATTTAGCTATGGCAGGGAGTCAGAGAGAAGCTGTCTTAACTAAATCTTTGACTGATTATGCATTTTTTTTCTATTCATACAAGATAGATTCATCATTCCAATTTGTCAAGTTGGCGAAGTTCCAATTAATTACACCAGGAAAAGCTCAAGCTGCATTAGGCCTCTGTCAGGCCTAATCTAGTGCCTCATTTACTGGAGCCCCAAATGAAGAGATATCAGAGGTGTTGTTCCTCTTGGTACTTAATTTGATGAATGCCCTAGCAGCACGATTGGTGGCAGAGGTGTATATGTGTGTGTCTCTTCATCAGCCACCTCTGCTGAAGTCGTCATGCTTTCTCTACTAATTTGAGGGCTCATCTGTATACTGGATGTTTTTTTTGGAAGGCCTATTCTTCATAGATATGCCAAAAGGCTTTTTCTGTGCGTGCCTGTGTCTGGGTGGGTTTCCAGATATGCTGGGCCTGATTCTGAACTCTGTTATGTGATGAGACTGGATTCAAGGCCTGAAATAGAAATGTGAAACAGTACAAGTTGGGTGCTGTGAAGGAGCATAGCATGCATACTGTACCAGCACACTGGATGGGTCTATGCAGGTACAGATAGACTTCCTGACAACGCACCGGTGGGTTACTATTGAATATATACATCCAGGACTAATTCTTAAATATTTTATAGTAAAGTCACTATGGTCCAAGAACATATGTTTCTTTTCTGCAGCACTTTACGTACGAATTATTCAGCATAAGGTGCCAGAATGCCAATATGTTTAGCTTACTTCTGGCTTTTAGCCACTGCTGTGATTAAAGATGTAACTGCAGCAATGCTGTCACTTTGCACGTAGGTTTAGGTGTCTCAGAAAGGATGCAGCATTAGCCAAGAGTAAAGTAGCTGTGTACTTTGGCTGAGTATAATGCTGAAAGCCTTCATTTGCCAGCAGTTACCATGCTGGGATTCTGAGTTTATTTTCCACTGACTGTATTTGAGGTACTGGTGTGTGCAGTGATGATTTTTAATGGCAGCTATCAGACATGCATATGGTGCTCAGTAAGGGAGAGTACTCCAAACAATGCAGGAGAAAATTGATGCACTGATGACTGGAGTATGACAAGTCCTCTCCAGACACTTTGGACCACAACTGGTGCCCACCTTGGGAAGGGAGGCTTCAGTCCTGAAGGTTTTTGTCTACTAATGCATCAAATTTTCATCTGCAATTAGTGTGTCAAAATGCAATAAGACCATGTGGGTACAGTTGTGTTAGAGCAGAGATAGCAACCTAACTTTTTTCTTAGATGTGTTTTTGGAAGTGTGCCTCATTTGTTTCACAGAAAAATCAAGTTACATTGAAATCACCATGGGAAATCGGTGAAGAAGGGGATAAACTGCAGTTGTAATGCTCTTCACAAGAAGGCTAATGCTGGACATATACATTTGAGGTTGGTTCTTATATGTTCTGCTTAACCATATGTTTCTTTTCTGCAGTACCTTATGTAGGAATTATTTAGCATAAGGTGCCAGAATGCCAATATGTTTATCTTATTTGTGTTTTTTAGCCTTATGTTTTATGTTAAACAGGTTGTTTAAACTCACCTGTTGAACTTTAAATAACTAAGAGCCTTCACATGGCCAGAAAAGGCAATTCTCAGAGGCTTATGTAAGGTCCTGTGGTTTTCAAGACTCCAGTCTGGGCATTTGGTTATTGCATTTGTACTGTATTGCGTGGCTGACTGTTTCTACACCCAACAGTTCTTTTACATATGTTGGTATTTGTCTTTGGTTTGCAAGCTTGTTGGGGTGTTTTGTGAGTGCTTTCAGTGTATATTAAAGCCAGTAGGCACCTGAGGCTGTCCTGAGCTTTCAATTGCACTGCACCTCCTGTAGGTAGAAATTATCTCAGCTGGTTATTTTTCATATGGACAGCCAGTATGGAGTGTGCTCTGTCCTTTAGAGAAAAGAGAAATGTGTTTGTATTTCTACTGAGGAGAAGCAAGGTGGGAGGCTCGATGCATCTGCTTGTGGGCTCTCTTCTCATTGTGTATTGATTTACCTGGTGGCTTAACAGAGATGTGTCCCTGGAGCTCTGTCTGACCCACATCATTTCAAATGAAAACTAACTGGCCACAAAAAGGAATGTACACTACATGCTACCAAATGTACAAAGGTCTATATTCATCTCTGTTCTGGGCACCGAAACAGGATCTATTCACTGTTTAAGTCCCACTTAACCTTTCAAAATAGAGCTTACACAGTGCAATGATCACACTCAGTGGCTTAAAGACTCTGACTCCTGTCTGAATCTTTTAGACAAGACAGAAGTGATTGCTTATGGATGCAGGCAGTCTTGAAAAGTTTGTAATCCAGCAGAAGCCTGTTTTTGTAAGGACGTGATCCAGAGACTGGAACAGTTCTTTCTCATGTTCTTGGTGAGTTTCCATCTGCATCCAAAGCTGAATTCAAACTCTGCAGTAGTTTGGGTCATCACACTGGCATCTATCTCTGGGGGATGATTATAGATGATGAGTTATTACCTTTAAACAAAGGGTAATTAATGCTTCCCGTTCTGACTTTAATTAATGAAAGGTTTTCCTGATGGGGGGGAGATGAGGAAGATACTGTATCAGTAATACCCCTTTGGGAATTATTGGCAGGAAGTCTACAGTTAATAATTTGGAGTAACAAATAAGTGTGGGTAACTTGTAATATAAGTGTAGAAAAAGAGGTGTCAAATTATTCATTATGAATTATTCTGCCAGTTCTAATAATAACACAGCTGTTGAGGACAGAAAGAAAGCTAGATCTGTACAGACAGACCCTTTTGCAGTAATTCTATCCCTATTCCCTTCCTTTGGGAACAGAAAATTAGATAAAACAAGAAGAATGGGATCTTTGCTCTAAATCTTTTTCTTTAAAACTTAATGTACACTAATGGATAATAAAACATGGTTGATTAACGAATGACTGGTACACCAACTGGCTTAAAAAACACATTTTTGGCAGTCAGCACTTGCAAAATCCATAGGTTAAAGACATTCAACCTCTTTCACTGCTCCCAATGTGGTCAGATGCCCTAATCTACGTAGAAGGCTTATTATAGAGAAGGGAAGACTTTAGTGCATGTATATGTATGTGGATGTATTTAGACAGTGCCAATGACATCTTTATGCAGATCTGGAGGACTCTATTTATGTATAATGCCATCATTGAATGATAAAAACCGTGTTGGGCAACGGGAGTGCAGGTGTGGGACTTGAGAGAGGTCCCATTCCCGGAGCACCCACAAGTTGCCAGCTGACTGCAGATGGGTTCTGGCTCTTCCCTTTAAGCTTTTTGTTTTCCCTTCCTCAAAGATGGGGTTGAAGCATTGTCCATTAATATTTACAGGCTGCTTTCTTACCCTGTTGGTAATGACAAGTGTAGCTGGTGCTTTTTCAAAAGGGGTGCTGTAATTAATATTTATACATCAACCTCAATGTCATTCATGAGGAATGTTCTCTGAGCTACCAAAGTAACGTGAAGATGAGTAGTCTGTTAATAGTTCTGGATATGGAAACTTTGTCCTAAACCCTCTCAAGGCACCGAAAGAGATTTCACTCGGCGTTGCTAACTTTTAAGATACAGTTAACACAGCTTGAGCCAAAGCAGTACCCTGTGAGTGAAGATAATTAGAAAATTTCCATAGGGCGCTATCATGTTTGAATAGATTGTCTTTAAATATACAGAAAAAAAAATCTGTCACGTGATGCTTGGTGGTTAGGTTTAACATTCTCATGTCAAAGGGTCTAAAAATGCTAATACTCCTTTACTGATGAACCCTTTCCCAAAATAATAATAAACTCACCTGGCAGCCTGTATATCATCCCTGTTCTCTGTCTTGCACGCTGTGTTCACATCTGATTAAAATGTGAGTTGTACAGGGCAGGACCCGTGCATTCAGTGCTAACTTGCTTGCTGGTACTATTATAAATAATTAAGATAATTATCCAGTATATTTATGACAACTGACTGCTTTGGGTTGGCTTCTCAGAGGACTCCTGTCATCAATGAAAATTCTGCAGATGGAGGGGTTTAAAGGCTCTGGTGCCAAAGATGGATTACCTAGAAGCTTTCAGAGCTATACAGTGCAACTCCATTTGCCTCTTTGTACTGTATGGACTTGATAAGCAACTGTAATTTTATAGTGTGAGTAAATGGGTGAGAGACATCAACAGCAGGAGTGAGAGAGAGGCATTGTCTTTTGCAATGCCAATCCCAGAATATTAAGAGTTTGCCAAAGGCATTTCAGAGATAAGTTTCCTATCTTCATCAATAATTTAATACATTCCCAACTCTCCAAGTAGCTCAGAATAAGAGCTGAAGGCATGGATGTCAGCAGGCAGAGTGACTCCCAATTAGTCAGGTAGAGCGCTTTCTTGTTGACTCAGCCAGGGCAAGGGTGTCTGTAAAACCAGGCTTATGTCCTTATAGACTCCTTAATAGTTTTTTTTTCCTTTTTTCTTTTTTCTTTAAATCTATGGTAATTTGTAAGAATGAGTGGGCAGTCCAGTGGGCAATCCACCGGGGTACTCATTAGTGCCACTGAAAAAACACATGGACCTTAGCAGCTGTATCCACCAACTTACACTAACAGGAAAAGGGTTGGAGAGTCAGGACCATGCTACATGTGAGTGAGACCCAGGAAAAGCTTTTAAAAGCTATTGGGAACAGTGACGTGGCTTTGGGATGTTACCAGTCAAGGAGTGTTTGCGGTGATGCCTTCTAAATTGGTGCTGCTTTTTTGAAAGCCTTGCCATGTATACGTGGAGTTATGAGGAAGTGATGGTATTTTGTTCCTTGATTAGAACGTTTTTGTTGTCGTGTAGAAAATTGTTTGTAAGGCCCTAAAAGTGGGTTGCATGAATGAGTTACCCTGAGTCAGCCAATTTGCAAGAACTAAATAGGGCTGTGCCTATTTAGATGTGTCATAGAACTCTTCAGAGTGATATCTATTTTTGAGCATGCTAAACATGTTTACTTACTGCACAGCTTATTGTGCATTAAACTCTTCCTCACGGCAGGCAATTTTCTAGTGCTTAGGCCACTATTTGACCCAGCTGCCATGGAGGCTATATTAAGTCCAGCTGATCAGGACTGTCTCCACAGTGGAACAGGAAATTAGTCTCTATAGCTATATGACTCTGTCAGCTTTTCTAAACATTTCTCACAGTTTTTTCCTACCTTTTTTTGTGTGTGTGTGGATAAGATTTTGTTTTGCATTCCCTCATGTGATATTCGGATCTTAAACCTGACACTAATTATGCGTTATTTTTTTTCCCTTTCTCCTGACACTCCTTACTTCACCTGTTTATGCATAGTGCCTTTAACTGCACGTGATTCCATCCAAAACACGCTGGTTTCTTTCACTGGAATTGTGTTTTGGTGCGCACTTCTACATTTTAATCACAGCTTTGCAGTGCTTGTCTGGCCCAGTGATAGCGCTCAACTGTGAAGCTTTCTTCCTTTGAAAAAACATCTATTTCTCAAAGCTGTACCTTGTGTTGTTGAGATTAGATTGTACTAGATGGTTGCTTAGAAAAAGCTGCAGGTCCTGTGAAGATGGAAGAAGCTGTCGAGTTCAGAGGAACTCTGGAAAACTGCAGTTTGAGAGGATGGAGTGGATAGAATTGCAATGAAGTTGGTTTTCCTTCCCCCATTTAGGCCTGTATTCCAACACTGACTTGCACCATCACATCTATGGAGCATCAGGAATCTCATTCGGAGATGAACAGGTCTTCAGCTCTGCAACACAGATTTTTCAAGGGACTTGACATTCCTATTGGTGATGCAGGCTGTGATACAGTATCTACACATGGCAAAGCCCTTCCACGCGTGCCCCTAGCTCGTGACAGATGAATTTTAGATTAATGAATCTTAGATTAAAACTCCAGATCCTTGATGTTCCAGCACTTGTTGCTGTTTTGTTAATATGACAGAATTTAGCCATCTACAAAATCCATTTTGACATTCAGTCCCTGTGTCCTATGCCCTTAAACTCCTGTGAAACTGTGATTCCTGGCAGGACCAAATTCTCATCTGAATTGCACCGGTTTGAATCTAAAGCAACTCCACTGCACTGTGAGGGCTTTGTCCCTGCTCTTCCCTGCTGTAAAGTGGCAGCTTGCCTGTGCTATGTGCCTTGGGTTTTACTGATCAGGTGGCTAGAGAGCTGGTAATGTGCCACTGGGCCAGTGGCTTAATGCAGGAATTACTGGAAGCAGCAATCTTGGAGTGCTTTTTATGAGGATAACAAGGCTTTTGCAGACATGAAAAAGCAGGAGAAATGCTTATTAGTTATGGGGAAGGTGAAAGGCTTAGAAAACTGATTAGTGTAGCAGTGTGGTCAGATTGAAATGAAAGCTCAGTGGCATAATCGTTAATTGGGTGCTTACTTACCTACTAATTTGAGCTTGGATGTCAGCAGTACTGCACTTCATCTCAAACCAGGGGTCAGGCTTTAATGCTACATCATAAATTACGTAAAGGCACAACACTAACAATTAGATAATTATGGAGACCCATGCTGTTGCAATTTAACTGGGCAAGTTCAGGGCAATCATGACAGGAATAGTGCTTAACCCTGAATCTGCTGCCTTTCTTTCAACCTGACAGTCAAATATATGTGGCCAAGGAGGTACCCAGCTGTCTGGCAGCCCACAGGTTAAAAGCATCTTCTCTTGCTACTCAGGTTCATCTGATGGCCTGGGCAAACTCTGAGGTAATATTATAAAAGTGTTAATTATGGTTCAGAGAGAAGAGCCCATATTTCAATCTACAGGAGATTCTGGCCAGGACACAACAGTCAGAACAGTTTTTGTCTGCAAGACACTATTGTGGGCTTTTTATCTGTTTCTAAGCCAAGCCTGTGTATATGTTTCGTTTATTTATTTTGGCTTGTGGTTCACTCAAGCAAAATAAAGTTATCTGTAGGATCTCTTTGCATGTGCCTGTACTACACACGACAGACCCACAATACCTTGTATTTCAAGTGCTGGAGTCATTCAGTTGCCTGCAGCCTTGCTGTTGTGCCTCCCAGCCAGCTGTGCTTCTGGGGCCAGCAGCAGCCCTGCAGACCAGAGATGAGCCCGCCACAGTCCTGAGAGCTTTCAGTGTGGCTCCCATTGATGATGTCCAGGATGGCCTTAATGGAGAGAGAGTTCAGTCAGTGCTGGACGCCTGAAAATTTAATCCTCAGAAGAGATACTGAAGATCAGGGTGGAAAATATCAGTCGGATGGATTGGAAAGTGATTGGCAGTGGGATGAAATTAATAATGTGTGGATCTTGGGTTGTTTCAGATATAACCAACATCCTCTCGTCTGGGAGTGTGTAATGAACAGTGATTTCCATGGGGTCTTAGGAGTCTGTAGGTTTTATTGGATTTGAGTCCTGGACTTTTTTTTAGTGCTGTCCTTTTGTTTCTGGTTCTTTCAACAATCAGGTAAATCCTCACACCATAATAATTTATTATTGCTGTAAACACTAAGATTTTGTTTGTGGGTGGGGCTGAGAACAACAACAAAAGAATATTCCACTGGTGTTTTGGTACCATTTTCGTTTTTCAGAATATTTTATATAAATCAAGTAGGAAAATGGTCTTTAAAGGAGGATCTCTATTAATAGTCATTGTCTTACAGTATACTCTGCAGCATTGATTGAATGCTGAAGTTTTCGTCCCTGGATTGAGGGATGGTGTATCTGCATTAAGTTTAGCAATTTCTTGCTCTAGTTTTGGTAGCTAAAGTTCCTTCAGGTACTATGTTTGCTATAAAAGTGCAGGGAAATGCTTTGCTTTGGCACACTGCTTTGAAAAATAAAGTTATACCTTTATATACATACTGCTATATGGTATGGTCAAGGAACAACACATCTGCTTACCTATTATTACAGGTTCAGCTATGGTATACTTCTTGTTTTAATTAGTCTGCAATAAACAAAAACTCAGGGGCTGTTCTGCTCTGGTAGTTCTCATTTTTCCTGCAGCCTTTTCTGCCCTTACGGGTTTATTAGTATAGAAAAAATGGCATGTTGCACTTGCATTGTGTAGACCAAATGGGAGGCTGTAGGCTTAGTCTGAACTGAATGTCTGCAATTCAGTGCTGGGTGCTCTGATCTACGCTGCATCTTATCTGGTAGCTACAGGCTACTGGGAATGGCCTAATGCTGCAATAGCCTAACAGTCATGTTGGCAGTTTTGCCCTTCTAATAAATTTGATCTCCTGCAGCATTTGTGGGTATTTATTGCTATATATCATAGCATGAATCCTTTTCCAGAGGTACTGGTGTCTTCTGCACTTTTGACCGTGACATGAAGAGACCAGCAATTCCTCTTGGCAGGCCCTACTAGTGAAAAGCATTTTATAAACCAACTACTCTTAGAGAGGTTGGATGCAAAAGTCTCCTTAAGGCAATGCAGACCTAAATGCCTTCTGCTGGCCAGAAGGAGCTGTTAGTTCTGTCTGTGCAGGTTCTGTGCAGATCCCACACAGGCAGCTGCTCGCAGCCTCAGGTCTGAGAAAAAAACACTGCCAGCCCTAGGAAGTTTGCTGCAATATTTGGTCATTCTATTAAAGCTGTAACTGCTGGAAGGAAGAGAAGGAACTAGAGTTGTGGGTTTTGTTTTAAAAAAGCACCAGTTTCTAAGCTGAGAAAGAGAGCTGAGAGACATAAAGCACCCCTATTTGTGGCACAAGCATTCAGAGGGCAAAGAGCAGAAGTTAGTGCTGCATTTTGTTCATCTGGACACTGGCCCAGGCAGTGCTACAGTGAAACACTGTGCCTGGAGCCCATCAAACATTTGCATTGTGGTGTAGAGGCTGATGGAGCACTCACGAAGCTGATGTGCTGCAGCACTAGTGCCTGCTCATGATGTTGGTTCTGTAGCAGTTGTTAGAAATCCTGTCCAGGTTTTAATTATATCCCTTTCCACTCTCAGATTACCATGGGGTTTATTACCTGGGGACTGAGTTGAACTGAGGAGCAGCTGAACTATGCAACTAGTAAAGTAAGTTATGTAAACTCTGCATGTTGGGAGCAAAGCTACAGGTCCAATTTACTCAACATCTGCAAAGACCTGAAAGCAGTGCCAGCCCTGTCTCTGGGTTACATTTTGGCATCAGTAATGCAGGGGGTCACCAGTTCTCTGGGAGTCCAGCAGCCCTTGTGAGCAGAGAGATTGACCATTGTGCTAAGAACATTTTTGCTTGCATCAGCATTTCATTATTCACAGATATGGTGAGGTTCTGCTTCAAAATAAAGACCCCATTTGGGATCGTTGCTCTAGTGAGAGGGCATATCCCAGAGGCACTGCAGCATTTCATGCCCTGTGCTTTTGCTCCTTTCTGCTCTTTATCACATCCCATCTGTGCCCAGTCTGAAGCTGAGAAATGTACCCCAGGTGTGTCCTGCATGGACCCTGATAGAAAGTACAGCACTCCTCACTACAGCTGTGTGTTATGCTCTCTCTCTTATATTGCAGGACAAATTTCCTGGGACTCTGCAAAGTCCTGTGTGATGTCTCAAAAGTGTGTTTAAAGTCAGTGTGCCAATTTAGCTTATTTGATATGAAGTCCTGGTACTTCAGAATGATTGTATCTTTGATGTAAAGTTCTGTTTGATCTGGATATTTTCTCTTTCTTTGGACATTTATTTACAATCAAATGTAAAACTACAACTGCTTTTGTCTTTGAAAAACTTTAATGTCTTCTCAGAACCAAATTCTATGACAGCTGTATCATGCAGAGAAATATCACTACACATGAGTTCATGATGACTAAATATGCACTGATTTTTATCCATGTCAGCTTCCAGTTAGTGAAACCCATCATGTTACCCCTTTGCCAACTAAAAGTACTGTCAGGCACAGTGCTCATGTGCTGAAACCTTGTTATCTTTGGGAAACTTGGTACTACATGACCTTGTCCAAAGGTGTATACAGGAACAGCACTGTAGTTGCTAGCACTAAAACAGCTCTATCTTCAAGATGCGAGTGGCCAATTTAAAAACAACTGTGGTGGCAGTCGGTGGTGCCCAGCTGCAGTAACTGCCTGGTCTCCTAAAAGATCAAGGCCTGTACTGGTGCTGCAGCTGCCTTTAATCAAATAATCAAAAGCTGACTAGTCTGTCCAGGCTGGGGTTGAAAGTCCAGAAGCAGCATGTGGGGCTTGATTTTACTTCTTGGTGAAAAAGACCCTAGGAATTCCTGTTGCATTAATGTGTTCTTTTTTTTTTTTTTTTTAAATCCAAATGGCAAAACAATTCAGCAAATGGAATCTTTACAGCTGAGAGATTGAGTAACAAGGGAAAGAAAATGTCAATGCAAGTTAAAGCA
Source organism: Phasianus colchicus (assembly GCF_987193195.1). Classification (NCBI taxonomy): domain Eukaryota; kingdom Metazoa; phylum Chordata; class Aves; order Galliformes; family Phasianidae; genus Phasianus; species Phasianus colchicus. The sequence goes on along the minus strand of NC_143447.1, from coordinate 16,937,780 downwards.
AATTTAATAAAGCAAATAAAAGCAATATACTGACACTGAAATATAATCTTAACGCTCTGACTACAACTAACTGAAGCCAGGAAATTCTCAGCTAAGTGTTCCCTCAGCCCTCTTAAATCAACCCATTTTGCTTAGGCATTGTTGCACATAAGCGCCTTTATGAGATGGCCCCAAAACGCAGGATGGTAATATGAACACTAAGAAGATATTTATTTCGTCAGCTGTGTGTTTGGATATATCTGTGATGGATGTATTGGCCCTGATTCTGTGAGCCATTTAAAAATAAGCTAAACTTTAAGTATATGTTTACATAGTCTGCAGAACCAAGGTCACTGTGCTCCAGGAAAAATGCGATCCATAAGGTGGTACTGAAGACACAAATAGTATTACCGAAGTCCCTTTGTAGATCTCTAGTGCAGCTTTTCACAGATGCTAAGGAATTGATCTTCACAAAATCTATAAGTTAGGGAACCCTCATTTTCCAGATGAGAGACTGAAGTATTGAGAGATTAAGCAGTTTACCAACAGTCTCAGAAGGTGACTGTGGCTGTGCAAAGACTTGAATTTACACTTTCAGTTTATTCAGCATTTTATCTGTGAAGTGTCCCCTTCATGCATTGAAAAATATTAAAAGATTCAAAACTTGGGGAATTTGATCTGCCCTGCAGGTGTACTGTAATTTGATGAATTTTTAATAGAGCTGCGAGGTGGCCTGCCATGCTGTGCTGGGGTTAGGAATTGGTTTTGGGAACTGAGGGCCTCCAGAGTTAGAATTGCCTGGAGTCCTGCTTGAAGCAGAGTTGGAGGGCTAGGTCAGCATGGAGCTGCTGCACAGACCTGCTCTGAGAGGCTTTTTGATGGGTGATGGGCACTCCATGTAGCATGGTTTTCTCAATAGCAATTTTTTCCCCTTAAAAAGAAAGTCAAAGAAAATGCTGGCCTTGAAAAAGGATGTAAAAAGTGCAACTTGCTTGTTTTTTTCCTTCTTCCCCTGGAAATCTGGTCCTTAAAATACACGTGGAGATCTGATTCTTTAGTCGCATGAAAAAAAGAAAACACAACTTTCTCATGTAGTAACCCTGTGAAAGCCTTCAGAGTCTGCTTGAAGCTGTTAGATCCAGCTGTATCAGTGAAATTATATAAGCAATGTTTCTGCTTAGTGCTTCTGCTTTTGTGCCACCTCTGAGCAGTCAGACCACCTGTTTGGGAGCTGCTGAGTCACAGCCTGAACCACTGATTGAGCACCTGGGGAAAGGACCCAGTGGGTCCTGGGAGCACAGGTGAAGGCAATTCACTGATGTGACCAGAAGGGGTGGAGCCTGGCTGCACCTCTCTTAGACCTCATTGAAGGGCTGACTGCCACTGGGGAAGGATCTCTGGTTGGAAATCCCTTCTGTGTGGAGTCTTCCTGCAAGCTGAGGTCTTCAGAGATGGGTGAGCACCTTTGATTTTCTTTGTAACGCCGTTCCATCTGCGCTGGTCCCTTTGCTGTTATACTCCTGTATTGCCCTTCCACCACATTAATCTTTCTGCTTGTAACACCAACCAATTGAGCCTCCGGATACTATTGTGAGGAAAAGCTGATGTCAACCAAATCCGTGCCTCAGTTATTCTTCCTCCTTATGTTCAGGAAAGGTGCCTACTAGTTTTCTTCGGAGACACAGATGAAAAAATGTCCTGCCTAGTTTTACTGTTCTGCTGGATTCCACATCCATTGACCCACTTCTGCCTCTCAAGTCCTCTCTGCTAGTCCTGACTGTCTCTGTATTGAAGAGCCTTCACAGTCTATATCCATCCTGCTTATCACTCTTGTTCAGTATTGACAAATCTGTGCCCACTTCTGACAGGCCACAGCTAATTGATTCTGTACCAGCAAAGTTTTCCAGCAATCACTTTTGTGGTCTCTGGCCTCGTGAGATCCCCATGGACTTGGGGAAAGGTAGTGAGTTTCTTCATAAACATCAATTTTTGTAATATTTAAACCATGCTTCCTCTCCTGCTTCCCCACTAAAAGCCTGCTGAAGACAGGGGAGCAGTGACACAGTCCTGTCCAAGCTTTTCATTGCTTTTACTTTTTTTTCTGGTTTATGTGCTGCCATGTGCAGGTTGTCTCTATGTGATGTTTCTCATTACTGTGCACAGCCCAGCATCTTTGGGATTGGGGCTGTCATGCTTTACAGTCTCCAGAATACTGGAATCATAATGTATGCATAAGACTCTCAGAATTTGGAGTATTAAAGTCTCCTCTGCTTTTGTTCATTTGTAGGAAAATCCAGTGAACTCATTAGAATATAGCTTATCTCTGCTTTTAGTTCCTTGGTGATGGCCTACACTGTTGTTGTCTGCTTTGGAAAGGCTCTCAGTGCTCCTTCTGCTGACTGTTAACACCTGGTGCTGTAACAGAGATCTGGTCACCATGCTGAAAAAGTTAGATACAAAGGTAGATATCAGTACCTTTCCAGGATACAAGCAATCTTAGCTTGTTCTTGTAGTTTGAGGGTGAGAAGGTGTTTTCTTTCCTAAAATCCCATTTATTCACTACAAAAATTCAGGGCTTGACTTCTCTTAGCTTTTACCTTTCTGTGACTACAGGGCTGGGCCAAATCTCAGCGTAAGCCGAGCTGTCAGTCATTTTAATAATTATTATTAACCCCCTGCTGATGCTTTTCCATATGAAAGCATGGAATCTCTTTGGCGCTCTTCTTACTTTTCTTTAAAAGATGGAAGGTGGAATAATAAAGTTATTAATTAGCTGAGCTGGTGTTGGAAAGCTCAGTGTCAGATTTCCAGGTCAGTGTTTGATGAAGGAATGATAGGGAGAAGTGATGCATCGACATTGATTAAAGAGCAGTGATGAAGCAAGATAGAATTGACATTTAATTCTTCCCAGCTAAAGTAGTGTGACTGACAATAGTTAAAGGTGAATGGTCTTCTTTCTTGAATCAACAATGCAACCTGTAAAAACATCCATCAGAGCAATCTTGTCTTAATTACTAACATCTAATTAGCCCCAAATCACTGTAGCACACTGATTAAAATAAAAGATGCCTGCCACTCTTTCTATTTTGGGTGTATCTGAGAAGGGCAGAGGATATAAATTAACTGGCACTTAAAATTGTTCCATCCAGAGACCTTGCAGAGAGTTCTCGGCTTCTCTTTATTCTCTGCTGTTTATTCAGACAGAATTGTAATTCCCCATGAGTTGTGTTTTTTTTTTTTTTCCCCTGAATGCTGACCACGGAGAGCTCTGGAAGTGCTGAGAACCCCCTAGAGGAGTGTGGGAACACTGCAAAAAGCTAAGCTACTGCCTTTCCTCCTGCTAATGATGGGCAGCAATTAACATCTTGTGGGACTAAATTTGTTACTGCTTTGTTTTTAAATGTAATGCATCCTTAAGCTTATTTAAAGTAGCAGTTCAGTGTTTCCTTGCTTTAGTCAGAGACCATCTCTGCCTCCTTCCTTCTAGTAGGCAGAAGGCTTTTGATGATTGTTTCCCATCCCTTATCATTATTTCCCTTGGAAGAAACAAAGGAAATAACAAATAGAAATCCCCCAATAATTTATTTTCCACAAGGGTTCTGGAGTGCAGCTGATTACTCTGTGAATATGTTCGTATTGCAGAAAAGAGCATTCAGGTGATAACGCTTGAAGTAGCAGTTAATGCTCATTTTCGAGCTCTGATTGAGTTGAAATATTGCTTACTGCACCAAGGTGACTAAGACAGCAGATTAGATTCCAGAGAAGTAGCATCCTTTTATCAGTAGATGGTAGTATAACAACATGGAAGGGATGTGGCTGCTGTAAAGTTGTCCCAAGATCCGAGCTGTTATACTTGAATCCTACGCAAAAAACAAGACAAAGAGAGGCGAAGAATAAGTTTAGACTCCTGTTATGTTTTACTTTTCACAGTGGTGGTTTATGGCGTAGTGAATTAATGTATGTTTTTATTCATGATTTATTCATGGTTTATCTACAGCAGCATGAAAAATTGATTATTTTTTTTCTCTGGCAGTGCAAAAAATTAAAATAAATATGTTTTTTTTTTTTTGGAAGCCAAATAAAATAAAAGTTAGGAAATCAAACAGTGAAAAAGGAAGGAGCAGACTTTTGTGTCAAAATAAATGTTTTATTTCTCTCCCAAACAACTGTTTTGTTCCATATATGCTTTGCTTTTAAGGATGGTTTGAATCGTTTAACATAAAAATTAAAGGAAATTGCCAAGCAAAACAGTTGTAGTTCAGTTCTGCCTTGTACATATCCAAATAATGAGTTTGAAACACACAAAGAGTTTGGTGAAACTGGGATAAGCTTCCCAAGAGATGGATGCTGCCAAAACTGAAATCATCATGAGAATGTTTCAAATGAGGCCACAGCCATTCCAGCACTTGGTTTGGCCATGTTGTGTTTGTCTGGTGGAATGGACGTGTCCTGTGGGCTGTGCATGAATTACCAGCTATGAAAATACACATGAAGCAGAACGAAGATGTGGAGAGGCCTTATCCAGTTTAGTAAGCCCATATTTGCAAAGTCTTTTATTTTATTTTTAATTAAAAGCAGAATTTTCCTGTATGTGAGCTCACAGATCCCAGGGGCCGGATTCACAACGCAAATGCACTCAGGCTAAAGAGATCTGTATTGATTTATATCAGTAAAGGATCTGGCCCAGCAGGAACAAATGCCACTTTTTGGTGTAGTACTGAATTTGTATGTGTTGAATTCTGTGTTTTTGAATTAAAATCAAGGATTTGATAGCTGAAGGAGAAAAAAAAAAAAAAAAGAGGAAGCATTTGTGGAGATGCTGACAGCCAATGTTTCCTTTGGGCAGTGTTGATGAAGAGAAATGGCTTTTTGGTTACAAGTAGATTCTTATCCAAACCTTACTTTATGTATTTGGTAAGGGTTGAAAAGTGACAGCTTTCCTTTATGAAATTTGTGTGTGAGGAACAGAATTGATGGAAAAACTCAGATTTCAAGCATTTTCTGACCAGGCCTGTAGCTCATTGAGGAGCAGTGCTATTTTTCTTTACCAGCATGTTTTCTTCCTTTTTCTGTCCTTCAAATTCTTCACTGCTAAAAATATATTAGAAACACTATCTATTTAAAAGTCCACATTAATGAATGCAGCTATGAATTAAAATCAATGATAGAATGTGAATGTATGAATGAGTAATAGAAAAGAACTGCTGACAGTGTATCCACAGTAAGGAAGGGTCCATCATCAGAAGCATGAGGAGTGAGTTCTTGTGTTGCTTTATTGCACAGTTATGCACCTAGGTTACAATATTTTTGGCTGAAGTGTCATCTGGGTTCAGAGGTCACAGATAAGGAGGGCAAAAAAATTCCATTTCCTCAGCACTCTGTGGGTCTTGGGCAGTTGCCTTGGGTCTGAGATCCATCGTGGTGCCCTTGGCTGCTGCCATGGATAGAGTGACCTGTCTGTAGAGAGTTGAGAATTTGTCACTGTATTAAAATGGCAATTTTTAAGTTTATATGGCAAAGTCTATAAGTCCAGATCAGGTAGAGCCCCTCCCATAGGTCTGGGGATGCTGTTGTCAAAGGGATGTGAGGGGATCTTGGTGGATCTCCAAAGAGGGGAAGGCTCTTTGTGGGGAACCTGGGGTGCCATTACAGGCTGGTTTATGGTGGGATGTTTCTTTGTGTTGTACTGGTGAAAACATCCCTGCAACACAGCCAGTTTATGTATATATCTCAGAAAGAAGCTCAGTGAGGAAGCTTTGTGCAAGTTCTTGTTGCATTTATTCTGCTAAGTCGTGCCTTGTGCTTTCCTCTCACTCATTCTGCCTTTCCTGGAGCTGTGCTGAGGATTTGCTGCCAGGCACGTGATAGAATTGCAGGAGCTGTGGAGAGCTGGAGGGAGGGAGGGAGGCAGGGGAGGTCCTTCCTCAGCAGCATACAGCTTGCATACCTGATATCATACACAAATGGAACTTAGAAACAAGTCCACTCAACTCTGTGACTGAGTTAGCTTAGTAATTTAGGCTGCCCATGGGAAAATGTTTTAATATGAAGATACATTTGGAGCATGTGGAAAGGGAGAAGGACACGTGCAGTTTTTTCAGAATGATGGAGCCATTGCAGTACTTTTGCAGGGATGCTCAGGCTGCACTGCTAACATAGTCATTATGCAGCTCATACTGCGAATTTGTTCTGTGTCAAAAGAAAACCTGTTGCAGGAAACTTTGTGTTTCCATCTAAAGGCAAAGACACAGGCAAGAAGTTTGGCTGCCACATCTGAATAAGTGCTCTGGTGTCAGTCAGGTTAATCATTTTCTGAATCAATTGTCTTATATTTTACATTTTAAAAAATTCTGGTAAAAGCCATGCTAATGGAAAAGAAAAGCATGAAAAGCTTGCCCAGCTTGTTCTGGCTGAGTGTAAATTGGTATCACTGTGTGCATGGAGAAAAAGAGAGATTAGGCCAGCCAAAGCCCCATGTGGAACAAGATGTGTGTCGTGCTTTAAGAACCCCAAGAGGAGGATGAGGTTTCTGTCTGTGTGAACTTTGCTGTGTGGGTAGAGATGAAGCCTGTGCAGAAAGAAGGGTACATCTGAAGAAAAATCCTCTCTAATTTTAGGTGGTGTTAATTCAGGTGAAACTGGTTCTACCGTGACTGGTGCCCATTTATATCTAGCCATGGAAGGCCCAACTAAAGGAAAACAGCATCTTGTTCTAACAGTTTAAATGCAGCATGGCAGGAACCTCGCCGTTCTTGTCTGAACAGAAGTCTGCGTGTGCACACCTGGGACTGACACTGACACAGCCTGGTGACTCTGCCTGCAGCTGGGGCTGTGAAACCACGGCGTGGCACAGAGCATGGTGGCCTACCTGCAGGAGCTCAGAGGAAGGAGATCAAGTAAATCTTTCTTCTCAGTCAGGCAGGGGAACCATCAGAGGATGGAATGGCTAAAACAACTCAACTCCCACGTTTTTATGGAATTGAGGTGAATGTACAGTTCTTCAGGGAGCTGCATGAAAGGCGTGTGGGCTCTGGATGTGCTGGACAGGAACTCAGCTTTGAGCAGAGGCAGGAGAAAGTGCTCTATGATGATACAGGAGGGCTTGCAGTCCTGCAAAAGCCAGGCTTTATGCAGGAGGAACCAGAGCATGAGCAGGGCAGTAGCTCTGCTGTGAGTATAGAAAAAGCCCATTGCCAATAGGGGATGGGTGGTTAGGAAGAGCCTTCTGAGACTCAGTACATCTGTAGGCTTGTCTGCACAGAGCAGGTTGAGAGCAGTGAGATCTCCTCAGCAGGTGTGAGGTTAGGTATGTAACTCTTAAATCCATCTTGCTGCTTAATTTAGCAAGTTAACGTGTGAGTGCTTTGGAGACAGGTGATCAGAAGTGCAGGCTTTTACAACAGAAAGGTGAGGGGGAAGAAAACCGATGAAAAAGGACAGTTTAGAGGAGGGAAAAAAGAAATACAGACCCTCTGTAATATTATGTGTGAAAGGAGAGGAGTTTGCCCTGTTAACAGCAGTCGCACCTTGGATCAAATTTTATTCAATGATAGAAGAAAACACCCTAGGAGGAAAGAAGTCCAGGAGTGACTGATAGCCTTTGTAGAGCATACTTTTTGTCCTTAACTGTGTAAGGAGGAGACATCTGTTTTGAGAGTCCCAGTTCTGGCAGCTTATTTGCTGAGGAAGGGAGGGTTTCTGGTTTTTGTTTTGCCCAGCTGTGGACCAGAGCTCTTCCATCAGTACGGCTCTTCTTGCAAGGGGAGAGAGTGTTGAAACTCAATAGGAGATTCCATTTCCTTCACTTCTGAGCTAGTGCCAGTGAGGGTTTTGCACAGCTCCTCTGTTGCTCTTGCTGCCTGCAGTAATAAATACAAATTGCCCAGGTGTATACAAAGCCAAACTTCTGTATCTTTGATACTAGGATCATTATTCACTTATACAGAGCTTAGACAAAGATGAGGATCAGTTCAAATTCAGGGCAAAATTCCTGTCATGCAGGTGGATGCTGAAAAACAGGACTAACTTGTATATATGCTGTGTTCAATAACAGAAAAGCTGGGATGAAAGCATTTCACAGACTTCTCTGTCTCACTGAAGGCCTGACTGAAGACATAAAACTCTGTGTGGACAGAAGTTACTCGGGATCACTTTTAGATACAGTCGAGTCATTTTCTTTGTAGTTTTCCCAGCTGTTTATGTGCAAGTCACCTGTGGAGAACACATTCCGTCCTTTCAAAATCAGGAGTTAAGTTACATTGCTGAACTAGTGAAATTAAACTGTTTGCTTTTGCATCGTAGATACTACCCCCTTTTTTTTTTTTTTAACCAATAATCACTAGAACAGAAAAGTATTATCTATTGTTCTTGGATCTTTAATGTTTTGGGTGGTATTCTAGATAGACTCTGCTCAGAAACCTAAATAATTATTATTTGAGTTCTGTTAGTCAGTAACCTGTAACTGATTCCATTAATGAGATTAAGAAGACTTACCTAAATTCTCCTTCTCCTTGTAGTCATAGTTTTTCCCTTAATGTGGAAACTCAGTCTGCTGTAATACTTAAGACCAGACACAGTATCTTGTCCTTTGGGGCAGTCTGCTGGTTCTTGTGGTCTTCTACAGCTTGGACAAGCAATGAGAACCCCAATTCTGGTCTTCAGAAAGAAGATTTTTCTTTAAATTAATCACATTTTAGAAATGTGATTAATTTTAAAATACAGGTTTAAAGGAGTGAGATGAGTAACATTGTAGAAGTGCTTATTTTGGTTGTGCAGACTACCTCAGATGTAACGTTCACAATCCCTGAATGTGATGGATTTGATCCTTGGCATCATTCTTTTAGATCTGATGTAAAGACTGTTGCAGTCGATGGAAGTACTCTCAAGTAGGTGTGGTTACCTACTGCATTGATCTTACTCATGATATATTACTGCACATTTTAATTTGAGCCAATACTGTCTCTTCTTTCAAGAGGTGGAGAGAAAACACACTCAATTACACCATGTAAGCCATGTAGCTCTTTCAGTGATCCAAACAGACTGGGAAGTTACATCTGAAACCATTCACCCGTTCCATTGAAAAAAAAATACTAGGGAGCACGCATCCCTGTAAAATAATGATAGGCAGAATAAACTGTCTGAAAGTATCTCGCCTACTCCATACCATTTAATCAAGAAGCAGTGAGTGGAACTGGCCTAACATTTACAAAGGAAGAACTGACACAATGCATATTTGAACACCATGAGAAATAGCATCACCGGGGACAGAGAGTGAGTTTAGTTAATAATGAATGGCACATCCTATAAAATACCATTACACAGTGTTCAAGGCCCAAGAATGATGACATAATTATTAGGAGACTGGGAGATTAAGATATAATTTAAAAAAACATGACAGGGGAGGGTGTAATTGGGGAGACAAAATACACAGGAAGTTTGTAATTTACATGTCAAAATACCTTTTTCATGTTTTGATTGGATTGGACGCCGCCTTTCCACTTCATTTATCTTGGCTTCAATTAGAGGCAGGAGAAATGACATCTCATGTTCATATTCTTGACACACACTGCTCATAGACACTTTCTAATTCTAACAGACAGTGAGGGGAAAAGGGAAACTTGATTCTGCCTCCGTCATGGACTTCTTAGTTAACCCCTAATTTGTTTCTAAATGAGGCTGTCACTGTGGTTCAAATGAATATGCGCTTAGGAATCAGGGTGTGTGTTTGGGTATTAGCCTGTGTGCAGGGCTTTGCGTATGCAAGGCTGGTTGTACCCAAAAGCTGCTTAGCAGGAGGGAAAAGTGGAAGGAAAAAAAAAAGTAGGAGATTTTACCCTCCAATGGAAGAACTTTCTCATATGAATGGTGTGGACTTTTTTTTTTTTTATTATCAGAACAGCCACATTCACAGTGCGCTTGTAATCAAACAGAGCCATCTCCAAAGCAGAAGATTTGAGTTGTGATTTTCCCCTTTGGCAGAATTTTTGCTCTTTTTATTTTCTGCATGTCTCTTTTATCTGGTGTCACCATGTGTTTCCCATCGAGCTCTGAAGTCTGCTTCCATTTTTACGGGAACTGTGCTGTTTTACACCCATCCCCACCCAAACACTTACACTAGAAATGTCAAAGGTGTGTTTGAGATAAAGCCATGTGTTTCATCAGAACTGAAATATCTGCTCACCTGGAGGCACGTATTGATGTCTTTCCCCCTCTTGGCAACTATAATTACCATTCTAATTCTTCTTATGCTGCATCTAAAAAATCTGAGTTTTAGATTCTACTTAGAGGCTGTTTGTTCTTTTCTTTGCAGAGAGAGGGGTGTGCAGTTTGAGCTGTCTAAAAGAGGACAAAAGTTTGCCCCTCCACACGACTTCTGACCTCCAAAACTGTGCACTTTAAAGCGCCCCAAACTGGCCAGCTGCAAACAGAGATACTCAAAATTGTCAGTCACTTTTGAAAACATGGGAGGCAAGTTTCATGCGTATCAGTAACTCCATTCATTGGGCTTCTTTATAAAGCAAAATTGCTCCTGGAAATGCTAATCAGGAAATAGAAAAATAACAGCCCTTGAGTGATCTCCTCTGAGAGGAACTTCCACTCACCAGGCGGAGAGAGAAATCAGAGCAGTTGTATGAGTTCTTTGCATATACTGTGCGTGCCCTGAACTCTGTCAGAAACCCCAGAGGTGACACGAAGCTGGATGGAGTGGACAGTGCTGTTGCTACTAATGCTATCGCATTTTTGATTTTTAAGCCATCTGCAATCATACTGGGATCGTTCACCATAAGGCACCCTGTAATGCTAGCAGGTAGTCAGATCTGAATGTCTTACTTGAAAATTGCTTCAACTGTAAGGTGGGGAGGAGGAATGAAAAAAGCTAACAGATAAATGACATGTAAGAAATACGGTTTGAGTCAGACCACCCATTCATCCAGTCTTTGGCTGCCCCCAGAAGATGTTGTCTAAGAGGAGTATGTGACTCTAGCCACCTTCTGCAGCCCTTTCCACTCATGCTCCTCCAGCATCCATAATCATTGGATTAAAAATGTTAGAGGGTACATTCCTTTGGTAGACCTGTTGACCATGAGTTTTTCTAATCCCTTTAAAATCTGCTCGCTCTGTCTGTCTCCACAGCTGCCTGTGGCAGCAAATTCCAGTAGTTCACTAACGGTGTTGCTTCACACAGTGTTGCAAACAGCTTTTCAGCAAAGCAACCTAACATGCATTATAAAGTTTTCTGAACAAGCTGCGTTGGATGACTTTTGGGCTAAAATATTATGAAGCTTTAAAATATATTGTAGCGTGGATCAGAGAAATATTACGCTCCTCTGAAATCTTCAGGATAATATGGTCTGACTGTCCAAGTGAGCATTGGTATGCTCGTGTAATGTAAGCCTTGCTGGTAGTCTGCAGGAGGGCAGCAGGACTGTGTGTGAAGTCACTAAGGTACTTCTTGGCTAGTTGAGAGACTGTCTAACTTCTGGAAGGATTGTGGCCCCAATGCTGACTGTGCTGTTGCAGCTGCTTAGCAAATAAAGAAACTAAATAAGAAATAATGATAATAGATTTGTGCCAAATAACTTTCCTATCAGGCAGAACTTTGACATGGAAAAGGAAGATGTCTCAGGTGTTCCACAGTCTATCAGGCTGTTGTTTTTAACCCAGCAGGTGGCTCAGCACCACACAGGCATTCATTCACTCTCCTGCTTTCCAGTGGGATGGATGAGAGAATTGGAGGAAAAAAAAAACCCAAACAACTCCTCGTTGGTTGAGATAAAACTATTTATTAAGGTAGAGAAAAGGAAAAGGATAGTAATTATGACAGCATGTGTGTGTGTGTATATATATATGAACATATATAAGAAGTGATGTACAAGCAGTTGCTCACCACCCCCCAGTTAGTCCTCCTTGTGAGTGGAAGAGCTGCAAATGAATCCTGCTCCCATCAGATCTCTACTTCCTCATGATGTTATATGATATGGAATATCTCTTTGGCCAGTTTAAGTCAGCTCTCTGTTCTCTCCCAGCTCCCTGGGTCCTTTGCTGAGAATGACCTTGACTCTGTATAATACTGCTTGGCAAGAACTATAAACATTGGTGCGTTATCAATGTTGTTTTTCTCTGAGAATCCAAAGCATAGCATCATACCAGACACTTCAAAGAAAACAATTCCCTCCCAGCTGAAACTAAGACACTGACACTTGAGTAGGTTATGGATTTTCCATAAACATTCAGATAATTCAGTACTGGATGAATGCATGCATGGGTAAAAACCAGGAAAAGGAATACAGATAAAGAAATGATTCATGGATTAGTTAAGGCACCAAATCCATTCTTAATTCTTGTTGGCTAAGTTGGGTGAACTCTGAACAATTTCATCCAGTTACTTGTTTTGTATTTGAATAAAAAGATTCTGGATTTATGAAGTTGAACGTGTTAATTTTTAGCTGAAGGTATTTGGGTGCTAGGGAGACTTTATGTATGGTATTTCACAAGTGCTATTGTGCAATACTGGGAAGCACCAAAGTTAAAAACTGCTAGTTTATGACTCATTCCATTCCTGGTTCAGTCTGACACTTACAACAAATCCTTTCAGTATATTTCCTCTGGCTGATTTTTTTCTTTTTTTTTCTTCCATACTGTTTGATAATGCTTGAGAGACTAGCACAAACTTGTGTGAATTCTTCTAATAAGAATTAAACTAAAGATAAGCATACAATGACAACAGACTATCTTAAGGGACCCGTAGTTTATTATGAAGATACTTGTGGTAGCAGAAACTGTTTGCCTATGTATTGCACAACCCACTTTGAGCAGGGATGGAAAGCAATGCTTTTGATCATCTGAAAAAACCCTCAACTGGGGAACAGAAAGTGCGTTAAAAATCTGTATGTCTTTATTTCAGTAGTCATCAGGAACAAGGACAAAATGGAGAATACAGGCCAAGGGCCTTAACTGAAGGCTGCAGAGCTCCAAAGACTCATCCTATTGCATACATTGCATACATCATTAAGCCACTGGCAACAACATACTGAAGCCCTGCCCAAATTTCAATTCTTACACTTCAGATCATCTCAGCTCTCACCAGACAAATTAATATTTAATGCTCAAGTGCACGCTGTAATATTCCCAACTGTGCAATCTAATATTAACAGCTATTTCATAAACCAACAAGGCCCATTCAATTGGTGACCATTTAAACTATAACACGCCATTAAACTGTAAAAGCAGCCATGAAAGCATGATTAAGATACATGTTTGTCTGTCCACTGCTAAAAGAGGGAATGTAGCAAGGTCAGTACAAAATGTCAGCTTCTAGTTCCACAAGGGCTGTTGAGAACATTAAAGGAAGTTGAGAAGCAAGTTCCTTCTTGGTGTTGCAGTTTAGTTCTTAGGGCACAGCAGATCCCATCTACAAGAATGTATAGTTTTTACTAACTTCAAATGAAGCCTTGAGAATATACAATACCATCTAGCTTTCTTTAGCTTGTGCTTCTCTATGTGTGTGTCTGCAGAAATCTTTGGTTTCTGTGCTAACTCTACAAGAGCTGTGTGATTCGTGGATATTCAATCAGAGTACAAGTAAAGAGGAAAGGGAAGGCAACTTCACCATTGTCTTTAGGAAACCATCCTGATTCTTCCAGTGCTCACATTCTGAAAAAAACAATGGCAGAACACGGAGTGAGGCACCAGACTGAGACATGGTGTGGTGGTAAAGGTGTGGAAGTGGAGGGCTCTGATGGTCTCAGCAAGACCTAGAAATAAGCCCTGGAAGAACCAGTTTTAAAATCAAGGCAGGTATGCTCCTGCATCATGTTGGGGCCCTTCTTTAGGGCCCTCTTAACACAGTAATGAATGAATGCTGGGCAAACACTGCAGGCATCCTGCTTTTCCTGTGTTTTCAATTCTAAACAGGAATAATACTTGGCTATGGAACTGTATATCACCGTTCTCAAAGTTGTGACTGCTCAGTGGGCACAATGCAGGCCATTTGTTACATGGGCAGTTATTACATCTTTGCAAATATTCACCTTTTGGGTTCTGGTGTTCTTAATTTCCTCACTTTTGCACTTACTGAATCAGCTGAAGGTAAGCCCTCCTAATGAAGGGCCATATATCATCCATCTGATAAGCAAGGAGGAAAAGGTTGATTGAGTTGCACTTCAGCGTTACGTTACAAGATGCTGCTATTGTGTTTTAGCATCCTTTTTAATGCACAGCTTCCTTTTGGTTATACTAGTTAATTATCAGTTCCACTCTGGACAAAAGAAATAAAGTTATTTCTTGTGAAGCAGCGGACTCATAAAAAGAGGGAGGGCCTACAGAATTAAACATCCTCCTTTATCTAAATACAGATCAGTCTGTGGTTAAATACATCTGTTTTTGAACTTGCTGGTTCTGGAGATAGGATCAACTTACTGATAAATGGTTTGCAAGTGATAGGTTGTAGTCAAATTTGACCCAGGGCAGGAGTGACCACAAGCTGGTAAGGTTTGATGTCTATCTGAAAAGACCTGTTTGTCTCACTGAAAGTCTGAGAAGTTATTCAAATTGGAAAAAACAGTACTGCAGATGGTACCAACTGTCACTCCTTGTTGACAATCACATTAGGGAGGGCAAGAACTTGAGCAGGGCTTTCCAGATAGAGGATTGCAGCTGTCTACTTGTCCGGTCTAAAAGGTAAATTTGTTTTGTGAGGAAAAAAAAAAAAAAAATTCAAAACAAGTTCAAAAGATACTGGTTGCTTACTGGAAATATCATTTGGAATATAAAGCATACATAGTATACATTTTTCTGACCCATTTTTCCATTCCAGTTTCTTCTCCGTGTATATTGGCCCTTTTCTTTTTACTTTTTTTTTTCTATTATTTTTATTCTGAAGTAAGAATTCAGAGAGCAAAAGGAGGAAAAAGCCTTCCAGCTCCACTGAAGCGAAACAAGGTGTCCTCTCACAGGCTTCATTGCTGGCATAAAATAGATCTTTGCGTTATTAGAAATGATCAAAAAAGCCTTTTTATAGATGAAAGGTTCGTCCTTAGCCATCTGTTTCTCTGTCCGTGACCCTTCTGTTGGAAACCACCCGGGCAGGGGAATGACCCTGGGGAGGTCCGTAGTTCTGTGCTGATTTCTGCAGAACAGCCCTGTGCCGTGTTGTAGTGTTTCTTCATGCTCTGAATCAATCTGTTATCTTCTGGAAACTCCTTCTCAGAGGAATCCCATTGCCAGCTTTTTCTCTCTTCAGTGAGTGCATACAGTTGCCTTGGTGCATCTTGACATAAGCCAGAGAGATAACTGAGGATCAGCTCATTGAATTCCAGCCATTTTACCGAAATCTGAAATGGTCTAGGAGGCACTGGATGGACTGTGATGACGTCCATTTCATTGCAAACACAGTGATTGTACTGCTCTTCGTGCAGCTGAAGACACAGTAAATAACAGTGATACAGCTGAGAAAAATATGTGTAGCTTGCTGTGTGTCCTTGCTAGGATGAAGAAACAGTATTTCTTTGCATGATCAGAGCTGTAATGCTGATACTGATATCCCTGGCTGGAAACAGAGCCTACATTTTCATTTTGCTATGACAAGTGGGAGAAGAGATGCCTCGGGTAAAGCAAACAGTGAGTCAGAGGCCTCTTCAAATCACAGGAGGCAGCTCAAGGGCTGTTGTGTGAGCTGCATGGAGGGAGAAGCAGCTGAGAGGCATCAGGCAGGCTGTGGGGACCTGGGCGTGCTGCTGGGCCTAGGGATGCTTCTGGGCTCTGTGTGAGGTAAAAATGAGCTGTACTTTGGTGCCCCAGTCTTCTGTCTCTACCTGCACTTTGCTTTTTACTGAACAAAAGAAATGTGGGTGTGTGAATTAGAAGCTGTAAGGCACTGTGGTCGGGTGTCCTATCTAGATGAGTGGGGACCAGAGCCCTACACCTCTGCAGCATTGCTCACTGCTCAGCTCAGTTTACAGATAACCAGAAACTTTGATCTGTTCTTTTGTAGGTAGTTGATCATTGGCAGTTGGCTTCATGTCTCCTTAATTTGATTTCCACACCTGTAAAGAGCAGACAAGATTGTTTCATTTTTTAAACAAACAAACAAAAAAACCCTAAAAATCTTCCTCCCAAAAGTGCAAAGTAAGAAGCAGGAATTATTACTCAAAAGTATTTTCTGCTTCTGATTGGTAATGCCTGGGTTAAATCTGAGCAGTCGGTCCTTTTGCCTGGGAGATGATCTTTTGCAGACATCATGATGTTGCTGCAGGGAAAAGTGCTATATTTTTGTGCAGTATTATTATTTGTTTAGAAGTAATCAACACAAAATGATTTCTCTAGGCTTTCTAGCAGGAATCCTAGTTATTCTTTTCTGCTGCACTACACAAACACACAACGTGTGATGCTACCTGGTGATAGCAGACAGGAGATTTATAAATAAACACAAATGATAAACACAGGACACATTCTGTAGTGGTAAAGCATATGCTTGTAAAAGGATTAGTACTGGTAGGAACGGGCGGCTTTATTTTCACCTGCATATGAGAGTGATTGGAATTTCTAAAATATGTAAGAAAGAATGGGAACAATCTGTAGGGAGTTGGTTAGCTTTAGAAGTCAAGTGTGAAAACTTGGCTTTGAGTTTTAAAGCCTGCAGTTTTGGAGGACTGTTTTGTATGGGCTAAGGAAAATATTTCCTCTTCTTGGCAGCTGAAGTTTTTCACTGTTCTTTGGTTACATCGCCATGCTGAGATGCAGACCCCCGTGTGCAGTCAATTATATGCTCATGCTGCTTTCAGATTCACTTCCCCAGCGATGATGACTGTCTGTGAGCAAAATCCATCAGAGAGTTATTATCTCCGAAGCAAAAGCCTCAAATGTTCAGGCATCTAATCTGCCCCTGAAAATCAGTACCTTTTCTTGAAAACACAAGACCTCAAATGACTTATTACTTTGTATGCTTGAAGGCTGGAAACACTTTTGAAATCCTGTCTGTAGCCGAACAATGTGGAGTTGTCTCAAGCCCACTGGCCAGTATTAGACAGTGTAAGAGGCACGATGTATTTATTACCTGTGCTAAGAAAGGTCATCTGGATCATGTTATAATTACATGAGACTCTTCATTGTGCGCTGTGATGCCCACAGTAATGCCAG
This sequence comes from Phasianus colchicus, assembly GCF_987193195.1. Taxonomy (NCBI): domain Eukaryota; kingdom Metazoa; phylum Chordata; class Aves; order Galliformes; family Phasianidae; genus Phasianus; species Phasianus colchicus. Next base: position 16,920,665 of record NC_143447.1, on the reverse strand, counting down.
ATAATGGTTTAGGTAGCATGCTAATTGGCTGTATAAAATGAGTGGTTTAGGCAGCGAATCTCTAGCTATCCCACTATTTATGACATGCACGCAATTAGCAAATGTGCTCCTCTAGAATCATGAGCCTAGATGAACTACCCACAATTTTAAATCTGGTAGTGCATTTCCTTTTTCAGGGCTTGGGGTGTCCATGCTCAGGTTACTGCTCTGTGGCTCTTTCCCTCCGTGCTTTTGGCATGCTCTGGAATCACATCTTTGCTGAAAAGCAATTAAACCTAGTCATGATGATCCCTATTGCAGGAGTGTCCCATCTAAATATGTGTATGGCTGCTCTTGTGCACCGTGGAAGAACTGGTACTTCAAAGTTAACTCCTGTCTCAGTACACAGCCTGAGAAAGTGTAACAGACAGAAAGCTCATGATGAAGTCATCAGTTTCTGTAACTGAGGTCCTCAGGCAGCATTTTTAAATCATAATTCATCAGTTTAAAAAGAGTGGAGGAAAACAGATATTTACTTGCTACCATTACCAAGTCCCGTGGTACTTGGAAAATCGTTGTGTCACCGAGTTCAAGAGCCATACAAGAAACTTGTCTGGATATCAACTTTGATCTCATCATAATATTGCTGAGAGAGAGTGACCGCAATCTGGAGGAGCATTTAGTTGTTTAGGATGAATCCATGGCTGAGGCCATTAAACTGATCTAAACTAAGAAAGATGAATCCCAAGAGAAAGGTCAACAGAACATCTTCATTTGTATCCATGCTCTTCAGGTCAGAATATACTTCCCAGTGCTTAATACCAAGCAGCAAAGAGTTTCTCTCCTATGTGACAAGATCGCTGGAAGGTCTGAACTTTGTGTGTTTTGTGTTCCTGCAAAGTTGGGGAATTTTGCCAAGTGCATTGTCAGGTGATTCAAGAAGTGCTCATTTTTCATAAGTCAAAAAACAACAGTACTTTCCAGCCTAAGCTGAGGGGGACATCTCTCATCTACTTCACAAATACCCTTCTCTTGACAATTGCCAACAACCATACTCACTAATTTGATTACTACTGTTCAGTTAGCAACCTTCAGACTAATTGCTGCTTTGTTACTCTTCACGAAAAGACTGGAAAAAAGGTTGTCTTGAAATATTCTATAATTTCTGTGTCTCATTTTGTTGTGGTGTAAGCTTTTGGGACCTAAACTGAGAACGTTAGAGAAGATCCTACAGATCAGCAAGACTTACTGCATGGATAAGTTCAAGTGACAAAAAAATTAATACCTTAATGAAATGAAGCTTCTACTATTTATCTTCATCCTTAAAATGTTACTGACCTTTTGGGGCACTTTCCTGTGGTCATTTTAGTGAAGGGATATTTTCACCTACTCCATCATCTTGGAACTGGTGCAAATGACGATGCAAGTCCAGGGTAATGGAAATAGTGTTGTGAGAATGCCAAAGAAAGTCAAACTAAATATGTAGTGCTTTCCATCAGCTCTGGATTTCTTGCTGCTGGGCTGCCCCTGCTGACTGGTTGCATGTCCCCTTCCACAAAATAATGTCCTTTGAAGCACTCTTTGAAGTGTGACAGTCGGTACAGTGAGGAAGGCTCTGATAGTCCTTCCATGCAGGACTCCAAAACACCTACTGGGACTCTGTGACAGTCCTTTTAGAAATCAGGATGGGATGGCACAGAACAGGGACATCTGGCAGGTTCAGCGGAATGGATCAACTGCAGATTCCCCTGTTGGTGAACTTGGCCAGCAAGCTATTTCAGCAGATGTTTGTCCTTAGGCATTGAATGCTTTCTGGATGCATCTTTTCTCTGCCTCTCAGGAGCAAATGCCAGCACAATGGAAATTCGCATAAGCTCACTGACCAATGTTAGGAAGTGTTGACCTGACTGTGGGCTCCAGCACATAAACTGGGTTCCTTCAAAGAGCAGAAGCTAACATCTCCAGAGTTATGGTGAAGAAATTCAGAGTGTAGGGCGCATTCATCCAGTATTTGTCAGTATTTGGTTATTAGGTGCAGCCTTTTTTATTTTTGGAACAATTTCATCTTTCCTGACATCTTTGATTTGAATGCTATATTGACTGTGCTCTGTATACTCTCAAGCAGGTGTATTAAATATGCAAGAGGAACTGCATTTTGAACGGGGGTGGGGGAAACGAAAGAAAATAATTATTGTTACACATTGGAGCATATTAATGAATACATTAATAATTGATCCACTGTTATGTTTTCCCCTAATAGTCATCAAAATCTGTATAAACCTGCACTACAATACATAACATCTCATTACAACGTTTGCTCAAAAAATCAATGCATATCTAAGTTATTTGTGTCAAAACTCATTTATTTCCACAATAACATGGACTGTCAAACCTTGACATCCTGTTAATAACATCCAGTACATTTGCATATTATTCAAATATTTCCTTTTATGAAATGGGGGACTTTTACTTACACCATCCTACTTGCAGAGCTTCATATATTTGCACATTAGCTCAATTCACACAGTTATAGAAGGGTTACCTGTGGCAACTAATTATACTGCACTTGATGCATATTAATGAGCCTTGTGAGCAGCCGTCCTCTGTTCTATGGTGAGATGAGGGAGGAAAAAATAACAGTGTAAGTGGGAGACCTATTACAGGCAAAATGCAGGCAAGTGGAAGATGGATATTTTATAATGTTTTCTCTTTGATGCCCACAGCCTTTTAGAACAGACTAACCCGGGTGGGAAAAATGCCTCACAGCAGTCCCAGCAGCTTTGAGGTCAGATATGGAAAAATATTACCTTTTTTCCCTCTTCTTCTTCTTTTCTCTCTCTCTCTCCCCCCTCTCTGCTGCTCCCTTTATTTTCTGGATCCTGTCTTTGCAAGGTGCTGAGTGCTGCCCTCGGCTCCTGTTGAGATCAGCACGGCACAAGATCAGGCTTTCAACACGGAGCCTAAGGCCACCGTTTGCCCTCTGATGAAGTCATCTTGCAAAAGGCCTTTTCACCTGCATAGATGAGAGTGACATATTTTGTTCTGAAGGAGCATTTCAGCAGCACGTGCTAGCAGGAGCAGAGAGCCAGCTGTAGGCTGTTCAAGCGATTCCTGTGACCAGGTGTCACAAGGACAATGAGAAAAGTCGAGCCATGAGAACTGGAAGACTTGGCAGCCCCACTGCAATACAGAGAAGGGCCACATCCTGTGCATGCAAATGAATGCACAGCAATAAAGCCTTCTTCCCCACTGCACTTTGGACAATCTGTCAGTCTGGAGGTCTTGCAAAGGGCAAAAACCATCTGAGAGGTTTGCCACAGTGTTCTTGGAGGGCACATACTGCCAAAGACTGAGCCATGCTCCCTTGCTGGGGTGCTGCTTGAGATTGTCTGCACCTGTTTTAAAAAAAGAGAAAAGCTCCTGCATTGACACGATGGAAGACAGAAAAGGAAGATTTGATTTTATGCAACAGCAGATGTCTCCTCAGCAATAATCACAGTGTCAGATAGAAAAACTAATCATATTTCAGTAGCTTGTTCAGATCTCTGATTAAAATTCAGTGATACCATTCCTGGATCCTAAAATGCAACAGTCATCAGAAACAAAAGAGAATGTATCATAATTAATGCAATTAAAAGAGCCCTTTCCTTTCTGTCTCTTTTTCTGGGTAAGCTGTGCTGACCTTAACAAAGATTAAAGCCCCTCTCCTTGGGACTGAAATCTGACTCAGTATGGGAGTAAGAAACCCCAGCTCCTTACAGCCATCTCCAGGATATGCGTACGTGGGGTCTTGCGCACGTAGGAAAATAAATAGGCTTGGTTGCTTACTCCCTTCCAAAGAGCAGAGAAGGCAGATGGAGCTGTGGATCCAGCCTCCCTTATTTTTTGCCACATACAGCAGTTCTATCAGTGATGTGATTATTTTCTCTTAAAGCTTTAATCAAGGCTAGCAGTTAGCACCCAATCTACCCTTTTGAGGACAGGCCAAATCTCTACATTCTGATTTATTTTTTTTTCCCCTCTACCATCACTCCCTGGAACACCTGCAATACAAATCAGCCAGGAATCGCTGAATAAATCCTGACTAAAACCAGAATGGGGTCCATAGTTGGAGTGTCACTGGGGTGCTCCGTCATTGCAGTGCTGGAGAGATTAATACAGGAATGGTGCTAGGGACTACAGGACAATTCTCTTGCCATCAGCTGGCCTAGGCAGGGATGTGAATCAACCACAGATTGACGAGTGAAATCAGGCCGTGCTATTTCATGCTGATTGCAATTTCAGATCTCATAATCAGTAAGTTTTCACAGGGAAAATGCACTTTCAGTGAGGGTTTATTTGGCTTTGGATATGGACTATTTTTAATCAGAACCAGAATGAAAATGATTTAAATGATGCCCATTAAAAAGAAATATAAAATAGACACATGCTAACTGAATATGGGAGAATATTTTTATAGTAGAATACTATATAGAATAGTTGTTTGGGGTTTTTTTGGTGGAGGATTGTTGTAGAGGGTCCTGCAATAAGGAGTGAGTTTTATTCTCTTCTCGCAATTTATATGAACTAGGATGGCAATGCCCACATCATTTAAAATGACTGTTATCATTTCCTTTTCATTTACTGTGGCACTTGAAGACTATTGTGGACTCTATGGGGTTTAATTCAGCATCTTGGACAGGCAGAAACAAATTTTTGTTTGCTGTTTGAGAGCTTTACTCTAGGAAAGGTCTTCAGGGAGATCTTCCAAGTCATTATTTTGTGCTGTGTCCCATATGAACTCTGAGAAAAGGATCAAAAGGCTACTTAGGAGATACAAGCACTTACTTTACTCCAGAGCTTCTAAACTCTGAATTGCTACTATTAGCTGTTAAAAAAAAATGCTCTGGTACTTCACTAGGAGAGCTGACAACCTGCTGTCTTATTAACATAACTCTAACATGTCTGAGAGATCCAACACAGCAGATTGATTATGTTCATGTCTCAGCCACAGCACTGATGATGATGTGCTAGTAAATATATCAATGCATCACAGGCTCTGAGCGCAGAAGTCTTTCTGTGACATTTTCTGAATGAGATATGAAAATGAGAATGGTTTGTGCATCTACTGTACTCAAGTAGCGAAGTCAAGAAGGCTGTGCTGTTAGGCAGGAGTGCGCCTGGCAGCGATGATTAACTGCATGGTCTTGGTAGTCTCTGTGTTGTAGAGATGTCACTCAATGCAATAGCTTCATCTGCTTATTCCAGAATAAGAAAAAGTCAATTTAAGAAGACTGTTTTCTTCCTTGAGGAACGATAAATGAATTGCGCGTAAGCCATTCACTCCTTCAAGTTCTCAGCGTACAAGGTTGGCCTCACTGGTTCTGGTCTGTTTCTGGTTGAAGGGAGCATAATAGGCCAGGAAAGAAACTGGATAGCTATTGCCTTGGGGAAGATTAATTAGCACAGGTGAGGAGCATGGCTACAGTCAGAAATATCTGTCTTCACTTCCTCTCACTTAAAGATTTTCTATGGGACTAGACAAGTCATGTCGGTTGTTTTTTTTTGTTTGTTTGTTTTTGTTGTTTTTTTAACGTAGATGTAAATTGGCAATAATAGAACTTGCTTCTTCTGTCATTTATCTGGCAGTCCATGTTAGATCTAGCACAAGGTAACTCTGAGCTCAGATTTTCTCTCAGTGTGTTAAAACAATAAAGTGAGAAGTACAGTCATGGAGCAGTTTGGGAGATCACGCACAGATTATAGCTAAAAGATAATCCAGGAATAAACCTTCTTCTTGGCCAAGATTTGTGTCTGAATTGCGAGGTTTGAAGTTTCAAGGGGTTTCCTAACCAGGCTTTGGGTTTCATACAAGGAGATGCAGTCCTGGATTAGAGATCCCTTTTAATTTTTTGTTTGTGATGACAGAACTTTTCCACTAACACATCTACTCTTTGGATCCCTGTGCCCAGCAAATTAATTGTGTGCATTCATGCAGGTCACCTTGAGGCACCTACTCATACACCCGGTTTGTAAGGCCAGTTTTTCTAAGGTTGTGGTGTGATCAAAGTGTGGAGTTCCCTTAAAGCACCTAAAGGCTCTCCTGGTTTGTCTTCAGGAATGGGTTTCCTGTCCAATTCTTACTTCAAATGTTATCAGATGTGAACTTCTAGAGCTGCTGGGACGATGGGCATTTGGCCCCATAGCAAATTCTTGACGCAGATTCACCCAGGAAAGCAGTCAGTGAAGTAACTGGGAAACTCTCTGTAGGAGGGCAGAGCACTGACAAGACCAAAGAGTCATTTTAGCTTCTTTTGGCTCAGAAGCTGTATCTCTGCTAATGGGAGAGGAAATGAACTGTCTTCTTGCTGAGAAACATGGCAACCAAGTCAGGAAATCAGACAGATTAGACGCTTGTATAATTTAAGGAGTCTACATGTGGTCTGATCTGGCAGCAACTCACACGTATCCTTGCAGAAGTTCCCTCCTGAGCTCCTCTGTTCAGCTCTATACTGCCAATGTCATGTTGGTGCTGCAGACCTTATTGCAGCCTTGGCTTTAGAAGAACCAGAGCTCCTGCAAACAGCGCCACTGAAACACTGACACTTAAGGGATTTTATTACCCTTGGCAGCAATTCTTTCTTAACCTAAAACTGAGCTACTGTCTCTTACAGGAAAGGACCTAAACAATGATGTATTCAGGCTGATGGGACTGGATTAACCCATTAATAAATAGGAGGTGAAGAGAGCAATCTTGTTGAACGTAATGTATGCTAATGATGTGACCTGGCTAATGGAGCCCTTTTCTATATTCTGTCATTGTGCACATCAATTATGCAGCCTCAATTATCATCCTGTTTTTGTATCGTGTGGTTGAGAAATGAGAGACTTAATAGAGATGTTTTACCCAGTAAAATGCCTGATTAGGTTATGAAAGCAGAAACTCAAGGAAGAGAAAAAAAACCCCACAACTTTGTTACATTATATCCTGATTTAATTAGCCAAAAGATATTATTCTCAGTAAGGGCCTTTGAAGTTGTAGCAATATTGCTCTAGGCTCAGCAGCAGATATGACTAACTGTCTTAATACCTACAGCAAATACACTGACATAGCACTTACATAAAGACATATCTTAGCTAAGCATTGCAAATCAAGCCAAGATCATTTCTTGCTCCATGTGGATAAGGTTCTTGATTAAGGGGAGAAGAGAGGGGCTCCCAAGAGTCAGATCTGCATTTTCTTCTAGGAGAAAAACAACTGCAAGCACATGTTACTAGTGACACCTTTGGTGCATGTGGTAGAGCAGTCTTCTACATTCTTCCCTTTTTAATTTTTCTTTTCTTTTATTTTTCACATGTGTTACCTTGAATTTTACTGGCATTGAGATTCGTTGTTCACAACATGACCTTGGTGATGGAGGTACATCAGCATCATTGAAACCTGTCAGGTTCACCCCCTTGCTGTCTCAGGAAGGTTGCAGGCGTTTCTTGTGTTTCTGATGTGGGTGGAAGTGGTAGTCAGCCCTGCAGGACCTTGGAGAAAATGCAGTGTGTGATGAGAGAGAAGTTACCAGAGGAAAAAAAGCCACTTCTTTTTATTTTGCAGTAGGAGAACTATTCCCATAATGAGAGCTGTGACCCTAGAGCCTGTGTGTGCTTGCTAGACAAAAACTTTGAGAAAGTTGGGGATAAGTGCAATGGAGAAGGAATTAAATAATCGGATGAAGGTGGACTGAGCTGAGTGAGCTCTGCAGTCCTTTGGGCAGATCCAGACTCCGCTGTGCTCAGTGGTGGCTTTGCACCAGGGACAGATCATTTCAAACCTGGTTTTATTCCACAGCTATGAACTCTGTGTTTTGTTTTATTTTAGAAATAACCAGCCAGTTAAATCCCTGATAAAAATCATGGGGCTGTGTTTTAAACTGCAGTGACACAGAAAACTGGTGTAAAGGAAGGGTGAATCAGGTCCCTGGTGCATGTCAAAGCCGTTGCTTCTTTCCTTCCCTCAGGGTCTCACATGCCATGGTAAAGGAATGATGTCACCCTTTTGCACAGCATGATCAGAATGGCAAAACCCTCAGAGTGCTATATTTACTCACCCTAACCCATTCTTGGCCTGTCTATCTTCTGGTCTCAGTAAACAAAATTGAGAGAGTCAGAGAGAAATAAACAGCAGGGCCAAATAGTGCAGCTGCAGCTGTTGGGTTAGAGTGCCTCTGCTTTTGGGTGCCTGTCTGGAGAAGCATGTTCATGGCCTGCTCCAAAGAGCTGAGTCTGCAGCTGAGGCCCCTCTTAACTGCAGATGTCTGTCACTTCTAAAAATGCTTGGTATTGACCTAAGCTTTTAAATGCCTCCCTTTGCAACAGACAAATAGCAATAAAGCTGTGATTTGCTAACTCAGAGCAGCATGCTGTCACAAGCTGTACTTTTCATCAGTGCTGGCAGGCTACGTAACTCAGCTTTAAGTCTCCTTATTAACATGTACTCTGTGGACAGTTAACCCATCTTTAGATGCCCAGTTCATTCCATCATAATGCTATGCATCTGTGATCTAATGTGCACATGCAATAACTCCTAAGTGCAAGAGACTTGAAATTGGTTAGGTTGCTTGCTGTCTTCCTGAGGGATGGTGTTTAAACACGAAAAGCTATGATGAAATTAATTTCATTGATTTTGTAATAAGCTAATATTGTGCAGAATAGAGCTGGCTGAAACTTTTAAGATGGTATAAGAATTTTCAGTTTGAAAATTAAGATAATTCAAAGGTTTTTGCACTAAGAAAGCTCTTGTTATAAGCAGTGAAGTGGATTGATTCTTCTACTGGTTTTTGAATGGTGACATTTTAATGTTTGAAGATGATGTTTTTGAATTTCTGCATCCCCCACTTCTCACACACCCACGCACCTTACAAGCTTTACTGCAAACTTCAGTTTTAATTTTTATGCCTTTCTGGACATTGTGCTTTTGAAGTATACTTTTCATTTCTGCTTTGCTTACTATCCTGTTAACTTCAGCTCAGAATCAAGCTTATCATTGCTTGATCCTTTGTGCGTCTCAAATGCAACACTGTTAGGCTGCATATGTTTCCTGACCTTCTTTTCATTTCTATGCAGTGTCCATATGATCTATCATAGCTTTGAAAATTGAACTGCAGGCTAGAGACTTCTTTGCCAGAGTTGATCCTTCTCTTTTCCTCAGAAGCCATCAGATAAAGGAATACTCGTGACAAATAACCATGAGAAAGATCACCACAGTAAGAAATCTTTTCCTTTATGCTGTGCTAGCTGTGTGTAATTTGGATGGGTCCTCAGTTACTTGTTTTTCACCTTCAGGGTAATTATTTGCTTGCTCATGGTGAACATTCTTGCTCCTTTTTTGACCTGCGGAACTTCTGATAAGGAAAGATTTGCCTTCAGGCTTTGGTTCACAAAAGCCTGATATTCATTTTTCTTCCACCACCATATTATATTAGTTGGAGAAACTGTAGAAGATGAGAAGCTCATTATAGCCTTAGGGTCATCACTGAATGACTTTATCCAATTGCCTTCAAGCATTTTCACAAGGCCTTTCATATCATCCGTATTATAATAATCTTGTATACATTGTTTTAATTTCTATATCCTTTTCATCTAGCAACCGGAGAAAGAGTGTTTTACAGTTATTAATACATTTAGTCTTGAAGTTTGTGAGTTAGAGAAAACTTCATTATACCCAGGGCAGGAGTGGGTGAATTGAGGAGCAGAGGAAGGAAAATGTTTGTTAATGATCCGGGATCCTAACTCACACCTCACTCTCTCCCTGTGTGACTCAGTGATGAACAAAAATCAGGGCTAATATGGCTCTGAGCAGTTCTTTTGTAAGGTGTTTTGCTGTGTTAGACTATCCTTACACTCTACAACTTCCTGAAGGGAGGTTGTGATGAGGAGGGGTTTGGCCTCTTCTCCCAGGCAATAAACAGGACCCAAGGAAATGGCCACAAGTTGTACCAGAGGAGGTTTAGGTTAGACGTAAGGAAGAACGTTTTCTCTCATTGAGTGGTTGAACGCTGGAATGGCTGCCCAGGGAGGTGGTGAGTTGCCATCCCTGGCAGTGTTCAAGAGGTCTGGACGAGGAGCTGTGAGATCTGGTTTAGTGCTTGTGGTAGCAGTGGTAATGGGAGCACGGTTGGACTAGATGATCTTGTAGATCATTTCCAACCTTGCGATTCTATGATTCTATCATTTCTGTTCATTCAGTTCAGACAGAGGTATGCCATTCCTCTTGGTTAGAAGAGCTTGAGTGTTTTTCAACTTGGACAATTTACCAGTTTTCTGGTAGTTTTCTGTGTGGTTTGCACAAGAACAGTAATTGATAATTCATCCAAACATCTTTTGATAGACCCTTTCGCACGTCATTCCTGGGTGGTACAGCACACAAGGCTGCTTTTTATGTTGGTTGGATGTTACCCAAGATGACTGTTCTGCCCTTGCTTAAAATGATCCATAAAGCAAACTGGGATATCTCAATGCACCAGGCTGTTCTCAGATCCCACAGCAATTATTTCAGTGTTGGATGTAGAGATGTTTGCTGGAGGTGGAAAGCAAGTTGCAAAAAAACCTGTATGAAATCCGCTCTGTGCAAGTAGTGGCTGGTCCCAGTCCTCACTCACTTGCTCGTGGAGAAGGGTGGTTGAAGCAAACCATCTCACTTCTAACCAGACAGCACAGTTAGAAGCAGAACCTTAAATACAGCCCATCATGGTTGTCCAGGTTGGAAATTAGACTGAAAGACAAGGCAGATCTTTTTTCAGTCTCACCATTTACTTATTCAGCCCTGGTCACTGACACAACACGTTGTCATCCAGCAGTGGAGATATGCTGAACCCTCCATTCACTCTCAAGACAGATTTACATCTTTCATTTAACTCTTTCTTCTTCACAGAAAATTGATCAAGTTTCCCCCAGTCTTTCTTCCCTAGTCCTCAAGCTGAAGTCAGTGAGGAGTTTAGGGAGAGAAGGAAATGTATTAAGGGAATTTTGTCTGATAAAAGGACACAGGAAAGTGCCTGCATGTATCGGTGCATGCTCTGTTTGCACAGGAGTGTTCTGGAGGAGTGTTCAGGGAGCTGAACTGTGAGTGCTGTGCACTGACTGGAAAGAGCCAGGCCTGTGGAAACCTTTGTTTCTGACCAAAAATGCCTCATGCAGGTTGCAGCAGAAGGGAAAGGTGGCTTTTGGTGGGGCATTGGTGACTGTATCTGTGTTTTGGGCAGTGCTTCATGAGGAAATGTAAGGAATAGGGTGTTCTACTTCAACTGTTATTTAATTCACTGAGGATTTCTGAAATATATTGCTGATTTTCTTTGTCTTCTGCCTTTCTTGCTCCTTTCTGGCATATGTCTTTTTAAAAATTATCTTCCCTTAGACTTCACTGTCACTGCCTTATGATTCTTGGCTTAGATCTCCAGCTGGCATCTTCTTTTTACATGAAGAAATCAACCCAATGACCAGCTAGCTTTCTGCAGGCTGTGGCCAAAGAATTATTTTTGCACATGAGACCAGTAGATTGCAGTCTGGGGATAGGGGATTGGGACCTTGTGAATGCAGAAACAGATGGATATAGCTGCCTAGAAATTGTGGTCAGATGTATATTTATAGTACCTGTCTCTGCATGGATGCATGTTTTTGTGCATACGTTGCACGTGGAGATGGTTGTTTGATGACTGCCCTGCTGTTAAGCACTGTGAGCAGTGTCTCTGCTGTTCTTGTTCCTGTGCCTGATGCATCTCTAAAAGTGTGTAGAGTGGATGCTCTGCCTTTGTAATGTCTGCATGTAATGGCTGGCTGAAATTTGGACCTGTGCTTTCATCTGAAGCGTTATCAGATCATTCTTCTGCTGAACTCGTTGATCTGATTAGAGGTGGCTTAAAAAAAAATTGAACAGGTGGCAGATATAAATACACAGCTGTGCATCATTTCTGATTTCCCTGCTATTTAATAATGTTGTCCGTGGTTATTTTACAACAGTTTTCTCTATTCGAGACATTGCTGTAAATCTCGTTGTAAAATTGCCTTAATGTGCAATGAATACTGTTAAGCAAAACGGAGAAACTTAGAGAACTACTGTGAGGATGAAGAGAGAGAGGCAGAGAGAGCTGCAGCCAGAGGAACAGAGGAAAGCTGTGGGGAAGAGCTAGGGGACTGATGGGCTCGTTATGTAACACGGGTAGTTCTCTGCATGTGACGCCAGAAAAGCATCTCAGGAGGAAGCAATAGCTGGTTTCATCCACTAGATGGAGATGGAAAGAAACATTTTCCTGAGAGCTTCCTTCCTGAATGGCTTTTACTTACAGTATCTTAAGCCTGTCCTTAAAGCAATTACCAGATTTCTCCAGAGGAACATTTGGCATGTGCAGGCTATATCTCAGCTTTTAGCACTGGCTAATTTGCCTGGCCTGATTATTGTCATAAGTTGCCATTTATATTCATGGTCAGTAGCTATTGTAGTTACAGGCTTTTCATACAAAAGGCACCTCATACTTTTCTTAATTTTATTGCAAATTAATACAGCTTCTAGTATGTCAGCAGACTGAGGCTACAAAATTGGGAATTCTTTCCCTCTGAAAATCATTATGTCATGGTTCTTTCCATCATGATCTTTGCTTGTTCCTTAGTGCCCTTAAAAGCTTTTGGGGCCAGGTCCCCTGGCTGGGACTGACTGAACTACAGAATTCCCACTGCTGAGAAGTTGAGCACTGGTGTGCATTCCAACTCCAAAGCTTGGACATGAAGTTTGTGGAAGATGTCAAAAAGCTTGAATTTCCACCCAGCAGCCCTCTTGGAATCCATGCCTACAGATCCATCACTGCAGAACCTCACAGGATGCTTTTGACTAAATTTTGGATTCGGCAAAACAGCATCTTCCACTGAGATGATGTGTTGCTTAAGAATTTCTGGAATGTAGGGAACAATTCAATCAACAGCAGAAAGTCATGGAGAGTCTTCTGTGTTGAGAGCTGATTGTCTTCATACTGGAACAGGCTTTCTGAGAATTTCCTACACTGAGATTTAGCTAGCAGAGTTCATTGTGCAGCCAGGGCAGGCTAAAGGCCTGCAGTGGTGTAGCTGAGGAAGCTCTAATGCATGACCGTATCCTGACTCGCAGTTCCTTTTCAGTGTACAGTAAGCTGTATGCCTGTAGTGTACCTGATTTCTTGCCTGCAAAGGCTGTGATGGTTGGACAGAGAAAGCATGTTTGAACATGGCCATGAGTATTATGCAGAGCATGTAGTAGGGATCGTAGTACTCCGCAGGGCAGTGTTCCAATGTTCCAGCTCAGCTCTTCATGGTGTCTATTTCCTTGTACCGTTTGCACCTAGAAACATTTACTCCAGTTTCTTGCAACCCCCAAAGCACTGGCAGCTCTAGAATAGCTCTCATTCTTTCACTAATTGCTTTTCTTTCTTCTCTTGCATGTCATTTTCTGCATGAGGTGGAGACATGCATACAGATTTCTTCAGCCCTCGGACAGAAGACATCCATTTGGAAATGGGGGTCCTAGGGCTCACCATGTTGCACATCTGCAGGTCTAGAGCTTTGCAGAGCAGTCCCTAGTACTCTTGTTAAGCTGTCAGTGTTGCTGTCACATTTCATTCTTTGAAGGACTGAGATCAGAAACCACTTCAGCAAACTCTTCTCTCTCTACAACCGACTTTATGAATTTCTTCTGAGCCTACCAAATGTCAGCAATGCAAATAAAAGTTATAATACTTGGGGCTGCTTTTTCAGAGAAACTTTCTCACACACAGGCTTTGGCTTTCACACAAGGTTATGGGTGATTTTTAGCAGGTGGTGAGATACAGGATATTAGAGTAAATGCTGTAGTAGTCCACTATAGGCTTCAGCTGTATAAACTCTCCAAAGGAGAGAACTACTGCAGGCATCAGACCTCTAACAGCAGCCACAGCTTATCAAGGGTGGAGGATTCATAGAATTGTAGAAATCCTGAGTTGAGAGGGACCTGTAAGGAATACAGAATTGTAGGAAGGGGTCTTTGGAGGTCCAACTCCTCCTTCAGGTTCCTTAGAGTAGGTTGCAGAGGAAAGCATCCAGGTGGTCCAGGTGCTGTCACCACAGCCCCCAGATCCCTTTCCGCAGGGTGGCTCACTTGTCTCCCTAGTCTGTACCGATTCATGCTGCCCATGATCAGGAAACCTCCATTAAAAGAAAACAAGGAGTAGTGCTTAATTAGGTGGAGTTGTCTGCAGGCTTGAAATGCTGCTGAGCAGTAGTTTGTGGCAGGTACCATTCCTGAGTGACTGACAGTGTGGCTTAGCAGCACTGTCATGCAGACTACAGCTCTGGGTAGTTGCACCGGTTGCTTGTCCCTACAACTGCCTCTGGAGCCTTTCTGCCATTAGCAATCTGTTTTAATCCCTAGGGAGATTATTTATCCTCATACCTGAGCTCTTGCAGCTGAGATTGTGCTGGCCTTCATTTCAGAGCTGCCTGAGTGCTTGCTGTAACAGCTGCCTTGTTGGAGGTGAATTTTCAGCTCTGCCAGAAGAGGCTTGCAAGGAAGTTTATGTTATACTTAGTCATGCTTCTTGGTTCCAGCTGATGTTATTTGTCCCACAAGACCACAAATGCAAAAATCACTTACAAATGTATAAAAGCCCCCAAACCACTGAGCACCAGACAGGAACGCTCTTTTACAAGCCACTGATTGCTTCAAGGGTCTCTCTGGCATTGAAAGCCCTCCATTTGTTGGCCTTTTGTAACCAAATACACAAACTACGTCTCTCAGGTGGTAGGGGGAGTTTGTTTCCAAGTCAAAGTGCTGTTGCCAAGAGTATGTTAGAGCAATAGAAAATAAGTATTTGTTTAAAGAAGGATTACACTTTCCAACTCAGAAATGCGTAAGACTTTTCAAACTGATTGCAGCTCTCTTTCTCTGGAGAGAACAAGTGTTGTGTAGCTGTAAGCTGAACTAGTAGGAAATTGTAGTGCCATTTATTTGATGATATTTGAGCAATGTCTTTAGAAACCCCTCAGATAGATAGGAAATAGGTCATGGCAAATGATGATTAGGGCTCACTCTGCAGCATCCTTCTTCCTCTGAGCATCCAGCACTGCCTGGTGTGGAGGACATGCCACACCACGAGTATTTCAGAGCATCTCAGAGGCAGCTCAGCCATATGGATGCTACAGGTGAAAAGGACCAGTGCTCTTACTGGTGCCTGTGGCTCCCCTGGGGTGTCATCTCTGACTTCTCTGAATGGTGTAACAGTAGAAATTAAATTCATATGGAAAGAGCTTGAGGTGGCTGGGATTGCATGCACAAAGAACTGAAGTATGAGGAATTGGGATGGGAACAATGCTTGGTGCCAAAGGTGCTCCTGTGTGTCGGGCTGGCCTGGAATAGATCTAGAGCAGTGAAGCTTGTATCCATTCTATCAAAATGAAAGCATTTAAGAGAGCAATCTGCAGGCCAGACTGTCTGACCTCCAGAAGCAGCACAAAGACATAGCAGTGTGATACAACTCATGTGACAGCTGTCTGTGCTGGGTGCACATGATACTACACACCTTTAGCATCCCGAGCTGTGAGGGGGACAGAGGTAATGTGTTTATCAAAGGATCTGCCTTTTGCGTGTTGTATATTCATGTATCTATTTCAGGGTAGAGCAGCTTCATTTAAACTGCCTGGAAAGATAAAATTATATGATTCTTTTAACATGACAAGAGGGTGACAGACTGGTTTCCCTGCACAATGGTACACAGCGAAGCGGAACTTGGAACATGTACTTGTTCCCTCCCAGGGAGGAGCATATTGATTGAAGAGCTGTGTAATGCATTAGAAGGACAAGAAAGCGTGGATTAATTTCAGCAATCTGATGTAAAACAAGAACATCCCATTCTTGAGCTCAATTGCAGAGGGGGGTTCGGGGTCTGTCAAGTATCACAGTGCAGGCATAGCATGGGACTCTGCAGTGCTGAGGGGGATGGAGGATCAGCAGAGGAACAGCTTTAGGCTTTTGCAGCTTCATTTTGTTGTCAGCTTCTGACCTCACAGAAAATCAGTGCAACTTTGATTGATTCTGTTTTGCAGGTGGGAGCTGGAACAGTCCTTTCTTGGGGACTAGCTGAGGAATGTGAGAGAAATTCACATTTCAGGTCTGCCTTCTGGTAGATATGCATATGTAGACTTTGATTTTGATGGAAGTTGAGAACTGAAGATCTCTTCTTCTTGTTTGCAAAATAGCATTTCCCTGCCTGCATTGTGAGAATTCATCTTTTCAGGATGGTGGGATGCCCAGATACGGGAGTAAAGAGAATGTTAGACTGCTTTGCAGTGAGGTTTAGACAAAATGAACCAGACACGTTTGATTAAAAAACAGTTAGGTGGATGTTCAGTGGCTGGTAATGTAAACATCAAAGCTCTGGTAGAAGAACGTATTTGGTTTGCAAATCTGTGGCCTGCTCAGTTTTGGCAGGACCCATAGGAGCCAGAAATCATTCAAGTTTTTCTCTAATAACATGTATAAGTGTCTACAATATAAATTTTCACATGTGCAGTAGAAATCTTCATTGGACTATGAAGAAACTGTGGAGTTGTCCTGATAGCGTAATCTCCGGAAGGCAGCCATGCAGGAGAAAGATCAGGCACTAAGTTAGCTCTGACAGTAAATTCTGCATGTTCTCTTGGCTCATGTCAGAGATCCCAGAGGCCTTCTTAGATCCTCTAATGCTTGCTGCTTACAATTCTGCACATTACAGGGATGCTGATGGCTGGCTGTACACAGTGACTTTGATGCTGGAATAGACTCTTGCTCAGTTCTGAAAGGAGCCAACTGCTCTGGGATGCTCTCTCACTAGATGTGTGTTTGATTTGCTCTCAGGAGGAGGGAGGGGAGATTTGTCAGGAGGGAAGATGACATTGCTTATTCTTTCACACCCTGCTTTAAATACATTCTTGGGAACACCAGACCTTTGTAAGCCTTCTCCCAGGTGAAAACATCAAGGTCTGGCTGTTCTGCACGATAATCATAAAACTCCAGAGCTTGGAGCATGAAGCTTTTAGGAATAATGAGACCTCTTTTTGTATTTCCTTACATGGGATCACATCATGACATCAGGGGAAATTCTGTTTCTTGTGGCATCACAAGACCGTATAGCAACTACTGACTTGACTGAATAGCTACCATCAGTACACGTGAAAGCAAGTTTGTTTCAGAAGGTTGAGTTCCTAAATACTCAAATCATACACACAACTGCTTACACATGGCATTAGTTATGCTTAGTACACTAATGAGATTTGTGTGCGCTGTGCTAGAGGCAGGGACACCATACTTTGCAACAAATGCTCTTGTCTGACAATGGTGACTCGTGCTTTAAGTTAGATACTGGTAATTTATCACAAAGGCTTGACAAGTTTAACAGTGCATCAGGTAGATTTCCTCTCACTTTGAGCTTAATGTTCCTCATTCTCTTACATTCCAGAAATGATCGTTTGGTGAGGTCCGGAGGCTGGGAAGCTGGCTTAGAGGTGTAATGGGACTCACTCACAGCTATCATCAAATTTAAAACTGTTCCTTTGAATACTGTCTGCAGCCTTTAAGATGCAGACAGTGAGACTTTAATGCCACCAAAGGGTTTTCCGTGGTACAGAAAAATCTTCCTCTTGATATTCAGCAGTTTCTTTATGGGATTGTTTGGTCTCTAGACATGAGAAAATCCTGGCAATTTTGATCATTTGAAGAGAATGAGTAATGTGTAGTGCTTAGTACAGTGTGTCGCTCTTCAAATCCCTGATTATGCTTTATTTTCTATTATGTTGAATGGAGTGATTCTATTATGGACTATCATTTTCTTTTTACTGTGGTTTATTTCAAGGATTCCTGCTGGAGCCCTATCTACTGAACATTTCTAGATTACAATTGACTATCTAAGACTGTTTCAGGAATATGTAATGGGCCAACTCAAATTAGCCAATCTAAGAAGAAGTGAATTTTGGCCTTGAGAGCTATCTGAACACATGCTATTCTGCAAGCAAAGGGAAAAGACTGCCTGCTGTCAGGATTTCAGTAGATGTCAGTGTGGATTTTAAGCTGGATGTTCAGCCTGAGTTTTGTAAGTTCATTTCTCTGTGAACTTATCATAGTTCTGTACTTAGTTATCAGCCCTTCCTTCTGCACTCTAATGGAAGATTGCTGGTGATAGATGCTCACTAACTTAGATAACAGATCCAGGACAAAAAAAAGGATCTTTTGCTTCTATGGCCAAAAGTCTCTACAAAGCCATGACCCAAATATCCTGCCTTCTGTCTCTGGGGACTGTAACAGAATCAAACATCTGGCTGAGGCAGAGGGTGAGGTACTCCACATCCATCCTGGTGCAACCTTCAGTGTCCTTATCTGGCAGGAAATACCAAGCTGGCTTGGAGAGATCAAAAGATCTTGTCTCATTCAGCCCATCAACATTTGGGCCTCACTGATTGCTGTTGATAGTACACCAAAGTAAACACAAGAACAAATAGGCAAATAATGGCCAAGAAGAAGGGTTGGGCTGTCTGTGAGTGGCTGTTTGATCTTCAGGGGTTGATAATTATCAGTAACAGCCTTCTGATGGAACATTGTGATGGATGGGAGCACACAGTGAGCAAGACAGCACACAGTCTGTTTATGGCAGGAGAGATATAGCACGGCTGCTGGTGACACCAGGGGAATAGGCACAGTGACCTAGAAGGGCCATGAATTCCTAAGCTGCTCCTATGGGGGACCTCCTATGTAGGAGGGAGCTTATTGGGAAATAATTGCAACTCCTTTGAAACTGAGCAAAACTAAATATGGCTGCTGCTTGTTTCCAGATTCTGGGCAACATTTCAGCACATTTCTCATTTGATTTTTTTTTGTCTGACTCTAGTTATCACATTTTCAAAACTTATGTGATACATAGTGTTAGCAAATACATGGTTTATTGATAGGGCTGGACTCCTGAGCATACTTGTCAGGCTACAAAATTATCTACATTATTATATTCTTTCTCATTAGCTTAAGGAAATTATAAAAAGTAAAGGAGAAAAGTTATAGGCTGGAGAGAGATCTTTTCCCCCCAAACTCTTCTTTCACTACTTGTTAAATCTTGCAAAGGTTTTAATTTCATCAACTCTGATGGATACAGAAGCGCTGATCCAATAACTTGTCTTCTGTGAACATTATTAAAATATCAAGGAATAATTTAATTTTCCCTCTATGTGGTTTTATTTTTTCTTCAGACTGTGAAACATAACTGTGTGTATATAAGTAACAGCTGAAGGGTGCTCTGAATATTTGAAGACCAGGGGAGAAAAATGTCAAGGTGACCCAACTCTTTTCAGCTGTGTTCTAGATGGTGCTCATTTATGTGGTGTTTATGAAGCACAGAGAGGATCAGGAAGACTGATATCCATTATAACACAGTGTGGAAGCCCTGAAGAATTAGGGCAGCAACTACAGAGGACAAGGAGCAACCTGGCCAGGGCTCTTTGTAGTAAGTCTTACCTGCAGAAGGTTTTGGATTAGGCTAGGTTGACAGCAGGGTCTGCATAACCTCGGAAGCTTTATCTGTGCACCATGAGGGAAGATCTAAACAGCAATCATGGGATGAGTTTTCTGCCTTGAGCTGTTATACATTTGTTGACTGATGCCTTTGCTCCAGAGCTAGTGGATTTCAGGACTGATTTTGACACCATATCCCCTTTTCAGTGTGGCTTACCCTTACAGCACGTGAAATGGGAGCTTTTTTTTTTACCTGCTTTTTTAAGTGAAGGTGGAGTTAAAATGCGTGTTGAAGGGAGTTCCTGGTATAAGTTGGGAAATAGACTTCACAGAAAGGTCTCAATATGTGCATCTGTAAATCCTTTCGTGTATGATGTTGGCACTTCTCTGAAGATGTATTTTTCTAACACAAGCCTGAGTCAGTAACAGACAGTTCAGAGGGAAGGTTGGGCTCCAGGAACAAATACTGCTTTCGTCTCCTCTCTTTGACGACTTTGGATCACAAAAAGAAATGCTTGGTGTGTTTCTGTTCTGTGTTCAGAAGTCTGATGCAGAGTAGCCAGAGAGCTGGCAATCAGTGCGGAGTTAATTCCTGCCTCTCTTGTTGTTGCACTGCAAACTTCAAAGAAGAAAAGCTGCTCTCTTTGCACCTACAAACACGATTTTCAGAGCTGAAACAGGGTAATTTTCACATGCAAATTCAAGAGGCGAGCCTGCCTTATCTGAGCAGGTGGACATGCTGTTTAATGGGATGGCAGCAGCTCGCCTTTACTTCCCAGATGGGGAGCAATTCAGCAGAAATAAAAGGCTTTCTTTTGCTGTTGTTTTAGAGGAAAAGATCTGTACCTTTACAAAAGGGGAAAATGCTACCTTGTGCTTTGTTTTTACACTTTCATTGTGTTGAATCCTGGAAAAAAATAGAATTCAGTTTACTATCTAGAGCTTTAGTTTACATTTTTCATAAGCTGTTGGAAGCATAATGCAGAAATCAAAGACTTGGCAAAGGAGCAGGGCAGCTCTACAATTTCCCTCATTTTCAAGCACTGAAATACACAGATTTGTGGACATTAATCCCAATGTTATTAATGTAGTGGGAAAACAGGGAGCAAATTTATAGTATTTACAGTTCTCACTGTTTTTTTTTTTTGTTGTTGTTGCTGTTGTTTTTCATATTCTCTTTCGGACAGTAATTTCTCTCATTTATTATTTCAAAAGCCTCCTTCTTCATTTTTTTTTTTTTCTTTTGTCTGTCATCAACTGTAACAGCAGGACTATTGGAAAGGAAAGTTATTCAAAGCAGAGAAGAGTGAGTTGCAGCTGACCAACCAAGGCAATAACTGCTGGTGTGATTTAAGCAGGTCATTTTGAAACCTAGGAACTCCTATTAAGTCATCTCAGAATGACCTGAGAGTTTGAGGTGCTCAGCTTCTGAAAACAGCTTTTCTTTGCTGCTCCACAAGGAGATTGTGGGTTTTCTTTGGTGTAGAAATGTGGTTTTGATGCAGTAATGTTTGACTCCTGTTGGTGGCACATTGGTGAAGCGACGTATCTACTTCTCCTTGCATTGCACATCTCCTAGTTTGGCCTCAGATATCTCTTGGCCCTGAAGCATAAGCCTGCATGCAGGATGCCATGTATAAATATATAAATAGCCAAAGGTCATAAATACTGGAAAATCACATTTTCACAGGAGAGCCACTCTGCACTTGATTTCTGTATGGGATGTTGGGTACCCAGTCAGTGTTTTAACACGCTCAGGAAAAAGCCTCGTCCCAGTGCAGAGTGTTTTTGAGCAAGGACAGTGCTTTTCACTGGATCTGCTGTTCCTCGAGCAACACTTTCTTGCTGGTTCCCAACCTTGGGCTCAGGGTTGGCCATCACTGCTCTTCTCCCTGCCACATCTGTCCCACTGCCTGGGTATGAAATGGATGGTGACCTCTGCAGAACCCAACGACTTCACTGTTAATTGCTATGGACTCTAAGTCTGATTAAAACCAGCCTTTATTAAATTAAATAAGCTCCATCTGTTAACAGTGTGTGTGCTGTTACACTGGAGACAGAGGAAGCGAGTAAAAGGGAGCATCTCTCATGTGATACTCTCACTTCCATTAAAGCACCTGTGGAATAGAGAATGGACTCAAAACTTGAAGTCCAGGCCAGATCATCCCAAGTCCCCTGTCTCTAATGAATCAAACCCAACTCCCAGCCTCAGCTTCTGTGCACAGTGGGGATGGAAATAGAAACTCTATTCAATTGAATGAACCTCAGTGAGTATCTGCCTCTGTGCTCATTCTTTTTAAGAATGAAATGTGTTAGAATGGCATTTCTTCTGAGTTTTCAGGTGCCTCTGTTAGGATCTTGGTGTGAAAACAGCAGTAGTCTGGCTGTGTAATTTTTGCCCCGATTTTGTTCTGCTTTTTCACACCCCTCAGATCCAAAAGTCAATGAAGTACAGAGGGTTTGCTGTGTGTGTTGACATGTGTGCATCTGCTTTTCCACTTGATGAAACTCACCCTCTGATGTGCAAGCAAAATGGCACCTATGGAGGAACCTTTACTAAAAGAAACCCTAAAGAGGAAAGGTTGTCAGATGAGATGATGTTTCTGTGCTCCAAATCTCCCTCCCCTTCCTGAAGCAGCTTCTTAGACGCATTTGGCATCTGGGTCTGAAGGGTTTGCTTTGACACCATTTACAAATCAATCCAGATGAGTTGCTGATACGAATGACCCCTAAGGAGCTTTCTGATAGACCCCATATGCAGCATAACCTTTGGATGGATGACAGAGAGCTCTGGAAAAGAGGAGGCATCTCTGGGTTACTACTTTTCTCTCCTTAAGTTGCAGATTGTGCTCATGCTTTTGTTTTCGATGGCTCACCTCCAGATGTTAGAGAAACTGAGAAAGTACATTTAATGAAATGCCCCTTTGAGAAATCGTGCTTCCATTGAAATCAGCAACAATACTCCAATTGACTTTATGTAGTTTGATTTTTTCTTTTTTTTTCCGGAGTCACAACACTCTGTGGTTAAGTCTCTTTGTTTCGTTGACTGAAATTTGAGGCTCTACAAAGGCAGAGTCCCAAATTTAGCTGTGCTGAAAATACCACAAGGGTATCATTTTGTGAAGTATGTCATACTCATTTCCCCTGACTTTGGTCATGCGAGCAGAAAAGAATACCTGTGTGTAAGTAAGAAAATTAAATAATGTTTTAGGGGGCTAAATGTGTTTTAATGTTTTAGCATTGAGAAGAAAATATGAGGGCTTTAATGTATATTCTGTCTCAGCAAAAAGTAACCAAATTTTCTAATGGTCTCTTAAAGAGGCTATAACAAAGATGAAAGATAACAAAAATAAAAGGGTATATGAGAGAAGGTTAAACTTAAATTGAACTTTTGTCACAAAGGATGTGGTGGTTGCCTCGCTGTTACAACAATTTCGGGCTGAACTTTTGTTCTCCAAAAAGTGAACATCAGTGAAGAGCAATACTGCTCTTCTCCAAAGGGCAGAATGCAGAACCTCTGGTCTTTTTGGTGCTCATTTCAGTGATAGTGTCTGGCATGTTTTGCCATTCCCCTTATCAGAAAACAGCCCTATCCTGCCCATCAGGTCATCCACTTCAAGAGGTATATCTGTACTGTTAATTGTTGCCTAGTTTTAAATCAAACCTTTCTACCATCTACGTGGAAGAAATTTCCCTAAAATCTGCCTAACATCAAGCTTCTACAGCCAAGCAAACCTCTTTGGCAGTGAATTTAGGATAAAAACTGATTGCTTTTGACAGAAATTAACAATAGTGGAGAAGGCCTGTGGTTATGGAAGATGCGTATCTCATAAATAGAGACAAATATTAATGTTTAAAAGCTTAGACCAGGCACTTGCTGGCTGAGAAGAAACCACAAGTATGCAATTGCAAAATAAACTCCATGAGTGTCTGTAGTAAACAACGTGTTTATAGAGAAGAGAAAATGCACATTGGGAAACTGTGGATGCCCCATCCCTGCAGGCATTCAAGACCAGGCTGGATGTGGCTCTGGGCAGCCTGGTCTGGTGGTTGGTGACCCTGCACACAGCAGGGGGTTGAAACTAGATGATCAATGTGGTCCTTTTCAACCCAGGCCATTCTGTGATTCTATGAAAACAACGGAGGAATATTTCTGCTTTCTAGTTCAGTAACAGCCAAAACATGGGCTTATGTGTTGCTTCTACATACCAGTGGAATAGAGGATCTTCCCCAGCTCACTGGGCTATGGGGTTGACCATGTTTAACCAGAAAATTAAGAAAGGAAATTAAGAAAGGAAATTCCCTCTTGAAAAACAAAGGAGAGGAACACTACGATATTAATTTTCAGTTCAAGTCTGCCCATATTCTGTCCAGCTGGCAGGATAAATCTCATCAAGTTATATTGAAAGTACCTGAACTCAACCCAAAATTACTCTGACAATTCTAATAGAGCCTACAGACTTTTATTGTGGTTATTGTGTACGTGGCTTGTAATGATCACCTGTTTTACTTGGTAGCATTGTAACTTCATCACTATCACAGAGCCTTTGAAATTAAGGGATTTTTAACAGTGATTAATGAGTATGATCTAACTCAGCGGGGTGCTCCAAAAATCCCAACCAATGCAAAGACTTCTTTTAATTGCTGTCTTTGTTGCAATTCCTATATTCTTGTTTAAGGCATTCAGAGCTTCAATTGTATGTGTGAAACATCTTGCCCGAGGTGTCCCCCACTATTTTAATTTTTCCTTAATCTCACTAAGTTTTGCTGAAGGAGATAATCTGTCAGTCTCCCATGCCTGTGAGGGAAGACTCAGGTGTTAGCAGAGCAATGCTGAATGATATCTGGGGAGAAAAAGGGGAACCGATCCTTAGTTTTCTTCCAGCAGGGAGCCAGGCGTAACCAGCAGTTGGCCTTGAATGCACTGGCATGCCATGTTTCTGAGAAGTTCAAGAAAGGTAATTTATCCCAGTGGGGTTTTGGATATTTGCTTGCAATTACACTTGTTTTAGCAAAGTGAACAGAATTTGCTCTTTGGATTTTCATTTCCATGCCCACAGTTTAGAGTTGCAGGTACCACCTGTTAACACTACGCAAACAAAATATAATTGACTCCCGCAGGAATCCCTCTGAAAGGCAGCACCTTGGGATTAAAGTTGCAGAGCCATCTATCTAAAATGATGTGGCAGATTTAATTAACGTGTCTAAAAATACACAGGCTGCAATCAAGCCTTTGCTTCTGCCCATGTCTGTTCCCTGAAGGGGAATGCACATAATTTTCAAAATCTTGGGTTCTGTCAGCCACCTGTGAGTTGAATTTATTGATGCATGAGATTATCATAAAATTAATTTGGACACTGCTGAATTATGAGGTTGAAAACAGGTTGAGAAGTGGTTTCTTACCCATTTTAAGCAATATGCTGTCAATAATGTTCTTTCAAGCCCATATGTAGAGCATTACTAGACAGCTACAGTTACAAACTGTAAACGTATGGAGATGAGATGCATACAGCCCCTTGTGGCAGAGAAGGATCTCTGTGGTGTGGTATTGGGAATGATTTGGAATGACTTGAGTCAGAGTGGCAGATAACTACAGACATCAAATGTATTTCTCTACTTGCCACTCAGGGGACAGCTTTTTTTGTTAGAAACAGAAAATGGCAAACCACTGAAACAGCTGAGGAGCCTTCAGTCAACGTGTCTATCCATCGCTAGGGGCTTCAAGCTTTATATCCACTTTTAATTAAAAAGAACTTGTTTTTGTTAAAGCAGTAGTGGGCAGTGATGAAATGCAATTTTCTCAGTCTGTAGTAAGGATTTTAAGGGAAAATGAGTGAATGACACATCTTAGCGTTAACACGGTCCATGCAGGAGTTGTTCCCCGTGAACCTTCTTTACATTGACATGCAGTTTGATGTTGCTCTTTATTGGCTGTTCACCAGGAGGCTGCCAAGCATGGAAGAGGCTCCCCAGGGCAGTGGTGACAGCCCAAAGCTGCAGAAGTTCAAAGAACTTCTGGACAGTTCTGTTGGACGTAGGGTTGGACTTTTGGGAGGTCCCTTGTGGAGCCAGGATCTGGACTCGGTGATTCTTGTTGGGTTCCTTCCAACTTGGGATATTCTGTGCTTCTAGATGTGAGTCCAGACACTGACATCCTTGTCAAGATGTTAAGAGTCACTGCTCACTTGCTGGACATGGAGTCCAGCATGACAGGATGCTGCTCTGCTTAGAAGGGCATGAGGAATTCAGGATTCAGGGATTGTAACTAAGGCTCTTGGCAAGCAGAAGTAGATATTGCTGTCTCTACTGTGCTTTGTTCATGTTTCAAGGTTATCGTACAATCTAAAGATCTATAAAAACACTTTTGATAAGTTTGAAATTGGGGATCTGCTGAATTCCAGTGCCAAGAACTCATGGAAGAAGGTCTGTAGTGCATACACCTTATTTCAGCCTCGGTTGCAATGGCTGCCTCAACTGCCTGCTGATTAAATGCCTTAGTTAGCACAGCAGATGGCTGTTGGTGCCCTGCTAACTCAAGTGGCCTCCCCAGACATTTTTATAACTACAGTGCAGGGAATAGATGTAGGTGCCAAGGTGACTGTTCCAATTTTAAAGCCCAGCAAGATAAGATGATTGAGAAAGCTTTAAATAAAAGCTAACCTGTGGAAATCCCTTCGCAAATCATCCGTTTGTGAACTTTTACTTCCCCTTGCATTGCCTTAATCTCCTCCATCAGACAGGCTAAAGAAAGTCAAAGGGTACGAGGAACTATTTTCATTTATACCACCAACCTCATCCACATTAGCAGCTAAGGCTGTTTGCAAAGTCCATCTGCACGTATGGCATGTATGTGTTGTTGCTACAGGGCTAAAAACTGGACTTCCTTCAAAACGGAGTCAAGATATGAAATAAAAAATGAGACACTATAGAATATTTCCTTCTTATGAATAAAGGGGGGCA
Source organism: Phasianus colchicus (assembly GCF_987193195.1). Classification (NCBI taxonomy): domain Eukaryota; kingdom Metazoa; phylum Chordata; class Aves; order Galliformes; family Phasianidae; genus Phasianus; species Phasianus colchicus. The sequence continues at coordinate 16,894,231 of NC_143447.1, read as the reverse complement.
GAAAAGAGCTGTTGTTCAGTGTAAAATGTAAACTTGTGCCTACCATCAGACTTCTTTACAAAGGACTGTGTTAAATTTGAAGAGCAGTACTTCTGAACTATTTTTTAATCTGTACCATTGTCAATAACTATTTTGTTTTGTATTCTGGATTGCAGTGGGATTGCAGGGGTATTTCAGTGCAGCTGTATGTGAACTAATCTACACAAAGTCTGGTGGACTGCGCGTGTGCTGTTACCCGATCAGAGCTGTGCAGTCAGTTTTGTGAGGCTTAATGACTTTGCACAATGTTAAATTGTGCATTATCAGGGCGTTCTGGCTTTTTGTCAAGGCCTATAAATAGTCTGGAAGCTGGCCTGATTTCTTGCTCAGGACTGTGGACACAGTGTGCACGCATGTATGCTTTATGGGGAGCTCCTTGCTTGTCCAGGGTGTGCCCTCAGCCAGACCCTTTTTGTAAAGCAGGGGTGGATAACACTGCAGGTGCTTCCTCCTTGCACAATGGATTTATTTTTTCACCTTTCGGATGCCTCACAAAAATGCCAGGGGACCATTACATATCTCATTATTATCCTTTGGGCATCCTTCCCACAGGTGACGAGTGTCCAGACCCAAGGCAGTGTAAGCAAGCTGAGTCTTTTGGAGAAGGACTGGGGATGTAAAGATAAGGAAAATATCCGGGAGAGTGACTAAAAGTTAGAAACTGCTGTGAGGTGACACCAAGCCTGACTCTCTGTGGGAGTGCACAGAGAAGGACGTGTGGGTGGCCATGAAGCTCTGCACAGCAATGTGATACGACAGAAGTAGCCCTTGTATGTGGGATTTGCCTCCTGCAGTAGTGACAGAAAGGAACGATTGCCGCAGCCTCCAGGAAGTGCATTTAATTAATTTGTTCTTGCTCTGTATCCTCAAGTAGGGGACAGAGCAAGTGCAGAGCTGGTGGCTGATTGCTGGCTGGGCATTCATCCAGTGGCTGCATGTCCATCTCCACTGACTGAGGCACTGGGCAGTGCACTAGGGCCACCACTGGCCCAGTAAATAAGTGTTCAGAATTGTCCTTATAGTAGACACTGAATAAGTCTTTTGGTCTCCAAAGTAAATGCTGCTTCTGAAGCTTCTCAGTGGATTTCGATTACAGCTGGCTGAGACTGCAGGAAACAGCCCCTCTGACGTCGGAGGCTTTCTATCAGGCTGTTTCCATATTTATACTGTGCTCCTCTGGGCACCGAAGGCATTTCCGCTACAGAGCAGATCAGCCTGGAACTGTTTCATTCCTTTCTGCTCTGATTTAAAGCAGATAAGAGTTCTTGCCTGTTGCCAATTAGCAGAACGTGTTTTTTTCTGTTTTGGTCTAATTTCAGGTATCGCTTGGACTTTGTGTTGCTGAATGTTTAGTTTGTTGGAGCATGAACTTTGGGCAGACCAGGCTTCCCATAAATAAGAGAGCTAAGATGCTGACCCAGGTCTGTTGCTAGAGATATACGATCACTCTCTCCCATGTGCTGTAAAATGTGCAGCATTGCATCTGCTGGGTTGCGGCCAGGTGTTCGAGGCCATTTAGCTGTGGCTAGACTTGTTGCATGTGTTCTTCATTCATCACGAGCCATGTCTGAACTTGGCAAGTGCTGCCTAGGCCACGGGCAGCAGCTCTGCCAGGTGAGCCATTAGCGGCTGGACTCAGCTGGAAATCTTCTTCCTGCAGATCTTGAATGCAGTTCAACCGTGCTACACGGCAAACCACAGCCACACTCACGTGCATGCGGTCGCGGAAACAATTTGACATGCAAATCAGAAATGTCATTCTGTTTAGCCAACAACTGTTGGCTAAGAAAGAGCTGGGCTTGTGCTCGGACCTGCAAGAGTCCAGATGGCTAATGTGGTCATCAGCCATCGCACCGTAATCCCACATCAGAAGTTGGCTTTTTACAGAGGTCTGTGAACGGGAGTGAAACGCAGAATGTTAAATACAAAGCAAAGCAGAACCGCTCCATTATAACCTGCAGTGATGGGAATTCAGTGCTGCTTTTAAGCAGCAGGATTCTTAACTCCAGGCTTTTTCTATTTGGTTTTATTTCCCAAACCCTGAATTATCTTGTTAGGAGAGACATTATTTCCCTTTGGTAATTTCTCTTTCCTTCCTCAGCCCTCCCGCATTTTTTAAGCTCACAGTGGGGAGATTAAAATTTATAGTTGTTGGAGCACTGTCTTTCTTTATTTTTCCTCTTTACTTCGGCTCATCACATTCAAATAGCACTAATTAAATCTGTTCTCGCTTAAAATGTAGTCCTGCCTTCGGTAGGCAAAATTACATCTGAACTCTCTGAATCAGTGTGACCTTGGCAGTATTTCAACAGAAATCAGTGGCACTACGCTGGAGTAAACTTGGTGTCGATAGATCAGAGTCGGGCCTCTGGTTATTCGTGTTATGTGCAGGCAGCACTCTGTCAGAGTTTGTTAGCTCACATACGAGGTTATGTGAGCACAAGTACATTGCTCATATGGGTCACCTCGGGCTCAGCACCAGATCAGCCAGCTGGGATGGGGAACTGCAAGGAGATGCTGGGATCCTCTGTGCAGCTCGGTGGTTTGGGGAGGGTTTAAAAGCCTCGTGTCCATCCAGCCTGTGGGGGCTGCGTGCTGCACCCAAAGGAGAAAGCCCATGGAAGGAACAGAGCAAACATACTGTAAGAGCCAGCAGTCAGGATCCCCATGTTACTGCTTATTGCTGGCAAGCTTGTCCAAACCTTTCAATACCTAGATAATGAAAAATTGCTTGCAAATGCCTCCTGTGCAAGCCTTTGGCTGATGTTTATTAGGTGAGCAGGGAGCATGCCTTGGAGCAAGTGTCCTATGGACACCCCTTGGAGGTGATGTCCCAGGTACCTGTGCTCAACACGTGCTCCCAGCTGGCTGTGGCACCTTCTTGTGATTTGCCCCAGACCTCGTGTCCCCAGCTGTCTTTCAGAAGTTGCTGGATTTTGCAGCATGAGATTTTTTTTGCTCACGCTGGAGGGTTTGGTACCAATCTTTGCATTCCTTTCAAAAAGAAATACCAGAGTCTCTGCAAGGTCTGCAGGAGACTTTGTTGTTGCAACCGCAACAGCAACAATATCACATCCTGAGATGGATATGTAATTAGTAAATTGCTTTGAGAATTCTTTGGAATAGAAGACACATATATTGTATAAATGTAAGAGATGTAATTATTTTTATTGCTAGGTCTGTGCTGACCAACGCTGCTGGGAAAAGATCACACATTGCCATTCTGTTTCTCTTGAGATCTAGAACAGGAGACTTGCTGAGACCCAAGGAAAACTGCTTCTGTCCCTGCGTCTGATTTATGCTGCATAGTTAAATGCCATGGGAAAGCACTTGCAATACAAACGTTTTTGTTTATAGGCAGACATTTCGTTATCATATTACAGAATTCTCAGGACCAGCTGCCACGTGAGATTTCTGGCTGGAACATTTAACATAAGATTAAAACACAGCGTGACATGCCCGTTTAGCTGAAAATCAGAGCACGCTGCTTTAGTATTTGCACTTTCCCATTCTCTGGAAAGAGCTTCCTGGATGATATTTCTGAGCACATTAGTCATGAGAAGCCAGCAAGCTGTATGCTTGGTGACGTCCTTGAGGCTGTATCGGAGAACAAATATTGTGATCTGTTCAGCATGGGCTGCTTGTGTGAGATTACATTTCTTCTCCAGGGAACGCAGGCTGTTTGCTTCTGGCTTTGTAGATACCTTGCAGTGACAGATTTGGGCCCTTCTTTCTCCAATGTACATGACACAGCCCAATTCCCAGGGTCTGTGGCCATTCTGAGCAGTTGTCTCCACATCTGCTGAGTGCTGGGTAACCATTCAGGCTGCAATTTTATTTTATTTTATTTTATTTTAACATTTCCCTCCCCCCTTACCTTGAGGTTGCAAGTGTTTTTTTCAAGCAGCATCCTAGTATGAAGAAATCCAAAAACACTCCTGTTGCAATGTAATCTGCTGGTGGAAACCATATGAATGTTTTGAAAGAGCAGGGAGTTTCTTCACAGAAAGGGCCGATTAGTTTGTCTGAACTGTAACTCCAATTACTGAGTAGCATTGCCACACTGGATATGATGAAAAATGGCGCATAGTTCATCAGAAACTCAATGCATTCTTTAACAGCCTTGGGTTGTTTTCTTCAAAATAAAGGAAAGGAAATTGAATGAATCTATAAAATGCCCAGTGTAAAAGCTGCACTGCTCATGACAGGCATCCAGGTGGAAACAAGGAGACCAGGGCACAGCTTTTCACAGCCACGGTGCTGTGACCTTGGAGCTGCAATAACCTGGGCATGCATCTTAGCATGCCTTTGATCTACTTTATCTGAGGGAAGAAGCAGCTGGTGGTTACTTGCGTTGGTGTTTCTAAGCTTGGATGGTTGTATCTGAAAGGGACCACGGGCAGGAACAGGCGGGGTTCACACCACAGAATCATGGAATGATCTGTGTTGAAAAGAACCCTAATGATCATCTAGTGTCAAACCCCTTGCCATCTGCAGGGTCGCATGCTGCTTCAGGCTGTGTGTCCCACCTGTCCTAGCTCTTCCCAGGAAATGAAAACGCAATTTCCCAGAAAGAAAGCTTTTGGTCACTGTGCAGAAAGACAGTTGTCTGGCTGGAGCTGCCAAGGCATCTTTCAGAGGAACTTGGACTTCCCTGTGGAATAACCTAATCGTCACAAATGTGATGTACAAAAAGGAAATCTTTTTCTTGGAAGGCTATCTCTGCTTCCTCTTCTGTTTTGGGCACCCACGGTGTTGAGTCACTGCAGGAGTCACCATCAGAGCAGTGTGAAACACACAGAGCTGCCAGGCTGGTGGTGGCTGGGGTTGAGTCACCATTGGGTGCCCATGGAGAGACTGGGGCAGGGATGTGGCCATGCACAGGGGCTGGGGGAGTGAACAGGGCTTTTTTTTTTTTTTTTTTTTTAACTAAGTTCTTTTGTTTTGCAAAGCTTCCTGTTACTGCAGCTTTGGGAAAATCCCTATGAAACTGATATGAAATGGCACAGGGAGGTTGCAATGTCATTGTCGTCTTCCAGCAGAATTCCATCATGCTGCATAAAATCAGAGGCTGCTTTAGATTTTAAGCCCTTATTTAGCATAAAAGGAGGGAGTTTTAGCAGAATGATTAAACTGTTAAATAGAATGTAAGACATAATTAAGGACTTCTCTAGGGTTATATTTGAGAAATCTTATAGTCCTACTATTTTGAAAAGTACTATAAAAGAATAAAGACAAAATTCTATTTAAATTCCAAACAACTTTTTCACTAAGTATTATTTGTAAATTTCACATCTTTTTTTTTTTTTTTTTTTTTTAAATCTCAGTCATTTCAGCAAGTTGAGCCCTGTCAGTTTTCCTGCAAGACTTGCTGTTCATTACCCTGCTGTCATGTCCTCATGATTTCAGTGGACTGCCATTAATAATATTTGATATCAATTACTTGAGGTACGTTTATTGCATTTCAGAAGCGTGTTTGTCACTTGCAGGAAGCACTGTTGACTCTTTAGTCTTTTACTGAGAGAATTAGCCCTGCTGGGCTCATATTCTAAGCTCTGTGGCACTGGGAGGGACTGGGCTGCTTTGCTGCGTACAGAGCAACGACCACTTCAGCCCATGCAGTACATCTGCCTTCTCTGCTGGACTGTGTGATTCTCAAAGCATTAACACGGCAGAGAGTTAAACGATATTTAAACTACCTTAGGGTTCAGATGACTCCAAAACCCAAAACCTCTGTGGGCTCTCATAGGCTTCACCGCGTTCACAGCACACTGTCAGCTATCTGTGCAACAGCCCATTGCCTGTGGAAACACAAACAAGGGCTGGCAGAAAATTTCTGTTCAAAGGTCAGTGGTAAATGATAGACTTTAAATGCTGTTTTGTTTCTGTTCCACAAGCTGGAAAATAATAGGATTGGATTTTGATCAAGAGCGCTGCTTTATTCCCTCCAGTCATTTGCTTTCTGGTCTCCTGTACCCCAGGGCGTGTAGTTGATAGTAAAGGAAGATCTCTGATAGTTCATTTGTGGGTGTTCTTTGTTTGTTTTGAAATGAACTATTCCTGTACAGCAAGCACTGTTGTCTTTGACTGGTGCTCAGTCTGTTGTCCTGATGCTTACAAAGCTTCAATGCTGACATTGTTCCAGGCCCTCTGCTGTCCCATCTCCCTGATATGTCAGCTGGGGCAGATCAACACCTGATCTGTGAAAATGTGGATTTTCATATAGTTTTAACACAAGAGCACAACAAAGGCCGTTCTGTAGTGAGCCAGTTTCTGAACGGGGACCGCAGATGGTCCTCATGCCTCTGAGCCATGGAGAGGAATCTCCTGGATAGCAGGACTATTCAGAATCGATATTTTCAGAACCTTTTTGCCATAGTTTCACGTGATTTTTCTAATGGATCATTTAAACAGGACCTTTTGGTTCTGTAACGAATATCCTATTTTAGACTGGGAAATAGCTGGAGCTTGCATAAGATGAGAAGCCTCATGCTTTGGTAGGTTGTCATGTTCCCCTTGGGATGCCCAGTTATAGGTTGCAGCCCGTGTATTTGCTTATATAAACTAACAACTTTTCCAAACCATCTCAGAGAACTTAGGAAACTGTTTCCATCATGAGTAAGGATTGAGTGACTTTTAAAGAGCAGCAGTGGTAGTTGTGCATGTAATCTTACATAGTGCCAAATGCCCTTCATACCTGTTTCTAGAAGAGAGTTTCATAGATGTTTACCAGGCTCAGAATAACAGGAACATTAATTACTCTGGCTGGTGCATCTGCTCTCCATGGTGATATACACAAAACCAGATCTGGCCTATTGCTTCATGCTAAAGGGAAGGGCATTGGTTGGATGGATTTCAGGAATCTGTACCTGAAAAAGTCCCCTGCCCTGCTGCAGGAATCTGGGGTGTGATGGTGCTCCCTTCTCCTCTAGTTCACAGGCTGCTTCACACATTAGCTCCTACTTTTGAAGGTTCCCATCCAACGTGTGGCTTGGTCACTGCTTCTAGCACCCCGATAGCTATCTCAAATGCTTTTCTCTCTCTCTCAGCCCTCTTTCCATCACAGCAAACTTTAGTCCTTCATCTGCATGAAAATAGGGTTGTTTTCCTCTGAATGGTCACATCCCAGAACAGTTTCAGGTAAAGAACATTTCCATGTAGGGCCAGATTCTGACACTGCGCTTGGACCTCAGGATTATTCCCTGTTAGGAATCAGCCCCCCCACGTGCAAGGCACTGCACAAAAATAAGAAATATGTGTAGCTCCTGTCTCATGGGAAATCTGATATAAATATAACAACACATTTTCCATGTTAGCATGGCATGCTCTGCACTAAGTTCTTGCTCTTCTTACATCATCAAGTGAGGAGCAAATTATCCATGTTCTTCAGAACAGGAAGAAAATGTGAGTTTTGTTTAAATTCAGAAGAGGAATGCTTTTCCACTTCTCCATCTTCATGTAGTACAGTGTGCCACCCTTGCCTGATCAGCAGTGTGTAATAGAAGGACCATGCTTGGAGATAAATGAAGATTGCTGCTCTCAGTCCTTGCCCAACAGCTTACCCTTTACACAGTGTGCCTTACTGGAGAGTTTGCCCTGGGTTTCAGTGCTGTTTGGTCATTTCACTTCTAATAGCCCTTCCACTTCCATTACATCCCCTGGGTAATGCTTGTTTGGAGGACAGTACAGTAAGTGACTGCTCCCTAATCTGATTTCTGATTCTTAGTGGCCTGGATATACCAGCATTAGTTTGCTATTTCAATCTGATCCATCACAGTCCTCTGCTACACAGGGCTGCTCTTTTATATCACTTACATGGCAAAAAAACAGCTTGATTCAGTTCGAATCCAAAGCTGGGGTGGCCAGGTCACATGTGTGCAGAGCAGAGATGATTAACAACCTCCTGCTGTGCCAAACCCAGTGCCTGAGCTGCTGGCCAGGAGCTGCTGGGGTGAAAAGGGCTTTCTGCAGGCTGTGAGCAGTGTGTGTGATGCAACGCAGTGGTTGCTGCTTATGCATTGAATTAAGACTTGGTTTTCTAGATGCCATCGGGATTCTCTTGATCCCTTTATCACCAGTTCTGCAAATAATGGCCAGTTTCTGAATGCACTTTTAAATAGAAATCCGAAGAATGTTATCCTTATAACATGTGATGGAAGTTACAGTTAAATTGGTTATCAGAATTATTTGAGAACAAGGTGAAGAGTGTCAAGGTGGGGGTTGGTATGGTTATAAGCATCGCTGCTCTTTCATTTATAAAGTGATATACTTCTCTCTGCTGTCCAAGTCCTGTAGTCTAGAAAGAGAGAAAACAGATAGAAGAGAGGTAGTCTCCCAGACTGAAGGAACTGAGTTTGGTGGAAGGATGCTGCATCTGCTATTCCATCAGAAGATCCTTCCTGGGAATTAGGTGAGGTTGGTAATGCTTGGGACATATGCCAGGCTTGTGGGTTCTCAAGCCTGGAAGGATACTGCAGACAAACATAGGCATTACCACCCACCTTTGCTTCAGAGCAGCTGGCTCAGGAAAGGCACAGTGGGGCAAATCATGATGCTGACAAAATAATGAGGCAAGAATCAGGTTAAGAACAGCTTTGAGGCCAGTGATTAGACTTGTTGGATCCTGGAAAAGACCTGCTCAAGTGTGATGGAGTTTGGGTATGTTCCTGAGTCCCTTTGAGCTTTTTCTTTCTCAGAGCTCCCTGTCAAACACGTTTGTTGCTCAAACCCACTGAGATTTCTTTACCTGGTATTGCTAGACTGCATGTCCAAACGGAGATCTGAACTTCCACCATCCTCCCTCTCTCTGTCCACCAGCCCCAAGCTGCAAGAAGGCACATAATCCTCCTGAACAGCAGGCAATTTGATTAGCAGGGCAGGAGGATACAGACAACAAATTAATTATGTTTCTTCCATGTTTGACGTGTGTGTGGCTGACAGTGGCAATATTCTTTTTTATTATTATTAATTCATATTTATTTTTGTCAGCAAACAAGAAACAGATGTTTTTGAGCAACGTTTGAAGGCCTGTAGTCTTCAAAGGCCTCCTAAAGCTTTGCAAACTCTTGTGCAAAATCAAAGAGCCTTGACACCTCCTGGATGTGATTGCACAGAGTGTGGAGCAGCATGTGCCAAAGTCATTCTGCTGGTTGTGTCACCTGTTTCAATAAGCCAGAAGCTGTCAGCCTCACTGCACAAACCTGAGTCTGAAGTAAGGGCGTAGGTGTGTATGGAGAAGTTGCAGAATGGGAAAGGGTGGATCTTCCTGCGAACCACCTCTTCCTCTTTGTCATATGCCAGCATCGAAGATCTCGGCTGTGACCTTCGGAGACAGCTGTACTTAACATGAAGACAAAACTACCTGCGTGAAAAATATTCCTACGAACTGTACCTTACAGCTCTGACTGAGTAGATGGGAAGGAGAGTGGATTCCCTTCCAGCAGTCACGAATAAACTGGCTTAAGTCAAGAGCTTTCTGAGTACCTCACAGGCAGCAGTTTTCTCTAGGTTGGTTGCTAAAATGTGCCTGATGTAGGCATGGGGTGAAATGGTTTCTTCGCTACTTAGAACTTGAATAGCTCTTGTTCGGTCCTTATCCATCTCAGGGACCACTGAGCAGGACAGGGATTTAGGAATTCATTAACATCATCATCTGCCAGAAGAACTACTCAACTGATACACTGATATTGTAGACAGACTGCAGGATTGATGGATATACCTGATGAAGATTAGTGCTTTTCAAATGTTTGGAGATCTTTGATATAAAGGCTTAAAACTTTGCTTTTATAAAGGGACTGAACTTGGGTGTCTGAAGCAGCTTTTTCTGTCTGATCATAAGTAACTATGAGAAAGGTAAAAGTTGGAACCGTAGCAGGTGTGTGCCCAGTGAATTTGACATACAGAGCAAGATAAATTAATGAAGATTGATTAGCAGTCTGTATTTGGAGAGTTTTCAAGGACAGGCTTATAAGAAAGACAGAAAGATCAGTAACTACTGCCTGGACTCTGCCTGGTGGGTGTGCTTTCTTGTGCAGACTGTGGGAACAGAGATAGGCAGCCTTCTTTCTTTCCCAGATCTTGCTGAATCCAGCCTCAGTGATGCAGGGTCTGGTTCTGGACTCAAGAGACTGAACTGTGGACAAGATATTAAAATCTCTGCTCCCTTTTTGTGTCTGTCTCTGACACCACGATCTTTAGGGTAGGTGGAAACATGCATGAATCTTGTGGTGCTTACTGGGTCTGGAGGCAAGATCTGAACAGGGGGGCTTTCACCCATCATTCTTCCCAAAAACTCTTTGGTGTTCCCTAATGTCACAGAAATGAGAAGTGTATTCAGTATCCTACAAAGCAGTGCAGTCTTACGTCTGTTCTCTGTTTCCAAATCTTTGTCTCTGTTGTTCTACTTATGGGTGGATCACAAAAGTAATTACCTGAATGAACCAAGCACCAAAACACTGTAAGTGATCATCTCTCCCAAAGAATAACAACGATTAGGTCACCATCTTTGCTTATCTTAGATCCCCATCCTTAAAATAAGGGCAACAATATTTTTCCTTTTAAAAGAGCAGGACAAACTTGTTCACGTTTGAAGTATTAATTGGTGTTATTATTGCTACTCATATGGGTGACAGGGAAGTACCTAATGAATTCTGGTTATGTTACAATAGGCTGTGGCTGCTGTTGCCATGACTAACGCTGCATAAATTGAGTGGGCTGCCTGTTGACACTAATGTGAGCTGCACTGCGTACTTGCGGTCTGCTTCCACCAGCTCTCTGTGGTGAGGAAGTTCTGAGGGTGCTGAGCACTTTGTGTCACACCTCTGTGCTTTCAGAGCACGGTTCAGTCTGTAGAGCATCTCTGCATGCGCTCAGGGTTGGAGCTGCCCAGCATTTTTTGTACAGTGGCAGCTGTGTCTCCCTTTCTGCTTTAAAAGACATAAAGAGGGAAGGAGCTTAGCCTTCAGATTAGGATTTCAGATTAGGATTTCAAATGCTTTCTATTGAATGGTTCCTTTTGGCTATTACAGAATTGGTGCGGAAAACAAATTCACTCCAATGTGTCTTTGCTCATGACCAAACATGGTTCACTCTGCCTTTTCATTATCAGATGATATTTCTAATTATATTCCTTAAGAATTTGCTCAGAATGACCTTGCAGGTGAGTGGGTTGATAAAATGGGATGTCACGTGTGTATTTGGGTAAGCAAGTGTGGCATCTTCCCAGCTGTCAGCTGTCAGATGGGAGTGACTCTGCTTCCCTCAGTCAGTCATTGCATGGGGCAGGAACAGACTTACAAAGGAGCTCTGCCCAACCCTCCATGGGCTGAGCCACACAGCCCCTTCCCAATAGGGCCACCTCCTCCCAGCACTGCTGGGCTGTGACCTACCTCTCTGCCCCTACATCCCCACAGAGGGCTTCGTGTTGGTGTGTTTCTCTCCCTCCTCTGTGTGAAGTTCCAAGCGAAAGGCCACCTCTGAAGGCTGACTATGCAATGTGTGGCATCAGTGTTCACATAGCTCGTGAGTCAGCAGCTGTATGAGTTTCATACCTGTTAGGGATGTGCCAGAAACCACAAACGTTCCTGAGACAGGAACTGGGAGTTGCCACTCAGCTGAAGACAACAATGTCTGCAGCAGATTTTATTGTAGATTAGTTTTATTTATTACATTGCCAAGAGATTGGATGAGAGGAGGAAAATCAGCATCCAGATTTCTAAAGCCCAGAAAGCTTGAAATTTTCTAAAAGAAGTTAATGCATTACTGCACTGAAGTCTATTAAAAGGATGGCTAAAACCTTACTGGAAGAGAGGCTACAAAACCATTTTGGGAAAACCCCAGTGTGTGAAATCAGTAACATCATCCTGAGGTGCATGGGAGCAAAATGCAAACATTTATGTGGATGTCAGCTTGAAAATATTATTCAAACAAATGTTGGCACAAGCAGCAGTCACTGAGGTGTGCAAGCCACATGTCCTGATGCCAGGCCATGGGCAGAAGGGCTGCTGGGGGTCGTGGTAACCCAAGAAGGGGCATCTCCAGCCCCCCCCCACTGTCTCCTGCCAGCTCTGGCTGCCAGCAAGCCAGGGCCGCACGCCAGCAATGGCAAGATTGCTTCTCACTTAGCTGGGATACAGCCTTATTAATTTCATTCAACCGTTGGCTCAAGTGCCTTCAGCTGGCATGGATAGCTGTGACAGGGAACGCTTGTGTTGTGAGCACAGGAAGACTTGTTCCCAGCCTTCCTCCTCCCCTGCTGTCTGCGGGGATTCTGAGATCGGTGCCATTTAGGTGCAGGGAGGAAGGGAAAGACTGAACCACTGAGGGCTGGCGAGAGAATAGCTGCTCTTCATTTGGGATCTGTAGCTGCAGCTGAGACAGCAGTGATTGGCGTGCAGATGTCTGGGAAGGGAGTTGTTACCCTGTGATGGAGAGAGGGGCAATGACTGCTGGCTGCTGGGGCTGTGGTTTGTGCTGGGGCAAAGTGGCACCATTGTAAATGAATGGGGAGTGGGGCTGGGGGATGATCCAGCCTGGTCATTCCTGAATCACTGTCCTGTGTTCAGTGAACACTTCAAGGCCAAGGCTGATGCTGCTGAGCTTCCCAGGCTGTTCTCACTTCTGCCTTCTCCCTTCCAAAGCAAGGTTTCCTTGCAGTTTATATCTAACTGTGTGTTGCCAGCAGGGATGGGGATCTCCTTGAACTGTGAACTGTAATAGGCATGGGAATCCTCCCTAAATAGCCTTGAAGTCTTTTTCCCAGCATACTTGGATTGTAAATGCCTGCCAGCTCCACAGAAGGGCTGCTTGGCTGTGATCATACAGAAGGCTTAATGATGGGAGATGTAAATTACTGCTGCGGTTGCTGATCAAAGAGGACCTGCACAGAAGTGGGAGGCTGGCTTTGCAGGGAGCTGCTCTGCGTTGGGCTGGGGCACAGCTTGTGATGGGCACCAAGGCACCTGGGGGGGGGATGTTTCAGCAAAATATATGCAGGTGACTTAAGCAGGACTCAGCTCTGGCAATGCCTGTTGTCACTTTGGAAAAGTTGCATTTGGTAAATAATTGGAAGCCAAAACTGTGTGGTAGAGTGAAGGATGGTGTTCGTGTTGCTGCTGGGGCTTTCCTACCTGCTCCCATGGGGTGTAATGGAAAGATTACCTCCCCTTCCCCCTGTACCGACACGCTGCTAGGTGACGTGTTTCATAGCAGTGTCTGGAAAAGTACATAACTGGCAGCCGCCCGGGAGCTGTTTATAGCACAAGTTCCTAGAAGAAAGTGTGATAACTTCAGAAAACAAGGAGATGCCAAATAGTCCGGTAGGGAGCAGCAGTTTAACCCTTCCAACACCAAATCTGTGTGAGAACTGGTACCACACGGCTCTGTGAAGGAAACAGCACCGTGATTAAGCAGGGACTGCTTGTGACTACAGCGCGGTAGTGCTGCATTACGGGCAGCAGCCCTGGGAAAAGCTGATGCAAGCCTTTGTCCTGACAAATCCTGCAGAAACAAGGCCTGAGGACACAGACTGCATTCTCCAGTAGCACTGTCACTGACAGTGTCTCTGAAGGCACCTCCACTACGTAAATAGGCATCTGTCCTTCAGCCTTCCTGAGCCCTCAGATGTTGCCTGGTTTTGTTACACATCTTAAATAAACATTCTGCTGAAGAATGAAATACCTCTCCAGTAATGCCCTCTGACAAGGCACCCATTGCTGCTGGGCTGCTGGCTCCCATCCAGTAGCTGCAATTTTTTTTTGCATTGAATGTATTTCCCCTTAATCATAGACAGATCAGCTGTTTCTCCAGCCTTGTCAGGAGCTGCTGGAAGGCCTGCAGGGAAAATCAAACTTTATTTTTCAGACTGTATTGCTACTGCAGCAGGATGGGCTTCACCTTACCTGCGTTAAGGAAGTTCAGTGTATAACTGAGCACTGAGCCCAAATACGTGAAAAACCAAAAACAACAACAAAAAATCCCCAACCGAAGGCCCCAGAGCAGACATTACCTAACACACACATGGAACAGAAAGTCCTGTACACCGTACACCCTCCTTCCCTGTACATCTCTGTAAACACCACTTACGTTGTGTGTTTATACAGCTCGCACACTTCTTGCAGTGCTGCAATGCCTCCACTCGTCCCAACCCGCTGGACGAGTTGTAACAGGCACCAAGTGATTCCTTTTTTTGTTGCTCGCTTACTTTATACACCTGCAATTTCCTGCTTTATATGTCCAGAGACATTATGTAGCCTTTCATTTAATATTATTCATAGATTTTATTATTACTTCATAAAGCACCTTAATGAGCAGTATCGTTTTAATTATATATGGTAAAACCTAGAGAAACAAAGGAAAATTGACCCAATTTGTCACAGCTGGCTTGCAGACAACCCTCAAGGTGACTGAGTATCACTTTCCATCACTGCTGTATTTCACACATTCCCAGCTCCTGTGTGTGCTACACAACAGTACAATCGCATCATGGCTGAATGACTGTACCAGCTAACATTTCTCCTGTATGCAGCAAAAGCTGCTGCAGCCATTGAGATCCATGCCCTTTTCAAGGTGTCCATCGGGTGCTGTCTGGCACATTGGTGAAGTGTGAGATGCAGCCCTGGTTTGTATAGTTGGAGTATGTTTGAATATCAGCTGCGCCGTGTCCTGGATGCGGCATCAATTAACAGAATGGCCCCGCTTCAGGCCCCAATGGACACGCGTCCACATGGCAACTGTGAGCCTTGTCGGCAGCAAGAGATTAAGGAATTAATTGGCAGGGTTAATCTTCGTGTCAGGGTTGGAAATGAATTGTTAATTTGTTTGGATGAACATAATGTCCTGTCCCGGTGATGGCAGGTGGGTTCACGTGAGAAAAAAAGCCTGTGAGGTTGCCCTTCCTGGGGACTTCTGTGTTTAACACCTCGAGCTGACAGACCTCCTGAATTCTTTGCCCCTGATGCGTGTGACTGCACAGGGTGCAGGGGGGGCTGAGCTGCCTGTGGGCACAGCACAGCTGGTGGGAGCGGGGCTGGCTGCAGCCCGGCACAGCCCTATTGAGGTACAGCCTCACTTTCCCATCTTGCTCCTGTGTGCTGAGCAGATGCGATGGCTGAATCACTGATAAAGGATCATGCCAGCCTGCTCTCTGATCTCAGGGTGAGGGAGAGATCACTGGTACCAAAACGTTGCTGCTGGGATAAGGAGGACCAGCCCTGCACGCAGCGTGCAAAACTTGGTCTCTCGGTGTGGTACCAGTGTCTGTCAGACACATATCTCCTGATCTCCTCCTCCAGGACACTGTGGTTGGAGAAGCTGTGTCAGATCAGCAAATGCTTTTCCTTTCCTACTCTCATTTAACACTTATGACCACAGACTGTTTTCCATTTTAGTATCTTTCTAATCTGTTTAGGCTAATGCATTGGTCACATCACATTAAGAGAGATGATAAAAGCACTTCAGGGCTTAAATTATTTAAATGAAAATTTAACATTTTGTCACTTGTGATCTCTTTTGTGCATCGATTAATCCAATTAGTTCAACAGTAAGGCTCGCTTTCTCCTCATGCTGTGGTCTGACTGTTGTGACTGACATAACCAGATTCTGGCTGTGACATCAATAGGAACTGTCCTATTTACAGCTCTGGGACTTTTCTGGTTTTGCAACAATTCCATTTAACACTTGTGGTCATAATATTGTCCTCTTGACAATTCTTCAGTTATTACTGATAACTCTTATGTCTGTTCTTTCGTTTTCCCCAAACCAGGGTTGAAGAAATCGTGTGCTCGTGTTCCCCAGGAGCTGAGGTCTCACTGTTCACAACATACTCACTGCGAGGCCTGGCTGGGAGATGCCTCCAACAGGTCAGTTGGTTTGTAAGAATGTTCTGTTTATACACGTGCATTTTTTCAGAAAGCCTGTGTGTAAATATGCATATCCCACAGCTGGGTACTGAGATACAGGTACAATCACCTTCTGTTATCTCTGGAAGTCAGTGTCAAGAATCTCTGTGCCCAGTACCTAGCTTTTTGGGAGAATTACACTGTTCCAAGGCTCTGGGAACTAGTAGCTTTTCACAGCCAGAAGTATTCAGCAGCAAGTTTAGCCTACGTATCTGCACTTCTTGTGCATGTTGTGTGTGACCACGTCTGATACCAGGCATTGAGCAACTGGCTGCTTTTGGTGTTCAGGTCAAATCCCCTCTTAAGGCACTGTTTGCTGCTTCAGCTGTGTCTTCTTTGTGACAATGACAGCATTTCCTTTCTATTCCTCCCCTACTCCCATTTCCATCCCGCAGCGGATGACTGTTTATTGCTTTTAACTCTATTGGTTTTTGCTCTGTACTCCTTCCATCAACTAAGACTACAAATGTCCTTCTGCTGCTCTGTCTGTGTAAGCACAGACTGCCAGCTGAATCTTGTGCTACAAGTGAGCAGTTTTGCTAAATGGGAGAGTGGGGGAAAGTTGTCCATTAGAGGTCTGGTACACTGAAGATGGTAGAAGCAAATGGGTGATGCTTGTTATTGGGCTGTTGTAGTGATAGCTGCTGAGTGGTAAATACCTACCAATCTACCTCACCTGACACTTACATATCCAACTCTTAATCTGAGTACAGTTATTACTTGAAAGCACAACTAATAACAACTGCCATCAAGCAACACAGCAAGTATTGTGTGGTAGTATAAAATCATTTTGATCTGTTTGTCTCAGTTTATTTGGGGAAATCTATCTGTAGGTGTCCATCAAGCACTAGCACCTGCTCCTACTTTCACCTTGCATTTCACGTTCTCACCCTCCATGCAACCAGATGGCTGAATGTAAGCCCAAACTAAGAGGGATTTCCTCCTTTCTTTTGAAGGGATGGGTGCTCAGAGATTTATCAGTAATACAGTTGTACTTAATCAGATCGAATCTGCCTGTGTTCTAACAAGCTCTGGCATAAGCAGCTACTCTAGTCAAGTCTCACTTGAGTTACCATTTTGCATTCCATGTAAAACCACTTTTCATTTCTTGACTTAATATTGAAACAACTTGTCTTAAAATGCCAATAATGAAATGATAATGTAGTATGATCGTGTAATATCATTTCATATTATGTTTAATAATGATGATCACAGTGTAATTTGGAGCACGGACTGGCACCCTGTCTATGCTACATCCATATAAAATTTGAGTATTAGGAGCAAATGACCAGGCTCATGAGAGGCCTAAGTAGTTCTTTAGAGAATCTACTTTACATGCCAGCCTGCACTATCTGTACTGATGTTAAGATATTATATAACCAGCTTTAGAGAAATGCAGCAGTCTGAAAGCCTCTTTTTATGTCCCTGTCCAGTGCTCATCCACCACCCCAAGGAGAGCACTGGAAAGCAGCAGAATTTGATTGGAAAGTAGGCATTACTGCCGTGGCTGTTTTGGCATGGAAGATAAGTAGAGCAATGGATCATCTTCAAATCAACTTTGTGAACTGTGTTCTCCGCGCACTTAAATGAGATCTATAGTGCAGATTGAATAAAAGGAGTTAGGTGTTCAAATGGGGCAGTGAAATAACAGAACATACTATTTTAAGAGTTTGGAATATGGCCCAGTTCAGGAGTTGATTAAGTGATCTCTCTTACTCTGTATGGGAATTGTGTTCCAGTTCAAACATCAGAGCTGCAAACACAAACCTGCAGTACCTTCTCTACCCTTCTATGGAAGAGGACCTCATTTATTACCTGTTTAAACACACATTTTTAAGACAATTAAAAGACAACAGTTTTTCCATCTTACAGATATTGAAACCAACAGGAACAGCGCTGTGAGTTTTATACTTTTATTAACAAAAAAAGAACCCATAGGGCTCATATTAGTACAAAATACAATCACGTTCCTGGATGTTAAAGTTTAACAGGTTTTTTTTTTTTTTTTTTTTTTTTATTTTGTCTCTCTTCAACTGTTTCACAGTTATCAAAACAAACCCCCTGCTTATTGAACGTATTGTGCAAACATTATTTAAGGACCAATTTCTGCACTAAGCCAAGTGTCTGAGAGCAGAACTTGATCTTGTTTTCAACCCTCCTTTGAAGGACCATGTGTGCTTCCTAAGAAACACGTTTTAGTAGTTTTTTTTGCAGCAAACAATCTAAGGCCACAGTTTATCTGCAAATAATGAAGAACAACTCACAGAGGAAAAAACAACAACAAAGCACATCTTTACCTTTCATCTTTTGTTTGCCTGACCATGTTTATACCAATCAAATAGCCAGATAACACACACATCACCTATCAGGAATTAAAGCAAAAAAACGAAAACAAAAAAACACAATCTTCTTAAAGGTAGTATTTTGAATTGTTAACATGCAAATTAGTACACAGCCACAGTATTTTTCAAGTAACCATAATGGTATCTGTTTAAGGAAATTATGCTTGTTCCCTTTTCCAGGTGATATGTAAAAGAAAATCCTGCACTGAGTGTATGGGCACGCCAACACTGAAATAAAAGGCATGAGAGCTACATGTTGAGACTTAAGACAAGAAATACTCATTTTGAGAGTGTCCTTTCTAAAACATGCACTCAAATTTTGATTAAAGCTGCATTTGCCATAGATGACAATACTTCAGTTTGCAAATGAAAAATGTAACTGCAGTTTAGAAATGTGAATCTTCATCAGTATGTCTTTTACAGTGATATAAGAGTGACTTGAGGTGAAGTGCTAGAAATCAGACAATATGAGGAAGTCATACTAAAAGAAAACTAAAAATACATATCCGTATATGGTTATAGAAAAATCCCTGCTTCTTGAATGAAGACAGATTTCATAAAAAACATTCAAACTTCTTTAAACTGCAGTTACTGATGAAATGAAAGAAACTCAATTGCTATCCTTGTAGTGATCAGAAAGTACAATGTTTTAACCACATGAAGCACCAGGTTTTATCCCAAAACCCTTCTGTAAGACATATGGAGTAGATCTAGCAGTTCAAGATTCCCTATAGTTTAAAGACTTGACTGTAAACATGCATACTGAGAATGCTGTGTTTCTGCTCCGTTAAGTCATCTGTTCATGCTGGATTACTTATTCCAATTGATGCTTGGCAGGAAGCAAACATTCTACTTTAAATGAAGGCAGCAAAGGGCCAAGTAATAAGATGTGCCTTCATTCTTAGCAGCAAAAACTTACTGTTCTACATGACCTGAGGAAGAAAACATTAAAATATTGCACAAAAACAAAATTAGACAGCAAAAACAAACAAGGAAACACTAACAAAAAATAGGATGGATAGCAAATGACTAGTGCAGCCCCTGACAAGAGATCTCTAGACAAAAATGCAGGAGTAATGAGAAGCATTGTGCCATTACCAAAGGATTTTGTTCCTCTGGTGTCTGCTTCTACTTCAATTATATGCTATATCTATTTGGGATAAATTTAAGCTTCTCTCTATGCTTTCCATCTCATTCATTAATCACAGAAACTGTTCAGGGTCCCCTTCAGAACCCTGAAGTATCCTGGAGCTTAAACAAGACTCTTTTTTTGGTCTCAGATCTGACCGTAAGTACATTTGCAGAATAGAGGTAGGCTTATAAAGGCTTCTGAATAAATAAGTATTGTCCATACTGTGAAGTATACCTGCTGTTGGCAAAAGGATCTTTCCCTTGCCATGCTTCCCCTTATTATGCTACCCATAGGCTTAAGATGCAGAAAAAGAACAATACAGTAGAAAAGGCTAGAATAATTCCCTTAAGAAATCCCTTGAAAGAAAGCATAGTGCATAAGCTCATATCAAAGTTCAGTTTTCTTTTACATACTCTTATCTTTCATTCAGTAAATGGTTGTCTTCATAATATTGCATAATAGCTATTTTGTCATCCATGACATCTTTAGAATCAGTACAAGTTATTAAACAGTACCACTTGGCAGGCTCTCATGAAATGAAAAGTTAAGCTAGAGTGAAGATTTCGCTCCACACTGTAGTAGTGTTCCATTCTTGGATACACACAGAAGCCCCTTGAGCACTGGGACATCTTTTGAAACAATTTTCTTACCCCACATTCTGTTCTGCTACCCGTGTTCTACTAAGCAAGTTCCCAACATCATCCTTACTTAAATTCTTCCAGTGTTCCACACAAAGTATACATTGATTTCTCTTCAGAAGATCTTCATACCTCCACCATGTACTTTATGCAATACATCCACTTCTTTAAAAAAAAACATTTAGTATTTTCCAGTTCAGAGCTGCTTCCACAGAATCTTCTGCTCAGGCTAATCCAGCAGATTCTCTTCTGTCACCAGACATTCTCAGACCTCCCTCTCCATTTCTTTTGCCTTTTTTGTACGCAAACTGAAGTTGTGAAAAAGAAAACCGTCTCCTTTTTAGCTGCACTGTCAGCTGAAGCAGATAAGACATTCAACGCAGTGATCCTCATTACAAAGCCTTCTTCAAAGAATTAATGAAACAGGCTGAAATTCTTCTACATCAGTTGGATGTGGATCAACCTACAGGGAGAAGGAAGTCAATAATTACTGCCTCTAGTTCTTGCATCCCAATTGTTTCCCTCCCCCGAGTGATAATAAATACACCTAAAGATTCAGCTGAGACTTTTCAAAAAAAAAAAAAAGCTGTTTTTTTTTTTGAAGCCTGTTTTTTAATTATTATTATTTTTTACCTCTGAATAAAGAGGTGGAGGCTGAAACCGGAACTCTTGTATGTAAGCAAACACAGGACAACACAATTGTTCCTCACAGTCGATTGGTGGTGGATAAGCAGTAACATGTCTGGAGAACTCTTCCTCAGACACTACATCAGCGTAATTTGGTGGTGCTGAAACACAAGAGATAACACTGTGAAATTCTGAAGTATTCTCTGGCAAGACAGTATATGCATTACAATATCCTAAGACTATGAAGACTGTATATATTAAATATCTTATGCTGTCAGATTTTATGGAGTGCACCATATTCATAAATACTGCATCTGGAACCATGGCATCAGTATGCTTAATTCAGCAGGCATGCTACAGATGCTTTTAGAGCTACTCCAGCAGTATATTGGTATTTTATGAAGGAACTTTTAGGTGCCTTAGTTCTAATTCCACTGCAAAAGTAGAACTCCTGCTATCAGAAGCTAGTTATTTCAAGATTTAGTTGAAATCAGCTAGAGGTGAAGAGACTCTTAAAGAGAGTTGGAGCTAGGATATGCCCATCACTCCTGTATTTTTAGTTAGATATACATGCCTTACTTCTCACGAGTTGTACTTCAGTGGTCTACATCCTTTATTGATCTAGTTCTTGAACTGCCACTACTACCTTTTTGCTGTAAACAATATTATGCGGTATTGTAAAAAGTTTGATATGTATTACCTTCAGGGTGTTCTGGCAGGGTTAAGGCCAGCCAACTCATATCCATACTAAACTGGCTGGTAATGCTGGAGTTTCTGCTTGAAAAGCCAATACATGGAATAGTGCCAATCACTAGAGGCATTTCAATCATCAATTTCTTAGCACCGGGAATATGGATATACACCTATGCGACAACCCCAAATAAGAGAAAAAGACATAATTAGATTCCATTGAACTACTGCTCCCAGAAACTGCCATACTGCCTTTGTTTCAGGTCATTTAAAAATTAGTTTCCTTCATCCCAAATGTTCAACTAATGTGCTGGCAGCTTTCATTATTTTTCAGTAATTTCCTTCCTTCTCTACCTTGTCTCTAGATGATATTTAAAAAAAATCCAAAACAGGTTGACTTCAATCCTGCCTCTTTCTGAAGAGAACAACTAGAAGAACCCACTTAGTGAGAAATACTGTCCCCTGATAACCTCTGCAGGTTTAGAACTAAACTGCTGCTTCCCTCAGAAACATTTTCCTTATTACTCTTATCTTTCAGTTTCAGAATCTCCTCGTGGTTTTCAGTCTGTCATCTGCATATTATATTTATTGGCATTTACTGTTGCTTCCCAGTTCAAAATTTAAGAACTGCTCAGTAATGAAAATTCTTTCGTCCCCAACCTAACGTAGCTTTCAGTGTTATACAATAGTTGCATTTGTAAAGAAAATCCATACTTACAGCTAATGAATATTCTACACGAATAATACAGCAGTCAAGTATAGAGGGGGATACAGGTGGGATTTTCAGAGTTTTCCCATTCCAGGTATCTGTACTCCCAGAGGCAATATGGTTTCCTCGCACATTGGCAACCATCTGACGGAAAGTTTTTGTCTTCCCACTGGCCAGGTATGTTTGTGTTTGGAAAATGGCAGCTTTTGGAACAATCAGGCGAGAAGAACAATTCTCGATTTCTGCATAGATTGGTATGGCTTCCCCTTAAAATTAGAAAGAGTTCAGTGAATAATTTGTGTTTACCAGCTTTCTCTTAGAAATATTAAAGCTGTTTTGCAGCATGTACATCACCCACCTTAAAACTGAGAACAACACTTGCTAGTTTCCTCAAGCTAGTTTCTTTACAGAGTTGGCATCCAAGCAGAATTAAAGCCCCTTACTACATTTTGTGCATAAACAATGATTCATTTTAAAACATTAAGCAAAACATGAACAAGTGCTAAAAGCTTTATTTGCAAATTACGCACCAGTCTTCCTTCTATGCAGTACTAATTGCATTCCAGAATATTCCATTTTCTCAGAGTACCTAATATTATCAAGATGTGAAAGAAGCTGCTAAAGCTCTTTCTTACAGAAGAGTAAATACCCAAATGGGACATGGAAAAACCCTACAGCCCCAGTGATCTATTTTATCCCCACTAAAAGCATCTTGTTCTTTATAACCAGATGTTCATGGCTTTTCCATTAAGTTTACTGACAGGGCTTCCTTTCTATTGTTGCCTTTACAGGGATGAAAAAATCATCTTAGATGTTTAATACTCATGTCCTGAAGAGCGAAGACAATTCCTCTTACCATTACAGTATCCCTTCCTCTCAATTTTGGCACTCAGAGACACTGGCCCAGAGGTGAAAAACCAACAGCCAACCATCTTCTCCTGACTTCTCAGAACAGGTGTCTATAAAAAAAGGTTTTTTTTCCATTTTATCACATAAAGTTATCAATCACTTGAAGTTTAGTGTAATGCCTAAGAATCATTGAAATTAATTCTAAAATCCCCTTGGTGTACTGCTCAACAGAACTGGTGTTTTGCCCACCATATGAAACGTTAGCATGTCTTGGCTATTTGAAGATAGGTCTGTTTTAAAGCACAAGTCTGCATTTAGAAGGTATCAAATGCAGAAGACAGAGACTGAGTGTATTTGAATTAATGTTTCCAAAAAGATTGATTCAATGAATTTTTATAGGTGTTCCTTTTTAAAAATCTCAGGAAGAATTGCTGTATTTATGCCCTTACATAACCCTAGTGCAGAAAAATGCAGAATTAATTCCATTTGCAAGCAGTAGTTAAACCAGTAAACTATTTTTATCTTTGTGTAATCTAATAAGAAAGGACAAATGTATACACACTGAGCTAAGGTGATACATCCTTGTAACCTGTAATCCACACAAACCCCTAATATTTAGCATTGTGACAAAAAATACAACATCCAATTTTTCCAACTGTTCTAAAAACTTTCAGCTACTTTTGGTGGATTCCTCGTAATCTACTATGAGCAATGGCTGCTGTATGACTCATTGCCCCCTCCTGTGCAATGGCCTATTGTCAACTCCACACTATCCTTGCAGTAACCAAACATGCTGTCTTCATGCTCCTGACATACACTGATGTAAAAGGACCATATTCTGCTTACAGATGTCACTGCCAAAGCAATTCTATAAGTTCTAGCTCTGGAGAGATTAAAACGTAAGCACATAAAAGGAAGGAAAAAAATGTGCTAAAAACATCTCTTAGCTCTGTTCATCATGATGAAATGTTAAAATTATCCTAGCGTTTTAAATAAAATAGAAATTACTCATTCATATTTAAATGAATAACCACTTAGATCCCGTTGCTATCATGAAAATGCAAGGTATAATTTTACATTATTTTCATAATATAGGCTGAGATAAAAGAATCCAGCTCGTTAGCATCTATCTTGCCTATTTTCTCATTACTTAATGCCTGATCTTTCTTATTACTCTACAGTATTTCTGATGTCTATTAGAAGCTCTGCTTTAATGTGGCCAAATCTGTCATAAGGAAATAACTGAAAAGATCTCTGAAGCAGCTGCATGCACACACTTAATGTTAGAAAACGACATGCAGAATGGAAGGAGACGTAACATAATGGCCAGACCATAAATGACAGGCTGGGCATGATTAATACTCTTCTATAATTACTGTTCCTCAACCTACTATTATTGAAGAGTTTAGGACACTGCAGCCGTGTGAATGTAGTTGCTCTGGTAAGAGTAACTACTTTATGCTTGTGCATTATTATTATTAAGCATTATTTATGCATTTGAAGCCTGCATAACTTTTTGGCAAGAGCACCTCTGCCAGCAGGGTTGTAATCAATGGTATTAGAAAAAGAAAACCAACACAAAAAACCAACAACCCTCTCTGTTTGCTATTCGCACAACCTAAGATCATCTATTTATAGAGAAAAGCTTAGGGAGCTTACATGCTTTCAGAAGTTGGAAAACGTCTCTCTAGAATAACGTGGAAATGTTTATTGCTGGATGGAACGTGATTTTTTTTATTTTTAATTTCTGCAGCTGGCCTTGAGGGAGGAAGGGGCAGTGGAAGACCCTCTTACCAATAAAGCTGGTGAGTTGACATCGATATGGCTAATGACCTGAAGCTCTGTCTGTACACTTTGATCAGGTGCTGCAGGTCTTTCCAGAATTGCTTTCACATAGTACTGAATACTGCCATACTTCCCAGTGAAAGAGGTCACCAGAGGTCTGAAACATTCAAAAGAATTACCATAGGTTTGTAATTCAGTTCCAAACATGAACACTTCCTGTGTATATAAACATTTACCAATTTACATCTTGTATTTTTAGGGCCTTAGGGAATCTATAACAAACAGGGCACGTCCACAACCTGGTGGTTGATTAAGACAAACATATAAAGCTGAGCTATCAGTTTGATATTAAAAAAACATGAGTCAAATTACATTGAATTAATTTGCCACAATAAGCAGTGTCCAGCACAATCCCTTCAGGTTGTGTTATTTAACTTACTCTTGTGGGAGTTGAAAGCTGAAGGGAAATTCATGTCTTCCATCTAAGAGAACTAAGCCTTCCTCACCTGTAGGATAAAAATGAATAGTGTATTTCAGTTACTCTGTAAATAGAAGTACAAAGCAGAGCCTCGTACAAATTATAAATGCCCAGATGCAAGGGACTGGTAGAAGTTTTTATTGATCCCAATGGGTTTTGGATTGGAGCCCACACTCCATTTATTCTGTAGTGTGACTTCAATGAAAAAAAAAAATAAATCAAGGAAACACCAAGTCCTTGAGTTTCAGTTCAGGATGTTGGCCAACCAATCCAAAACAGCTTCTGGAAAGCATACAGTAAGTTTCTTCTCCTTTTTAACAGGACAGCGATTAAGGAAGTGATTATCCCTCTGTAAGCGGCGCCAGTGAGACCACCTCAAGTACAGCGCTCAGTTTTGGGCCCTCACTTCAGGAATAATACTGGACCGCATCCAGAGAAGAGCATCAGAGCTGGGTGAGGCGATTAGAACACAAGACATGTGAGGAACGGCTGAAGAAGCAGAGGATGTTCAGCCTGCGGGAGGCCGAGGGGAAACCCCATCACGCTCTATAACTGCCTGGAAGGAGGGCACGGCAAGGTGGGTGTCGGTCTCTGTCGGTCTCTCAGGTGACAAAGCGATAGGACACGAGGAAACAGATCAAGTTGAACCTAGGCAGGTTTAGGTTGGCTGTTGGGAAGAATTCCTTCATGGAAAGGCGGTCAGGCACTGAACAGGGCAGGGAGGCCATCCCTGGAGGTATCTGTGAGCTGCGGATGCGGCGCCAAAGGTCAGTGGTGGCCCCCAAGGCTTGGTGTCAGCCAGACGTGGTGACCTTAAGGGTCTTTTCCACCCACAGTGACTCCACAATTCTACAGCTGCAGCTAATCCACTTTTTTCAATTAAGCTCCCTTCTGCACTGAAAAGCTGCAATTTAAGGCCAGCGTTACGAAACATATTCTTATTAATCGATGTAATCTTGGTACAACCATCGAGGGCCTACCGTCACGGCGCTGCCAAAGGCCCGACCCGACTTCCCCGCAGATCAGCGCTTACACAACGCCGTGTGCCGTCAGCGCTCGGCGCTGCCGCGAGCGGCACAACGCGGCTCCGTCAGCTCCGCACGCCGCTGCCCCGCAGAGCATCGGGGCGCCGGCGCGGGCTCAACAGGCGAGGAAACCCGCGGGCCCCCGGGGCGCGGTCCCGCAGCGTCGCCCCCCGCCGCCCCGCTCACCTTCGGCCGTGCGCCGCAGCAGGCTCTGCCGCACGTCCAGGTAGCGCACCTCAGCCTCCCGCCGCGGCCCCGCCGCCGCCTCGGCCCCGCAGGCCCCCGCCGCGCTGACGCTTCCCGCCGCCTCGCTCCAGGCGACGCGGGCCCGGCCCGCCGCCTCCAGGCGCAGCCCGCGGAGCGGCAGCGGTCCCGCCAGCTCCAGCAGCACCTGGCCCGACACCGTGTCCCCGCTGCAGTAGCCGCCGCGCCGGCTCTCGTCCTGCAGCACCACGGCCAGCGTCTTCACCTTCCCGCCGGCCCCGGGGCCCGGGCCCGGCCCGGCCGCCGCCATCGCTCCCCGGCTCCCGGGGAAGCCCGCGGCCGCCGTCGACGGTAGCTTTAAAATCCGCCCGTCTCCGCCGGCGCCCGCAGCGGAAAGTCCCGCCCCCCGGCCGCGCCTCATTGGCCGCCGCCCGGCCGCTTGCCGCGCCATTCGTCGCGGGTGACGCTCGTTTCCCGGCGGGCGCACGGCCGGAGTGCGTCACGCTGCGTGATCGCCGCGGCGCAGCCAATGGGTTGCGGGCGGCCGCGCGTGGACAGCGCCCCGATTGGCGAGAAAACTACAGCTGCCCGGACGGGGGACCAATGGCGGGGTACGGCCACCACGTGTACAGCTCGTGGATAAACAGGCAGCGATGGGGCGGGGCAAAGCCAAGAGCGGGCGGGGCGTAGAGCGCCGGGGCGTGAGGGGGCACGTGGCGGGTCCTGCTGTAGCCCCTGTCCGCGGAACCGTCCCGGTTCTGGCCGCACGGCAGCCGAGGCGCGGCGGGGAGGCCGGGGCCGCCCGGTGAGCCTCAGTTCCTGCCTGCGGGCTGAGGTGGGAGCACTGAGCTGTGGGCTCAGCTTCTCTTTGTGGGTAGTGGGACTGACAGAGAATGGAAACAGGCCAAGGTGGTGCAGTGCGATGCGTTCCCTGTTTGACCTAAAAGCTTGGGAAAAACCCACAGCTCTTCAGTGATAAATGCACGTATACCAGGAAGGGGAGCGGGCCAGCCGGGCAGCGGTGTGGCCCTGTGCCCCAACCCCACGCTACAGCCACAGCCCTGCACCTCACAGAGCCACGCGCCCTCCTGGGCCGGCCGGTGCACTGAGTGTAACGTTTCTGTATGAGGTTTCCTGTTTTGTGGTTGCCCAATGCCTCTTCTTGAAGGAACGAGTTGCCCGCGTCTACGCTGGTGACAAAGAAGTGGAGCTTCTGACTCAGCTCTGTGCTTGGGGCTTCCATTATCTTCTGCTTCCTGCGTTGTTACATCCTGGTGAGCCCAGGAAAGAACCAGCTCGGCGCTTCCCCGCTGACTCAGGTAATTAGTGGAATTATCAAAAAATGCCTTCCGTAGTCAGAGCTTTTAAATAACTGACATGGCAGCATCAGCGTTCCTCGCCATCCGTGACATACCTGTGTGACAGCCTGTCCCATGAGACACAGGCTTCTGTTTAGGTACTTCTGTGGTGATGTCATTGCTGAAGGCCATGGAGGCCTTTAGAGCACCTTTCGTTGCTACAAGCTGGCATTCATCCGTAGTAACCACGTGGGGAAAAGGGACGAGCTTGCAGATGGAGTGAATTCACTGCCTGTATCTGGAAGCATGGCCACAAGTTCCCCAGCTCACGCTGAAGGTGTAGCTGAAGGAACTAACACCGTAACGACTGCATGGAAACAGATTTTACATGTTCGTGTACTTCTATGCTTTCTGAATTAGTTTTTAGAGAAACTGCAAATGTTGCATCACGTTTGGGATGTGTGGTTTATAAAATCTTGCTTTGTTGTTTTAAGTTCACTTAAACTAATGCTGCTTGAGCGTCCAGCACCTAAACCTTTTTCTTACATCCAGGTCTTCATGTTAGCAAGCATCAGGTTGGCTTTGTAGCAAGCTAACAGACTGTGTTCAGGTAGGTCTGTATGCTGATTATTTATTTGTTAAATTTGCTTGCATACAAAATAAGAGATTTCCTGCAACTGATTTTGAAAGTACAATGAATGTAAGGAAAAACACCAAAATCTCACATTCCTGTTCTTTTTCCCTTTGTGAATTAGATCCTGCATGAAAATAATCACTGTCTTATGGATATTATATGGCTGTTAAAATTTTGCTTCCTTTTGTTTTTTTGCAAGTGCCAGTGGATAGACAGGGACAGAAATATACATAGACATGCATATGAAACAGTGCATTATACAGAATTAGAGTTTAAGAACTTGAATGATTTGAACAAGTAGGTCGTTGAGGACACGGTACATAAGAATGCTCAGTCACAGTCAGATGTTATCTGTTCCAGGTGTTTGTTTCTTTTTCAATATACATTTTTTTCAGAACAATTCAAAGACAATAAATTCCTCATTGAAATCATCATGGCATGACTACTTCTCACAGAATCAGAATCATAAAATGGCCTGGGTTGAAAAGAACCACAATGATCATCTAGTTTCAACCCCCTGCTATGTGCAGGGTCACCAACTGCCAGACCAAGCTGCCCAGAGCCACATCCAGCCTGGCTTTGAATCTATCCCTGAGAATTTTTTCTTGTGTGTGAGGTGTTTCAGCTGACCAACAGAGTGAAGTTACAGCATGGACAATGGAAAGTGCTATCACTATTTCAGTGTCTGATAAGCCAGAAGGAAGGGACAGAAGATGAATGCTCAGACAACGTGGGTGTATGCGTGTGACAGGATGCATGTGTGTGTGTACATATGTGAAAGGGTAAGAGGTATCTCAGAGTATTTGATTATTCTTTGTCACTTATTTTGCTTCTTTATTCAGGGCTAGGTAAGAAATAGCTGTTTAGGCAAGCTAATTGTCGGGTAAGAATAAAGAATACAAAAAGAAAAGCCCTAAAAATGAAGCCGTGATCAGCTCCTACCCTGAGGGTGAAGGGACTAAAAGAACATCTGCAGCTGCTGGCAACATCCTGCTTTGATGGTTAATTGCCTCTTGTGGTCAGATCACCAAATTTAGATGGGCCTGGCTGATTAAGTTTCTAGGTATAACAATTATGTCCAATTCATCTCAGTGCATGTATTTGAAAATAGGCTCTCAGGGCTCGAACTTGTCAGAAGGGGTTTGAAGGTATCGCTTAGATTTTGAGTCTCCACACAGAAGACACAAACCCATGTTCTGTACAGTATTCAAGATGAAAAGCAGTCCTAACAACGACTTCTGCCAAGGTCTCTATTTTGGGGAGTCAAAGCAGTGACTGGGAAAGAAGTGAAAAACTTGCTAGATAGAAGCTGAGACAAGGTTCTTGAGTCATGCACCAGCACTAGGAGGTTATCACTCAACTTTCCCATCTTAACCAACAGCCTGACAGTTTTAAGAGAGCGAACCCGAAGGAGGAGTTTGAGAAGTGTTTATAGACACTGCTGCTAACAGCTAATTTACAAACTGGATGTGAGATTGCTGTACTGTAACATCCACTCAAGTGTCCTTCTTATCCAGAACCAAACATGGTAGACAAAACAGTGACTACACAGCTGTCCATTTCAGTGGAAGAGCCATGAGATACACCCTACTTGAATGAATGTCTCACAAATGCAGTCAACAACAGCTGTGTAAACAGTTGTATAAACTACATATACTGGCCCAGAACTCAAAAATAGCATGTAAATTTCATATTGACATTAATTCTGCATGGCTGGGAGGGTTCATCCATGTACCCAGACCTTTATCTGCAAATAGTCTCAACTATGCAGTATTTCCTGCTGAAAGAAGGTATTAAGTTCCAAAAAAGCTCTCAGAATGTAGGGCCTTTTTACAGACATCCAGAAATCCTCTTTCTGGATTTGTTCATGGAGTCAGGACAGGGAAGGATGAGGGACAATTCCTTTCTTTTCCTAGCTCCTATCCTTTTACCAGCGACTTCCTTTATCAGTGTTCTGCCAAAAATGCTGTCCTGGAATGAAGTGTGAATTCTCTGTGGCATTCCCAGTCAGCACAGGGAGGCGACAACTGGGTACTGGTGACACTTGCTGTCACATACAGTCTTTTACTGCTTTTATTCTATTACTAGTAATTGAAAGGTCAGCCAAATTTTTCTTAGACAATTAAGTGACATTTACACATAGGAGACTGCAAAGAGCCGGAGATTCGTTTCCAAATGCTGCTGCAAACACAGTCTGATATGTCACCACTGCCAAGGTATGAATAGCATTGAGCGTATTTTTAAGAGCTGTACTGTATGTGGTCCATTTAGAAAAGCAACTACTGCTGTACTGGCCCAAGACTCTATCAAGGTGCAGATTTTATCTTGACAGGTGTTTCTTCATGCAGCCTTTCAAACAAAGCACAATCCTCCTGAAGGGCAAAAGACCAATCTTAATACAAGACTATGTCTGGAAATGGAAAATCACAAGTGACAGTAGGACTGTCAAGGGTAGAGAATGTTGCACTCCATTGGTGGCTGAGAACCAAACTGTCAAAGCTCCTGCAGTGAGTGCTTGGATGTAGCTCCTTGCTATGATTACTTTCAGGAGGAGAGTTGAGAGGATGGATTGGAGAAAAGAGGTGAGGTGCAGATAATTGTTTATCTTTCAGCAGCAGTACACTATGAGCATGTTCCCCCCCCTCACTCCTAGATGAACAATCTGGGAGATGGCTGCAGCAATATTGCCACAGGACAAGGATCCCCATACCAGTTCTGTGCCCAGTGTGCCAGGGTTGCAGTCCAACGTGTTGAGGATTGTGTTGTTTCATGCACTGGTAAAGAATACACTTGTGCAGTCTGCTGTTTGCTTAAATACTGCGTAGTGGATCAGATTGCTGGGTCTGTTACAATTAGTTATTTTACATAAAAGTGATCAAATCCAGCACTATTTGGATGGCACAGGATTGTTTGAGGGTGGCTTTGAATGCTTACAACTACTGCAGGTCCTGCAAGGAGCACAAGTAGATTAGAATGTGGTTATAACACCCCTCCATCCTGCTGCCCCCTGAGGACAGAACAATTTATAGGGCTTACTGACATCAGCACAATTTAAGTGGCCTTCTGGAAGTGCTTCTCTTGAGGAAGAGCTTCCTACAATTGTGAAGTGTACCCCTCTGCATTTTAGTGACTCTGACTTCAAAGCAAGGTGGTCAGAAATATCCCTAGTAATACCAGACAAAGAAGAATACAGATTTCTCCTGCTGATCCAACACTGAAACAGCAACTGCATTATTCATGTGTGGCTCATGGTTTGGTGTTCAGGCTCAAGGGAATTCATAACCAGAAAGTAGATGGGGAATTAAACTCATTTGAGTTCTTATTTATGTGCTGGTGTAGTTGTTTCCTGTTCTTGGCTGTAATTTGAGGGTTTTGATGGTATTGTGAAGTGCATGTTTTTACACTTAGGCTGAAAAAGTTTGAACTTGAGATGAACCCAAATCTCATACCAGAAAACCTCATGCTGAAAGGAAGTGCAAGTCTGGATCTGAACCCATCTTTTGTTAGAGCATTCTTGCAAACAGGAATGTGTGTGTTGTGGTGACGCTTCGACCGTACCAATTCACACCAAGCTCTGTCATGGGTTCATATCACTGCAAAAACACAGATGGCATATCCAGCATCTTTTAAAGACAGTTCCTAGTGCACTATTTGCTGGACAGAATCTGCTTGAAGAAGTCTCCCTCGGGGCTATGTGTGGCTCTCAGCATGGCCCGGCAGTATAGCAATTATCAGATGTAGATGTGTTCCATGTGAAGCAGTTGGGGTTTTTTGTTGTTGTTTTTTTTTTTTTTTGCAACGCCATTTCTGATTGCTGCTGTTGTTGTTGCCCAGGCTTAGGAAAGAGATTGCTTCAGCAGAATATGAAGATAATGGAACACTTTATGCCACGGGGGAACATAGGGAACATGGGAACAGGAGTCAGCAGCCTGAGATAGCATGAGTGAGCTCTGCTAGTGGAAATATATGCTTTAACATACAACAGCATTACTTAGTTTTTTTTCTGCTTTTTCAGCACGATTTTCAATATGGACAGTTTATGTCCTTAAATTGATGCATGTGTCATGATGTGTTTAAGCTCAATGTCGGATTGTCGGATGTTGTAAGAGAAAGAATGATGTTAGGGAAGTTGTGGATATGCATTCAGATACTCTGCCTTCTAAGCCTGGGGTCCCTGAAGTTGCTCCATGATGTGGAATCTCTTTCCCTGCAGCACCATGGGAGGGTTGGTGTTAAGCCCACCTAGTTAACCCAGTATCACAAAATACTAAGTTTTCCTTGAATGTTTTGGATCAAGCTTAAAGACCAAATTAGTATTTCAGTCATCACGTAATTACAGTGATGGAGCATGAAGGAAGATGGCACCATCACTGGCAAGGGGTCTAGAAATGGGATTTCCCCACGTGGCCCTATTTAGAGATAGACCCTGACTAGCAGAAGGTGAAAAAACAAGCTTACTCCAGAACACCCCACCTTCTTTCCCTAAACCTTAGTGACCAGTATAACCTTGGACCTGTAAGCATATTCTTGGTGTTACAAGAAAGGACGTTGAGTTCCTGCCCCCTATGTTTTGAGGGAAGGCAGAACACCCCCCTGGTGGAAGTTGACTGACAAACCCAGGGGAAAAAATCCTCTTACATTCACTTGCTGATGCTGCAAGGCATTAAATCTCATTATTGTCTTAGGGCAGAGCTGCACCTTTTATGAGCGTGTCCCATTACAGAAGGGAGTCTGAATCTCTCAATTCATTTCATAGGCCCTGGGGAGACCACGATGATGCCCTCCCCATTCCTGTGCATGCAGGCAAACACTGTCACAAACACTGGATGATGTAGCCTAAAAGGATCCTAGAAGGATCACAGAATGGCTTGGGTTGGAAGGGACCCCAAGGATTATCAAGTTCCAAGAATGCTGTCTTAAAGGTATCAGGAGATGGCAACACAATTATTCTTTCTTGTGACCTCTGACTTCATTCACTTGGCTGCGAGGAAATCATGGCTTGATTCCAAGTACAAAGTACTACTGCTATTTTCTAAATATTTTATCATTGTGTTGCTACTTTGCATGGGGTGGAACTACTTGCACAACTATGAATTCTTCTAGCTATTTTTTAGCTATTATTTTTCTCCAGCTTCTCTCACAAACCTTTCCACTGAAAAGTCGAAATATTTGAATCTGGGCCCATCTCCCCAAACCTCACCTTCAGTGTTACAACTTTACCAGCTGCTTCTTTATTTTTTTTAAACCATTAGTAAGCTGACAGCATTTTAAAAATATTTAAACAATTACTGGAGAAATTCCTCAGTAACCAGTGCAAGGTGTGATTAGAACAGAAATGAAAAAGCTTGGCTGACAAGAACTGGTTAAGCATGCATTTGCTTTTAAAATAAAGCGTATGAATTCTTAAGTATTAGGGCTTATTATTTCAGTTGCTGCACGTGCATTTATTGTCTGTGTGCTACAGACACATCTATATGCAGCTATGCATATATGCATCAATATAAAAGAGAACGTGTGAAATTCACTTGCTGCAGTAACTATTGTGGCAGCCAGTAATGGTTGGCTAGCTGTGAAAAGCATGGGAGATAAGAACATGCTTACTATTAATACTGTTCATTTTTAGAAGCGCACACAATGGGGCTCCTATTTTGACATTTTCTTCTGAAATATGAAGTACTAGGCATTGTCAGAGCCAGGAGACAGGGCGAGATGGACTTTTAACTGCCTGCTGTAGTGATTCTTATCTCACTTTATGGGGTGAATTAGAATTCTTTGGATCAATGGATGTACACTGTCTTTTCTTGTATCAGAATAACATTACACATCTTCTTGTCATTATAACACACTGCAAGATTTTTTTCAATGATAATGACAAGAGCACGTCAATCATAGGAATTTCGTAGTGGGAATTTGCTTCTTATTACATCTTTCACCTGGCAAAATTTTCCGTTTTTTCTTCTTGAATTACCATTCAGAAGTTGGTAGCAAAATGTTTGGGATTTAAAAAAGAGGAAACCTCTCACTTCTGCTGCCAGCAGTGGTACATAAGTTGTACAGGCATTAACTTCTCCTCTACATCCATGGTTATAAAAACGGCATGGGCAAAGCCTACACCTTGTTCTGCTTAGATATCTGCACAGATCAAAGCTTTTCCCTTATAGACACTATTGTTGGAATACATTAGTATGCGCTACCTGTATTTTTCCATCTTCAAAGGAAGCAATCACAGAGCACTTCATTTATTTTACTATGAGCTCAGTAAATGCTGCACTATTGCCATTCTGCAACAAATGTATTTCCATGTAGAGGTATTATCTTTAACAGATTCTTTTTGAACTCTAGGAAGTGTGTGATATTTTTATTTTGTGTAATGAAGACTGAACACTTAGAAAATTTCATTATTTTAAGGCCTGTAATTCCCTTTACACTTTTTTTTTTATTAACTGGGAATTCATTCTGTGTAGACAAGTTCTTCTAGACCCACTGTTAGACTCTGGACTCAGTATATTATCAAGGAAGATGCTGAGTAATGGTGTCCACAGGGTCCAAAATAATTGTGGATTACAGAAGATGGCAACTGTGCACCAAGAAGTTTTCTCTCATAAAGAACAGACTTAGCTCCAGTGTTGATGGGGCAACTGTGTTTAGGTGGCTGAAATTAGCAAACAGAATCAGTGTCTCTGGAGAGAAAGGCACGTTTTCAGCTGTATCTCAGGCACTGCTATGCATTCACAGCTCAATCTCACTCCACCTCAATGCAATTTATAAGTGTCTAAGTTGGGAAGATGTTCTTAGAAAAAGGTGTCTCACCACCTCAGTTTAGCACATTATTTTTATTTTGGACATTCCGTGCATTTTTGCTCAGGACTGTTCGTCTTTCTAACAAATGACTATTTTGAAAACAATTACAATTGATTAGTCTCAGTTCTCATACTTTGTTAATCTGTACAACTTCCCTGAGTGAACTGCAGCATTTTGCACCTTGGTATTAACTGTGTATCAACTGTACTCATGACCAATTCAAAAATCAAAATAGAAACTTTGTAATAATCTCCTTTTACAGTTCGGGTTATGAGAAGCTGAGAATTCCCTTAGGCTTGATTGATAAAACGTGGCATTTGTCCTATTCCTAGGATGATGTTCAGCAAACTTTATGACAGAGGGAAACAGCTGGTAAAGTGGGTTCATGGAAAGGTGAAGGTAATATAGACATAAAAAACAAGAGGATAATGATTTTAAAAGGGATAATAGTTGTAATAACACCATTAACCTTTTGCTTCAAATTATTGAATGTGGGGTCTCTTCAGCAGGCTAATCAAAGGTTTTCATTAAGTG
Source organism: Phasianus colchicus (assembly GCF_987193195.1). NCBI lineage: Eukaryota > Metazoa > Chordata > Aves > Galliformes > Phasianidae > Phasianus > Phasianus colchicus. Next base: position 16,858,550 of record NC_143447.1, on the reverse strand, counting down.
CAATGCAGGAGGAAGTGGCAATATACAACCTGAGGTGATTTTTTCCCCTCTTACAATTATTCACTATCAAACTCACAGTGGGGAAAAAAAAAAAAAAAGAATTAGTAACCCTCTGGCTGTTGAGGACCCCTTGAAGCTGACTTACTTTCAGAAGAAACAAACTCCTTCTTCCTGCCTTCTAAGAGCTGCATTTTACAAGGGAAAAAAAAATAATTTGTTTGAGATAGACTGAAAATTAAAATCAGAGATGTAAACAGGTAGTGAAGTGGTGCAGGGCAAGCAGGGTGTCAGTACAGAGCAGCTGCAAGCTGGCTGTGTGGGGGTTCCACGTGGAGGAGGAGGATCAGCAGCAGGGTCTGACCTGCATGGCAATGTGTGCACTGCACAAAGCTGTGCGTGCTGCTCTGCTGGGCACCAGGACAGGCTCCTGACTGCAGAGATCTGTGGTGGATCACCTGGGATGTGTGAAGCTCCATGCTATGCTGTCCAGCTCCCTTCTGGTATTTGAACAGCTAATTCTGTCTGAATAAGTAAAAGCCTGCCCTTCACAGAATCACAGAATCACAGAATCGTAGGGGTTGGAAGGGACCTCCAGAGATCATCGAGTCCAACCCCCCTGCCAAAGCAGGATCCCTACACCAGGTCGCACAGGTAGGCGTCCAGGCGGGTCTTGAATATCTCCAGAGAAGGAGACTCCACAACCTCCCTGGGCAGCCTGTTCCAGTGCTCCGTCACCCTCACTGTAAAGAAGTTCTTGCGCACATTGGTGCGGAACTTCCTATGCTCCAGCTTCTGGCCATTTCCCCTTGTCCTGTCTCCGCACACTGCTGAAAAGAGTCTGGCCTCGCCACTTTGCCCCCCACACCTTAGATATTTATAGACCTGGATCAGGTCCCCTCTCAGTCTTCTCTTCTCAAGGCTAAACAGACCCAGCTCACTTAGCCTTTCCTCATAGGGGAGATGCTCCAGGCCCTTCACCATCTTTGTGGCTCTCCGCTGGACTCTTTCCAAGAGATCCCTGTCTTTTTTGTACTGGGGAGCCCAGAACTGGACACAGTACTCCAGATGAGGCCTTACCAGGGCAGAGTAGAGGGGGAGGATCACCTCCCTCGACCTGCTGGCCACGCTCCTTTTAATGCACCCCAGAATGCCATTGGCCTTTTTGGCCACAAGGGCACACTGCTGGCTTATGGCCAACCTGTCGTCCACCAGGACACCCAGGTCCCTCTCTGCAGAGCTCCTCTCCAGCAGGTCATCCCCCAACCTGTACCGGTGCATGGAATTATTCCTCCCTAGGTGCAAGACTCTACACTTGCTTTTGTTAAACTTCATCTGGTTCCTTACTGCCCAGCTCTCCAGCCTGTCCAGGTCTCGCTGAATGGCAGCACAGCCTTCGGGCGTGTCAGCCAATCCTCCCAACTTCGTATCATCAGCAAACTTGCTGAGGGTGGCCACTACCCCCTCATCAAGGTCATTGATGAAGATGTTGAACAGGACCGGTCCCAGCACCGACCCCTGGGGAACACCGCTGGTTACAGGTCTCCAACCAGACTCTGCACCGCCAATGACAACCCTCTGTGCTCTGCCAGTCAGCCAGTTCTCAACCCACCTCACTGTCCACTCATCTATCCCGCACTTCCTCAGCTTCGTTATAAGGATGTCGTGGGAGACAGTGTCAAATGCCTTGCTGAAATCAAGGTAGACTACATCCACTGCTCTCCCCCCATCCACCCAGCCAGTGACAACATCATAGAAGGCTACCAGGTTGGTCAAGCACGACCTCCCCCTGGTGAACCCGTGCTGACTACTCCTGATAACCTCCTTTTCTTCCAGTTGTCTGGAGATGGCATCCAGCACAATCTGTTCCATCACCTTTCCAGGGACAGAGGTGAGGCTGACTGGCCTGTAATTACCTGGATCTTCCTTCTTGCCCTTTTTGAAGACCGGAGTGACATTGGCTATCCTCCAGTCTTCAGGCACCTCCCCCATTCTCCAAGACCTCTCAAAGATGATAGAGAGCGGTTCAGCAATCACCTCTGCCAGCTCCCTCAGCACCCGTGGATGCACCCCATCGGGTCCCATGGATTTATGAACATTGGTGTTGCCTAGGCGCTCTCGGACCGCCTCTTCCCTGACTAAAGGGAAGTCTTCCATTCCCCAGACCTTCTCACTAACCACCAGGGCCTGGGATTCCCGAGGGGGAGCTTTTTCACTGAAGACAGAAGCAAAGAAGGCGTTCAGTATCTCCGCCTTCTCAGCATCCCCGTTACCTTCCCTCTTTCATTTTACATGCGTGCAGGGTTGGCTAGCAGAGGCAGGCTGTGCTTTGACAGTTTATTCAAATGTTAAAAGGCAAATGCATCGATGGTGGAAAATTGCCATAGATGATAGAAAAGCTTCTGGTGACTTGATGGAATTATTCAGGAATGTGTCTGGTTAGGCAAATCTCTGTCGCATCGTTTCACAGGCAGAGATCTTTACTGTTTACTTAGGGCATCTGTCTAAGGTGTGCATCAGGGCACCACTGGCTGGAAACCTGCATTCTGTATGCAATCAGCAGGGAGAAAATCACCAAGTTAGACACGTACAGCAAGATTGTCTGACTAGCTTGCTATGTGTCGTGTCAATCTAGTATGAAAGGAATAAGTGTAAAAGGAAGTTTGCGCTGCTCCTCACTGACAAAACCCCATGCTATTAACAGCCCCCTTCTGTGGAATCAGAAGATGGTGAAAGACTTCAGGAGCAGTGTGCCTTGAATTTGAATTAGCCAGACTGAATTTAAAATCAACAAGCTGAAAGGGTCTGAGATAAGAAGTTGGAACATTCAGGGGAAATGAGAACTGTTCCGGGAACTAAAGGTGAAAGAAATACTACGACACATTAAAAATATTCAGCAAGAAAAAAGGCCCCTTTTCTTTTCCTCGACACCTTTTCTTAGAAGTCATCTATAATCAGTAACCTTTTCCAGACACTTTACCAGGCTGTTTTTAGTAGCTGAATCCTTTGTTTCAAAACCACCCATTGATTCAGTGCCCTAAGAGAGGAGTAATTAAGGTGGACAGAGATCCTGCCCACTGTATGGATGTATGAGATCTAGAAGAGGGAGAAAGGGGAGTTAATTTTTCCAAAGCTAGTTCTCACGCCACACGAGTCTGCTCTGTTCATCTTCTTACTGATCTGTTCATTTCCACGTGCACACATGCTGATACACATATGTATGTATTCCTGAAGGATAATGAACTGTTTAGGCAGTGCTTTGTCAGAATGTCATTTAAAGAGTTACATCTTTTTAATGCTCAGTAGTTTAAGCAAACTCCAAGGTTCTTACTCGGCAATAAACCCATTAAATCATCTTAAATACCATGTCATAATGACAATTTGATGCCACCAGATGTGACACTAGGGATTTTTTTTAAAATGCTTTCCTGCAGATACAGCTTCCTGAATTTTAAATTCTCTAGCTTGTTTGCACAGCTGTTAGATCACAGAGCTCTGCCATCTTTTTGCCTTGCATCAGTTATTCACTAAATTGTGTGTGGTGTGACTTCAAGCTCTCTGCATCTAAAATGTTTAGGCTCAGACTCACTTCACCTTCATAAAGACTCGACAGTTGAGCTTTATGTGAGTGGGTATATGAGCATTAAAATCCAAAAGCAGTATCCATTCCAGCTGTGGAGCTCCCTCATGGGGAGATTTCAGAGATGCAAGCAGAACGCTGCCTTTCACATACCTTTAGCTGCTTAGCATCTTGGATCTATGAAGAATAGACACCTTTCCCTGCTTTTCTCACATTGTCAGCCAAAAAGGCAACCACATCAGTACTATGGCACCACTTTGACACAAGAGAGACTTGAGAGGGGGAACCTGTTAGCAAGATGGTGCAGGAGTCTGAAATGATCGCACACAAAGAAATAATTATTTTGCACAATGCACGTTTAAGTAGTGGAGAAAGCTACGGGAGGGTGTGGAAAAACTGGAGGCCAACAACAAAACTATGCAGAACGAGGAGCAAACTGAATGGAGGATAGATTATTCCCTGCCCCTGAAACATGGTGGTCTGGGCCAACCTGTAATCCAAAGGTCCCTTATTTGTGTCTCCCAGAAAGGAGCAGACTCTCTAGGGAACAGTCTGTCTCTTCTCCTGACCACCAGTGCTGGGCCAAAGTCAGGACAGGGGCCTTGGCTGTGATCCGCTGTGTGACTGACCACGTCTGGGCTTTTTACCACGCTGTGACTGTGGGTGGTTGGGTGCCATGTGATGTGATACCACAAACGTGGCCACACTTCCTCTGAGACATTGCAGCAGACATGCATTTTCCCCTAGAAAAGGTGATGTGTGCAGGATGTATGTTGGCAAGGACCTGGAGTGAGGTCATGAGTAAGAGTGTGCTATAGCAAGTGTGATTGCGTCAGGCAGAAGCATTGATGGTGGGACTGGAGCTGTTCTTTGTTAGGCCAAAATCTGTCTGTGACCTGAAGAGACTGCTGAGCAATTTTTCTGAGAGTCAGAAAAATCAAACTGCGCCCAGAACTCAGCCTGAATGCAATTCAGTGTTACCACAACACCAACCTCCTGTCACTGCCGAAGGATTGTGGAATCCTGATACGACATGAATTAATCTTTAAAGTCTGATTCAAAGGCCAGTGGAAAGATGAATGCTGACTTGCACAGTGTTTTCATATGGTTCGCTGTTTGGCTTTGTGGCTAACACGTGAAGGTTTGAGCAGCTCTGCACAAAAGAGGGCATGCAGTGCTGCCCCGATTACCCTCTGGTGAAGTGTAATTTTTGATAACATCAGTAAATACAAAACAGAAACAAAATGACGACAGTATCTGAGCAGCTTGTGATAGCAAATGAGCTGGAAAAGTTAAATGGATATAGAAAAGGATCCCCAGAGGTTGGATCGCAGCACGGTGCTGCTAGCAACTCCACTTGTTTCCATACTGGTATCAACATGTGGAGCTCTAAATCTTTCTGAATCGTGGCTGAACAGAGAGATTTGCTCATAACTACCTTTTCTCTTATTCATATTGTATAAGCTGTCCTCCTCTCCTACTGGCAAACAAATAAAACCTCTGTGCCAGCTATAGCAGCAGTTTACATGGAAAAGCAATGAAACAATTTCAGGAAAATATTAAATGTAATTTTGGCTTTTTTTGCTGTCACTTAGCAGCTCAAAAGAGGAACTGCACTGATGTGCAGAGACTGGCATGTTCTATGCAAACTCACAACACAATCTCATTGACTGCTTGTGGACCCCCATCTCTCTCTGTTTCCATCTGTTGTTTTATGTTTTAAGACTAAGTTGTTTGGAAGATGTCCAGATTTCTCTCTCTTCCCCAGCTCGCATACAGTACCTGCCTGCCTTAGGCTCCTTGTAGAGATAGCAGAGAGAGAAGCTTCTCCAAAGAATGAACTACTGGTGTGCCATGGTGCTCCTGTTCTCTCCCTCTCCTTTCTTCCCCTCTCCTCCTCCGACTACACAGGGCCTTTATAGGGTGCCTAAATACACTGTCTCAGTTAGAGGCCAACGTTTGATGTGATGAATTTGTGCTATGCCATGTGTTGGTGATTATTCAGGATTAAGATAACACAAACTATAAGGAGTATGAGTGGGGATCCTCACTTTCTTGTGGCCCACGAGTGGCAAAGCAGAAGCTGCTGCATCTTGGTGTAGGAAATAGCTCACGGCTGACAATATTTCAAGAGATAATAAGGGAATGTCAAGCTTATCCAAGAAAAAAGAAATGACACAGAATATAAATAAGCAAAGTGCATAAAACATAAACCCAATCCTATTAAAATTAGCTATGTTTTAATTTCTGAAAAGGATGACATGTTGTTGTTAGGGTGTGCTGAACAGGAAAAGATTACATGCATCATTAAGAGAAACTGTTTTCAAGGGCCCTTTTAAAAAATGTGTATCTCTGTTTGCAACTGCCATGTGCAAAATATAAAAATCAGAGAAGGAAAAAAAAAAAAAAAAAAAAACAAGCAGTAGAAATAGCTCATTTTGTGAATTATAGGCAAAAATACACCATCTGTGATTTAGTAGAGTTCCCAAGTTCCCATCTGTGATTGAAGCAGTCTCGTTGAGGGCTGAATTCCTGGGCCGTTCCCTATGATAAAATATTTCTCTTGGAAGAAGCTTGGGCAAATGGGTTTGTTTGTCTGGAATACGGCTCTTCTAGGTGAGACATAAAACCCTAGAGGTCTAAGTCTGCCTCTAGTGGCCAACTACAGTTCATAAACAGAAGCAAGAGTGAAAGGAGGTCAACAATCTCAGACCCATTTTAATCAGTGTTTCTGTACTGCTTTTTATCAGTTTAGGTTGCTGGGATGTAAGAGGTCTGGATGGTAATTTCATACTCTCTAGTGTAAGACTGCGTGGTTGCATGCTTGCATACTTCTCAAAGTGTAGTATCTTTTTAAAAAATAATCCTTTTTCTCCATTTTACCTACTTGGCTGCGTTTTAAGTAAAGGATGCAGGCAGCTAGCTGAGGTAAGTGTCTGAACTAGGGAGAAAAGCCCCTTCTCCTTTGGCTTTCCTGTGTAGTTTTTATACCTCAGATGAGTGTGATTTGTCAGCTGCATTCCCACCCCAACATTTTTCCATGTGGGCAGATGGAATCACTGGAGTCCCTGCACAATGAGGCAGCTGCAAAACAGAAGCTCTATCCATTTCCTTTTGTTGTTGCTGTTAATTTCCCAGCAGAGCATGCCAGCAGCAGGCCTCTAATGCAGACTCACTGCTAGAGCCTTCTGAAGCCTCTGTATGCAGTGTCACTGCAAACCGTGCCTGAGTGCAGAGGTGGCCTTAGCTGTATCAGGTACGTCTATAAAAGCAACATTTTCCATTCCAATGCTGTATTAATACACACACAAACACCCTGACGTGATTTCAGTTACCACTGAAATTTATATCTGAATAATAAATGCATTCACCTATTTAATTTATGTTTATATTTTCTACTCTATATAATTATATGCTGATTATGCAATTATAGAAAATACATGCATATTTTGCACGATTATGCTGTTAATGAAATAATGCCCGCAGTAGAGTTCTGCATGTGTGTGTGTGTATGCATGTTTATGAAAATACAGCCACAGTTGGTTGTGTCAGAGTTTTCCAGAGCTAGTTTGGCTCCATCTGCAGTGAGGTGTGCTGCAGTGGAACAGTGTGTTGCTTGTTATTGTTATCACTTGTGGCTGAATCTAGTTGTATTACAAAATGGTTTCGGCTTTATTAGAAAACACCTGTGATAAGGATGTTCATACAACCTGATTTGGTGCTCGACTGACTCAGCTCCCTGCCCCACATTTTGATGCACTGTGTGAGGTGCATGGACCTGCCCAAACGGGGCACCTCGGAGCCCCTTACACTGTGCAGCACAGGTTGGGCTGCTGGACCTGAATCTGCCATGCCTCTGTTGGTTTTAGGACAGGCGTTTCATTGTGTGTCAGAGCAGCCAGGTACCAGTCCAAGGCAGCACTACTTATAGCTGTGCGAGCGTGCAAGGGATGGGGCAAATTCATCTCACAGCATGCGATGCTGAAGTGCCAGGCTGCAAATTCAGAGAGTACAGTTGCAGTTGGCTCCTGTACAACCCTCTGGTCTGAGTGCTCTCATGCTTGCTGAGGCTTCCTAGTCACTGGTTTAATACAGATGAATAAACAAACAAGTAGCAGCCACTGATAGCATCAGCATCTGTGTTTGCACTGATGGTGAGTGAAGCGATTCACCCAAGCTAACAGAACAAAACTGCGTCAGAGCTGGGGACAGGATGCCTCCCTCCCACCTGCCTTCTCTGGGCATCAGCTGCTTCCTGCATTGCTCCTTGAGGGCGAAAAAAGTTCTGTTCAACTGAGTAAATACGCCATGGCTGTGCCTCTTCCATACTGTACAGACCTTGCAGCCAAAGGGTTAAAAAGAAATGAGTGCATCTGGCATGCTCTGTGGAGTTCCCAAAGTCTGAACATGAATGACCAAATTGCTTTTTACTTTTTAAATTAAGCCCTCTGTCTGTATGCAAGCAGCTAACACTGTTGTTCCATTAAATGAAAGAATCTGTTCCCCCTCGTATTCTTAATAGGGTAAGACCCTGCAGTTCCATCTCACAACTTTACTGACACAAGATCTTATTAAAAGCAATCCTCCCCCTCTCCTCCTTGAAATCTGAGCTTCTGATAGCTTCATCCACACTGTGTTTATTTTATATACACAGCTCTGCAGCTGCTGCTTCCTTCTCCAATAAATGACAGTGTAACTGTTGCATCCACTAAAAAAAAGTAAATAAAATTAAATGGGGAAGAACAATACATCTCTGGCAGAGAATAGGAAATCTTTTAAGGCACGTATCTAAATTGTACAGCCTGATCTTAATTGCGAGGATAATTCTTTGTTATTTCAAGCAACTTGGAACATGATAGAAAATGCACACTCTTGGCAGTACATCCAGAAAGATTTCTTTGGAAACAATGGAGAGAATTCTCCTGAACTGGAAAGAGATTGAAGCTTCCTTACTAGATTAATAGTACTATACTCTGTGATGAAAGAAGAATGGCAGAATATGCTAGAATCTATTTGGTTGGCTTGGGAGACTTCTGCAGCACAGACAATACTGAAGGAGGCCCAGCAGTGGGTGTTACATGGCAGGACAGCAGTATGAGGTGTCACCATTAACAGTGAAGAGCCCCATGAGCAGCATCCTCTGGACAGCTCTGTGTCTTGCTCTGCAGGAGAACTGAGAGCAGGAGCTTTCTCCTCATCCTTTCCAGCAGGTGACCCCAACTGAGGCCACGCTGGGCTGATGCCACCAATGTATGGCTCCTTCTGGGCTCTAGGCCACTGCCCTGCTGTCTGTGCCATCAGTGACGAAGCCACCAAATGCAGTGAAGGCCAGCAGCAGCACCATGGGAGTTAGCCATGCCTGTGGGACTGAGGTACAATTTCAAGGTCTCTATTCAGTACTGAGACAAAACTCTTGAATTTATCAGCAATTTGTCTATACAGCTGGGAAACAATATTAAGCAGAGGCAGAACAAAGTGAGAGAGAGTTATGTGAAATCAAACCTCTAAGTTAGAGCAGGACAATATTAGGGGTAACCTCCAAACTGCAATTGTTTGGCTCTTCCTGGAACAAGGGGAAGCTGTGCAACGTGCAGTCAGCTTGTCAGTAGCCTGACCAGTTCACAAACTACAGAGCTGAGACACCGAGGGAAAAAAAGTTGCTGGAGGGAAGTTAGGGACAGAGACAGTCAGGTAGCTGAGGAAAAAAGAGGACCTTGTACAGTAATCTGTAGGAAGGGTGAAGAAATACTTCCAAGCAATGAAACACTGACCTTGGTAAGGATGAGAGGATAAATAAATAATCCAGGTGATGACTTAAAAATGTAGAAATCTTTTATTTAAAAGAAAGAAAAGAGAGAAAAAAAAGCTACAGAGGGTGGAATGTGCTAAGAAAGACCCTGGGAAAGATCAAACTGGGCCAGGCACTGCAGCTCTGTGTGAAGAGCATTTCTCAAAAAATGGAATAATGGCTATACGAGGAAAGAAAAAGGTTTCCAAAACAAGTGAAGTAGCACTAGTGGGAGATTTCCCCTGGATGCTATCTGGGAAATGTGTGGAGGAAGGGCTGAAGGGCACTGGCTCAGAAAAGCACCTGGCATGATTGTTCTCAAGCTGCTCAGCAGGACTCAGCTTTCCTGCCTTTCCAGATGTAGGTGCTCACCAGCTCTGCCTCAGCTTCCCTGTAAGCGATGCCCTACCACAAGTGTGGCACTGCAGCCCAAGCAGGTCCCCAGGAAGTGCCATGGGGACACAGCTCTCTGCAGAGGATGGGCTCCAGCTGTGCCCCCTACTGCACATGGCAGCATCTTGTGTACAACCTGAGCCTTACAGAACCTAAGCCTTCTGCGTGTCGTGTTTAACGTATGATCTGTGGCAGCTCACCCCTGCACCTAAATAGATACTGGCAAGTTGTTTACTGTGGCCTCAGCCTGCTTTTGTGCCACACTTGTAGGGCACCTGCTGGGCGCAGTGCTGCCTGGAGGCCTGACCTGGGAGAGGGTGGGGTAAACCTCAGCTTCCCAGAAAGGAGGAGGATGCTCCGGACCGTGCTCACATACCTGCTCTGCAAGGCAGGCTGAGGCTGGCTGTGGGTTATTATTCCAGTGTAGCCTCAGGGGTAAACAAAAGAGGCCATGTTCCCATGAATACTGGTCCTTGCACCACTACAGGTGTTAACAGGAAAAAGGGCAGCTCCCTGACCTGAGCCAACCCAGAAGGAAGCATCTGAGATACCTGCAGGTCTCCCTATTTCAATACAGCTTCGTGTGTATGCTGCAGCTTTAAGCAAAATATGAAGTAGTTTGACTTGATATTAATATAAGCTAGAGCTCATCGTGAAATAATCATGCCATCTTTGGTGAAAGTGGGAATTTGTCTGGAAACTGATCGGGTATTTCTCTGTGGACTAAATGCTGAATTAGGACCAATGATGTGATGAGGACACAGTAAGCAAAAAGTCCTGCCCTGTGAAGGAGGGCAGTAAGGGAGATCTTCATTTAGTTGCACATACTATTAACCTTTCTTGCTGCAAAGTGCCATCTAGTGTTCACAGCCAGTCCTGCTGGCTGTGGAATCGCAGTTTCAGGCAAACAGTTTAAAAGACTGTAAGGGAGGCAGACAAACAAACTTTAATAACTAGATATTACTGGCTGTTAATACAATTGTCCTCAGCTTCCTCATTACATGATGGAATGGGAAATGTTTCAACTGGGTTAAAAATGTAATCTAGCTCTCAGAAAGCAAAACAGAGACCATATTGAAGGAGCATGCTATCTTGAAACCAACTGCACAATTTCATTCACAAAATATGTGCCCAATGATGTATCAAATTTGCACATGCAGCGAGCATTACGATATTATGGATGTTGTTTGCATTGCAGTGGAGCTTCTGTGTGCTGTCACATTAGGCCCTGCACACATGGAGGAAGCTCTCTTTCCTGCAAGTTTGCTGATCAGCTGCAATGAGTATGTGAATCCAGGAACAGGAGAGTAGGTTAATGATCATCATACACTGTGGGTAGGTGCACGCAAGCTATTTCTGTATGCAGATTAGAAGTGCAATAGCAAACATACTTTATAGTCTTAAACCAGACCCAGCAAAGACACAGTTTATCATCTAAAGCCTAAAAATCGGGAATCTAAGATCCACAAGAATGGTTAGAAATTGGAGGTGGAGGAGAGGTAAAAATGGGCACAAAAATAATCCCGCATTCAGGACTGTATCTGGGGCATCTTTCACACGGGGCTGGGGCAGTCCTCATTGGCTTGGCAATTCTCCTGCCAGATCTGATCACCCTGAAACCACCTCGAACACAGACCTCAAACAGAAAGGTCATTATTATTATTTGTTGTTATCTGCAAAATGCTGACAGCGCTTAGAAGTGCCAGAGGATTCATGCCTTGGGTTTTGCTCTTGCAATAGCCAGGAGCACAGTCTAATTAGCCCTAAAAATGTCCATGATAGAGAACAGCCTTACTGACAGGGAGCAAATTAGGTCTCTGACCTAGCAAAGCATTTAACCATGTGCCACATATTTTAGTACGTGTATCTTTAGATTAAGAGCTGGATGATGTAACCTTTTCTGCTTCTAATTTCTTTGACTGCAGTATGAAGTACAGCCCAACTTGCTTGCTGGGAAAGCCTTGCATACAGTATTAATCTGCTTTCTAAACTGACTCCTTTTGTCTGGAAAAAACATGAGGGCTTACACCCAAACCAGAGGATCTTTGCCATTTACTCTCCTAGAATTTCCATAGGAAAACTCACCCCCATGTCCAGCTGTCCACAGCAGCTGACTTCAACGGTGCTGCCTACTAACATCTGTGGAGAAGCTCAGAGTAGCTTTAGCAGATCTCTGGCACAACCACTGCCCTGTCTTCTCAACAGTAATGCAGACCTTTCCATGACAACTGGTCATCTAAGAGACTCTTATTTCCTACATCACACAGTCCTGTCCTTACACACAGGCAATACACAATCAGAGTCTTATGTCTATCTCAGCAAGAATGATAACAGGTCCTCCTTTCTTTTTGCTCCTTTGTGATCTGCTGAATCACTCTAGAATTCCTCGTTTCATTTCAGTAATAAATGACAAAACAAATACAAGAGCAATGAAGAGCCTGGAGGGTGGCACCAACTACAGAGGATAGTGAGAAGTATGCAGATTTATCTTGGAGTTTGGAAAGCAGCAGTTGACTCAGAGCATGATGGAGTCACCTTGTTGTCTGAGTTAACATTAACTTTATGATGTTCTGAGATACTCTGTGGTAATGAGGACTTCATGAGGGGCTACATGACCCTCAAGGGAATTTTGAGTTTAAAGTTTTACCCTGTATCTTCTCATGTGTTGTTAGAGGTATAAACTCTGCAGGACAGACTGGGAGCACGTCTGCTTTCCTTTCCAAGCCACATGATGACCTTGTGGGTTGCTTCAAGATGGGTAGAACAAGAGCCTTAAGAAAGAAGCTCCAGCTGGAAGCTGGTGGGTGTTACATTTAATCTGTTTGCATTCTTTGGTTCAGGAAGCCTCTGGGGTAGTGTGCCAGAAAATACCTGCTCTTTCCCCATACTCATCATTGGACATCTCTGTGCTAGTTGGTCCGACTGCACCTCTCTGCTCTTATCTCCTACATTTTCTATTACTTCCAGCATCTGCTGTGTGGTTTTCACTGCTTTGACAGGGCATGGTACCACGGGGCAAAACCCTCTTACCCTGTCCTTGTCCCATTGTGATCTCAAAGGCCCTGCAGCTGTACCTGCAGAGAGCACTGCATGAAGCTGGCAGGTGAGATATCTGCCTGTGGAGCCTGTGTGCCTTCCTTCATGTACATCCCTTTTGCCTCTCTTGTACTGAGCTGGGAGGGATATGATTATGAGACAAGTTACAAACTAATCAGAGCAGGTTAGGATCACCTTATATTCTGATGCAGAATTAAACCAATGAGGAACTTGATTGGCTCATGCTAAAATGATCATCATGACTGCTTCTCCTTTATTAGGCCTGAAGAGCTTAGTGATCCCATTTCTGAGTCAGAGCCTCAACACAGTTTTTCACACAATTCTCAATTAGCAGTACAAGATAAAAAAAAGTAGATAAGAGAAGACTTCTGATTATTGAGAGGGAACCTCAGTGATTTGCACACCAGGGTAACAGCTCCTCTTGCAAGTAGAACCCTCAATGGCATGTTCTTCTAACTGGAAATACCTGTTATTTTCTTTTTTGAAAGTATGGATGCTATTTTAATTGCCAATTACCGATTAATAAAAGGAATTCAATAATACATAATAAAAATACCTTATAATATGAATTACATGTGGCCCAGCTTTACTGCTGAAGTCATGCCTCAGTCACTGATTGGAGTGGTTTATCCAAGTGCTTATCTTTAAGCCCCCAAATAATCCCACTGAACTCAGCAGTGGAAGGCACCCTTCAGTATTAAAAACCAAATCTCCAGCCGTAGCATTTTACAATTTTGGTACCCGACAACCTAAGTGTTTGCCAACTGCAATCTTTCTTTTCATTTTGGCTTCTCTTGGGTGTATTATGTGACTCTAGTTTTACTCATTAAAGTCTCAGATTGTGCTTGTTTTGTTAACAACCGTTAGGGCAGGGGTTCTGACTCTTAATTGGCACCATCTGGAAATGAGAAGGAAATTGCTTAGGATGAACGCAAAGACGAGGAAAGTCCTTACAGTTTCTCATGTTTGCAAAAACTTGTCCCATTTGCAACAGCCACCATCTGACCTAGGAACCTGCCTGCCCTTCCATTTCTGCTGGGAGCTGGTGGGAGTGTTTTCTTTCAAGAAAAAGATAATCGCCGTGTTGCCAGCAGAACTAGAAAATAATCATTTTGAAGTGGAAAGTCGCACAATTCAGGCTGCTAGCGAACCAGGCCTTTTTATGCAAATTGAATATCTTTGTTCCCAGTTTTTTCCAATCCTGCACCACTTGTTCAGCATTTCCTCATTTTCTGGCACTGGTTTCCATAGCTGCGTGCAATCACACTCTCACACAGATGCCATTCTGTGTTCAAAGCACTGAATGCTACAGGGCATATTAGTGTTTTTATGTGTTAGATCTATCTTTATGTAACTTCAGAGCTCATTAATATATACCATTTTGTGTGATTAAAAAACAACAACCTGGCACATGAAAAGCCTTGAACAGGAGAATGGATTGTAAGGAAAATGGCTTTCTTTTCATTATGTAGATTTTAAGCTAGACGTGAGATGTGCCCAGAGAGTTGGTGGAGTAGGTACTGGATACTGCAAGGCAGTGATTCCCTGACTGCAGCCCTGCAGACCGCGTGTCAAAAGAAAGAAACAGGAAAAGTCAAATGCTACTTAACTGCAAAGATTTTCACATTATGATTTCACAGCAGTGGATACAAATGAATGGAAAAAGTCCATGGCATTTGTCCTAAGGCTTTTTAAAATCTCACTGAAAGGTGTACTCTATTGCAGTGTAGAAAGACAGAGACTGGACTGAGATGTGCAGGTATGGGAATGATGGCCTCACTTTGGATACTGAATGAGCACAGAAAGGTGTAAAAGCTCTGGCTGTTGGTGAAGCACAGTTCTTCCAGTTAGGTTACAGCCTGAAATGCTGACTCTAAAACTGTCGTGCCAAAAAGTATGTAGATGATCTGTGCCAGCACATAGTGCTCTAGCTGTGGATGTGGGTTTTGAAGCATTGAGAGTGACATGAGTGTTTTTCTGACCATCAGTTCTGACTTACAACTGCTTTCTGTCTAATGACACCAGCCTGTCACTTGCTAGCCAAAGCACAGGCTGTTTTAGCACTAAAAGCCATAAGTGAGTGTCTCTTTCAGGTTCCTCTCCTTGACAATGCTTACTGTCCTTCCAGGGCATCCTGATTACCTCCAAGAACAAGGCTGACCAGCACAGGCCTCTGTTCTCCTAACTGACCTAATGCTGTAGGTGCATGTGGTTTAGATGGCATCACTCAGCAAAGCAGCAGGACAATCTCCCCATCCAATTTAAGAGTCAATATTCAAAAGGAGCAGCTTTCCAGGAAAAAAAAAAAAAAAGATACGTTGTATTAAGGTGGCTGGAATCTATTGATGCAGCATGAGCAGTGGCAATAATGTAAAATCTGGCGTACAGCCCACCCAATGCTCACTGAACCCTTCTAGAAATGGACAAGCAGACCCATTTTTCCTGTCGTATCTCTGACTCTGTGTTAAGGGGTGCGTGACGTGAGCAGCAGTGCAGCCCTTGGGCAGCTGGAGAGGTAAGGGAGAAAGCCGCACAACCACACAATTCTGCTTCCAAACAGCAGCTCCAAGCATTTTCCCAGTGCTGGGAAGTTTCCTCCTCTCCTTTTCCTCCTGTGCGTTAAAAGGAATGTACTGATTATACGGAACTATGGCAGCAAATTGCTACTAATGTATGAAATGAAAATCCACGCCTCACGGCACAGAGATCTTAGACAGATACTCTGCAATTACTGCCTTGCTACAATTTCTTCTGGGTGTTACTCAAACACAATACTGAGCACAGGCAATTTACTGCGGAGGTCATAAAAAATCTCATTAAACCCACATAATTTAAGACCAGGTAGTTTCCCAGCTCACGTTTTGGCTTGGCACAAAGCTGTGGGACCTGGCTGGGTGGCTGCCCACAGGAAAAATCTTTCTCTGGTGAGAGGAAAAGCAGTGGCAGTGGGAAGGGTGAGCAATGTGCTGTATGGGAGGACGTGGAGGCTGACTAGCTGCACGTTTCTCTCACCGTCTTGCAGAAGCATGGGGACGTAACCAGCTGCTAAGAGTACAGGTGAGATGTGGAGAGGCTTAAGAACTGAGCCAGTCTCTCAAGTAGCCAACAGCATGAACCTGATAGCCACTTATTTCCAGGGAATAGCAACCCTCCCACCCCCTCACCCCAGGGATTTGGCATTCTCTCCCATGTGATAATCTGTTGAATACACTACAAGATTCTGGACCAGATTTTCTCCGCAGCGGCATCAGGTACTGCTGCTCGGAGCAGGCAGGGCCAGTTGGCAGCAGTGCAGGCGTCTCACGAATGTGCTGATGTAGCACTGACACGGGAGCTGCTGCCAGGGCCCTGCCTGCAGAAGGGTAGGCAGGAATCAGAACTATCTTTGTGCAGTGTAATTTAGTGACAGGCCCAGCTGTCCTGACTCCTGTTTTTAGGTGGTAAATACCCCACACAGAGGTGCCACAACTGTGCCAGTCAGGGTGAATCAAACTCTCCAAGCAGCCACCACTGAGGCATTTTGCCTTCTCCAGCTAACAACCCAAGGTGTCAGCTGGTTGATGTAACAGGAGTAAACACATTTCCTATCATTCAGGTCTTTTACAGCCAGATGACACTCGGCATCTGAGTGAGGTGTCAGTCCAAGAAGAAGTGCAGGCTCCCAAATCTGCCTCCTTGATGTTGGCCATGGCTGGCTGGAGCCTCTGCAGGGGATGGCATCTGTGTTCATCAACTCTGCTTCTTGCTGCCCAGCTCTGGGGCTGGGCCATGCTGCTTGACTGCAGTGGGAGCTGTGATGGAAGCAGAAGCTCTGTGGGTGAGCCAGGAGCCTGGCAGGGGTTCCTGCATGTATATATAAACACACCTGAGTGACTGTAGGAAAGATGGTTCAGCCCAAGAGATTGTAGCCACAGACACTGAAAAAGCCCAACAAAAAAAGCCTAGTATCGGTTTACTAACTTTTCTTCCAAGACAATACATTTTTAAAATGAGTTAATTCTCTTCCTGCAGCACCCTAGCACATCCTTTTTATTTTTGTCTATAAAGCCTAGCTTTCCATTGGAATATTACAACTGAAAGAAAATACTTGATATTGATGGGGAAACAACGCAATGACATCAGATACCCAAGGAGAGATATTTGTATATACAGAGAGAATTTAACCTCAAAGACTCAGTTCACCTATTCATGTGTGATTTATATTGCCCCAGGCTCCTAGGCAGAGTGAACACTGACACCCTTTGATGTTGAAAGAAGCCTAGTGACTGGCCTTTGGAGAGATTTGTGATGTCTCTATCAGCCTGTCAGTGGAAAACCAGGCAGCAAAGCCAGGCCCCCTGAAGATTTCAAGGCCTTGTAGGCAGAGGAATTGTGTAAGCATTTTACTTTCACCAAGTGCTTGAGAGGCTGAGCACAAACAGGCAGTCTAATTGAGTGGCTACAGAGCAGTGTGCTGCAGTCTGCATCTGCGTGGCTCTCCCTTTTGGCCAGGGAAAGGGGCCAGCAATGGGTGCATTTAGCAACTGCATGGCCCTGGGTGATGGAGTGCTTTTGAAGCAAGGTGGAGATACAAGAACCCACGGACAAGGCTTTAAAGTGAGGAATAAACCTTGCTTATTTGACATGCAAAGCATTTTCTTGTATTTGCAGATGGGCAGACAGGCCCTGCCCCTAATTACTGCTCATCTCTGTGGTATCAGGTGTCAAGGGTTTTCAGTGGGATGAAATAGTCCTGAATATGTTTGACATCCTACAAAGGACAATACCAGAGGAAAAAAGAAGTGCCAGCAGTGCAATATGTGCTGTACAGCTCTGGCACAGGACCAGATCATGCTCCAAGGTTAGCAATGGGAAGCAGGTGGCAGGAGGGACCAGGGGCTGATGCTCCTTGTGAGGTGAATTCCCAGACAATGTGTTGAGCAACACTTTGGAAGATAGGATTAAAATTCAATATAATGCTGATAGATTGGGGTAATGACTTGAAAACAGTAACACATGATATAATAAAGACAGCTGTAGAGTGGTTTACACGGAATTAAGGACTGCTGGCTAGGCACAGCAGGATCTGAGGATTACTGGGGATTATAAACTGAGGATGCATCTAAAATATGATGCTATTGCAAAAACAAACAAAGGACCAGTGCTCCATGGTTATATTGAGGATGAGAGCTCATTTGAATCAGATGTGTCCAAGGTTGCAGCTCATCAGGAAATGTACAGAAACTGTCCAAGCATTTGGAGACTGAGACCAAGTGGGAGCTGGTATGTACCACTTGGCAAACACACACTAAGAAACTGCCTCTGAGAGAGAGACTGAGGCATCCTGAGAATGAATTTTCTATTGGTCTTTGAGAACTAAAAAGTGAAGCTGTTGTTAACTCAGAAACAGATGAGGAGATTGGGTAAGGACCCCAATGAACAAATGTCACTAAATGCCATGCTCTGATGATGCATTCTGCTTTACCAGAATTGTGCTTAGTCTGCTAACCTGTATCTGATCTGGTTCATTTTACATGTGGTGCAGTTGAATTAATTTTTTATTATTATTATTACTATTATTTTGACAACCCAATTTTGTTGGGCCACAATGAAGAGGGCAGGAATATGGAGATAAATTTCTTTTTTTCTCTCTGTCTGCATCTCTGAGAAGCACTGTACCTATAGCATTAGCAATGTCATTTATTGTCCTTTACGTGCATTGCTCTTTTGGAAAGTCAAATGCTGGTATCATCCTTTCTTTCTTTCTCCTTGTGCCCTTCAAGTGAAAGGACTGTAAAGTCATAGGCTGAAAGGTTGTGAACAGAACATCTGATGCTGGAGAGCAGATATCCATACATTTACCTCAGCGGGAAAGTGGAGAGTAATTGTGAGTTCTGATTTTCCATGGAGCCTCTGTGGGGAACTAATAGTCTGGACTTGTCCTTTCTGAGGCCTAATTATGTCTCTCTGTCAAACTATAAAAACAAGAGTCTGTAGCATCACAAGGGAAAATGAAAGCTATTGGCCTGTGTTCTGCATTTAATAGGATGTCAAAATCTAAAGCACAGTCTGACTGGTTTTTGACTGGGGTTAGAAAAGAAAATGCAACTAATTAGGCTGTTCTGAATATCCCTCTTTGTCTCATAGCCGTAGACTTGCAAACTGTAACGTACTGGGAGTTCCAAACTCTCTGATCAGTGCTGCTGTCTGGATGGGAGGGGTCTTTCCTGCTGTTGGGATTTAGGCTCCACTTAAGCAATGTCACTACTAGTGAGGACAGTTCCCTGGGAAATACTTTGTGCCATCCAACTTCTGTGTGTCAAGGAGATGGAAAAACAGAGCTAAGATTTTAGGTGTAAGGAGCTGGAGACGAGCGCTCCATTGGAAGCATCACACACAGTTGATGAAATAGTCCTTTCAGCTTTCTTTGAAGATTATTTTCCAAAGTCTTTGACAATGAAGAAAAATTTGGAAAGCGCCTTGTGTATGAATTGCATGATGCCCTATATATGAACAATTAAAGCATTACTTACACTTTGGAGTCTGTTGTATTACATGTTAGTTGATGTCCTACTGCCTTCCTCTGTTCTTCAGAAATAAAATTGAGAGTTTGTTTGCTTTTTTTTTTTTTTTTTTTTTGCACTGAAGACATTTCTTGGAGAGAACTGCAGAAGTTGCTAGTTCCTTTTACCTTTCCCTTGTCAGCTGCCCTCATTCTGAACCAATGCTCCGCTCAGCTGGCTCCTCATGTTTTACAGATGAACAGAAATAAAGTGGAATTTGTCCCACTGTGAAATAAAGGAAGAAGAAAAAATAACTGTCTGCAAGATTTTTCATGCAAGTCCCACATCCTTGGTTTTGCCCTCTTTTTGACACAGAAATTTGATTGTCTTCCGCTTAGACATTCTAAGGCACCTTTCTGGTTTTCATTCTTTTTTCTGATCTAACACTGGGTTAGTCAGGAAACTGCCAACTTTGCCTCACAGTCAAAATTAAACACCGCAATTCAAACTGAGAGGACATCAGTGGGCAGGAAAAAAATGAGGTCTCAAAATGGTGTTTTTTGTAAATGTCACTTCTACAAGGTCTTGCACAAGGATTTGAGTTAGGAAAGCAGTCAATGAGTCTGCAAGAAAAGAGAAGGTCTTTCTAGGAGTCAGCCTAAAAAGAAAGGAGTGGAAGAGAGAGTAAAAAGAGAATGAACTGCATAACCATAAGGAACTGAGGAAGCTGAGAGAAATGAGCACCAGGATCATTTTGGAGACTGAGAAAATACTGTGTGACAAGGCCTCAACACTTATGTGGAGATTTACAGCTGTTGTTTCCAATAACTGCACAGTGATTTCACCCACAAATAATAGTTTCTGCGGAGACAGCTAAACACTGCTGGTAAGTGTGCCTTTTCCCAGGTTGCAGCAGCAAAACAGACTCAAAGCAGCTTGGGCTCAGTACAAGAAACTGAAAACAACTGCTCACTTGGAAACCTCGGTAGACCCTTCTTCTCTGGCACTGAACAACATCCACGTGGCAGCAGCAAGGAAAGCAATGGGACCTGACCACCACTTGAAAAACTCTTTAGCCCTGGGTCTGCCCTGTGTTTCCAGCTGCAGAACTGCTCTCCCTAGAGATGAGGGCAGCAAAACTGTTGCCTTTCTATGGCTTACTCAGTGTCTGAGCAGGAGCCGGTAGCTTCATTTTGGTCTAATCCAAGATATACCCATGAAGGTGCTCATCTGGTGCCAAGCCTCGAGTCCAGGCAGGGACCAGTCACACATGGTTTTCCTTGGCCCCTGAGGACAAGCTTCCCAAAGCTTATTGAGGAGCTACTTAGTTAAGACCTACATCTGTATTTTTAGGAAAGTCTTTGAGAATGATCTTAACCTAAATGCCCATTTAAGCCTTACTGAACCGTGGTGGAGGTGGATTTACACATGAGCTTAAATAATTTCCTGACTGTGAGCTGCAGCTCTAAGTTTTGTGTATTGTTTCCAGTTTAGCAATGATAACCCTCTCTCAGCGTAAGTAATGTGTGAGTTACGCAGCACAGGGAGAATGAAATGATAAATTATCACTTCTGAGAGAAGAGCCAGTTTGTTTGCTGTCTCCCCACCAGCTCCTTCCTACTGCAGGTGCTCACTGTGGTTTCTCCAATCAGCAAAAAAAGCCTTCCTGATTGCCACATGCATAGCTCAGCCTGTCAGGAGCCACCAAAATCCCATATCTGAGCACAAAGGTGTGGGGTATTTCAAAGGTCTGACAGTTACTGAAATCAGAAACTGCAGTTAAAATACAAGCCACTTACAAATAGAGGGCAGAATAATAACCACACAGCTTAAATTTAGCATAAGTTATAAAATAAGTATTATGGTGGTGGGAGAGTTTGCATTTTTCTCCTCTATTTTCATCTATACAGCTTAAAGGGTTGGAGGGGATGTGCTGTGCAAATAAAGGATTACTTTTACCTTTTAATCTGTGGCATAAAGATGACATAAAATCTACCCCTGTGAGTTGCCATGTAAATGAATCCAAGTCAAATAATACACAGGGAGCAACAAAGCAAGCCAAACCAGCCTGCTCTGCAATATGGGTGTTTAATTTGTGCATAGAAATCTCAGGAACTGAAAAAAACTGGGGCCATTTCAAAATGCACAGAGCCATGCCACTCTCCTTCCCACAAAAGCTGATCTTCTAAAATATTTTTTAAATATATTTTGAATATATATATATATATATATATATATATATATATATTTTAGGAGAGTGGACAGGGAAGGAAGAAAGGTCAGCAAATCCGTGTCAGATGATAGCACAGATTCCTCAGCTACAAAACGCAAGGGCCGAGCAGAACAAAGAGATTTGCATTCTAAGTGATGCAAAGCAGCCAGCAGCGTTTTAATGTTGTGTTTGCTCTGTGATGTCTTCATCAGGCGCTCAAAGGCAGCGGCTCTGGCAGCCGTGGGTCCCTGTGAGCCTGTCAAACTCCGTTTCCATGGTTTTCCTTCAGGCAGCACCATCGGCAGACAGCACGGAAACGGACCCCTGCAACCTGTTTTGAACAGTGTCTCTGATGTAGGGCCCCAGAGCGGGCATCAAACTAGCAACAAGCAGCAAGAAAATAACAATTTTGCTTTTCGCAGGTGTCAGAACGGCAAACAAAAGGCTGTTTGTAAAAGATGCAACGTCCCCTTTTTGTCGGTGTTGGCAGTTTAAAGTCAGCCGGGCAGCCGTTAAGGAGGAGATTTTGGATGGGGTGTGCTGTGAGAAGGAGCTCGTCTTGAGGAATTCCAATTGTTACCTCTTGTATCCTTTAGCCTCACTGAACAGGGCCTTCTCATCACTGAGCTAATAGCTATTAATGCTGTTTCAATTATTCCGTGTGTGAATGACCAAGGCTATTTTTTTTCAAACAATTCTATATATACATATTTCCAGACAAAAAAAGCATAAGAGTCTCATTCCTCCTTACCTTGAAAAACACTCTTCCATTTAAACAAACAATTCAGAACATGTTAAGCATTTGAAGCGTTATTTCACACTGATAGAGAACAGTTTGCTACTGGCAAGAATGGACATTCAGTGCCACAGGGCTCGCAGCTCGTGAGCTGTGCATGGTTACCTGGGAGCTTGCAGCACAAGACCTTCACACTCTCCTGGGGGCACAGCTCCTTCCATCACACATCCACCTGCTGGAGCTCAGCAGGCTGTACAGATGGCAGCCCAGGATTCCTGGTTCCTCTGAATCTCTGTGTTTGCAGCTCCTGTTCAGAGTTCTATTAAGAATACAGAACAGTGTAATTCCAGCTCCTGATTTCATGGTGCCCACTACCTCAGAAACACAATCTTGTTCTTTTTAATGGAAAATATCGAAATGCTTGTGGTTGTGTTGCAAATAAGGGTGGAAACAAATTACATGGAAAAAAAAAAAAAAAAAAAAAAAAAAAAGATGTGCCAAGGCTCATGCAAAGTAGAGACGCATTTTTCTGTGCAGCTTTTCTGTGCAGCAAGCAATGTAGTTCATGGTCTGACTAAAGTTATCCGAAGTACATTCAATAAATGATGTTTCTGTCCTCAGAGAACTCAGTGGATGTTTTGTCACCTCCTACATTTTTCAAATACATTTAATACTTTACTCATAATTAAGGGGCTGGTTAATATTGTACTGTATCTGCATATGGAGCAGAGCTTGGAGGAACAGTGCTGAGGAGCAGATATAGGTGATGTAGCACTACAACTGAAATCCTACCCTCATCATCTGTTTAAAGGAATACTCACAGTATCTAAAGAGAAAATAGGCTTGTAACTGAGAAGGCTTTCAAAGTGATTATGATATACTGATTATTATTATTTTGGAGCTCTGATCTGCTAAATATGCATTTTTAAAATGAACACTGTTTGCATCTACAACACTGATCACATGAGAACAAGTCCAGGTACATCCATACCGACAGTACAGGCAAGGTACTAACAGATACCAGTGTTGCTCACCTTGGCATATATGCTTCCCATGTCCCAAAAATAGCTAAATTGTTTTCCATCGATAGAAACAACACATTCATTCTAAATGTATTACTGTACAGCACAGAATTTGCTCTGACTTACTCAAGAGCCAGCTGTACAGCAGAACGAACATTCAATGAAATGAACAGTGGCTGGCATGAAGGGAAGGGGTGAACAAGCCACAGACTCTAGCAGAGATTTCTTTTGATCAGAGCAACTGTTTATGACTTTTGTTCAGTGACTCAAAATGAAAAAAAATATGTCGTGTCACAGTAGAGACAGAAGCTGGCAGCTGTAGTATGCCTGGACTATTTTTTAATGAATATTGTTGTTTGCAGGGTACTAGGTGATCACACAAAACATGGCTTTGTATTGTTTCTCAGTTAGCTGTAAGTGGTGTGGGTTAAAGCAAACAGGAAAAGCAGAACCTACTTCACTGAAGAATGGTTTGGAACCATACACTTGTGTAGCAGGGCAAAGGGGACGTGTCTGGGGAATCACTGGAGGGGACTGGGAGCAGCTGCTTTAAAATTCCAGGCTTTAAAAATATATATATGCATCTTTATGTTATTTATGGATGGGTGCTGGGCTGGAGGGAGGAAAGGATGCTTAAGCGATGCTCAACTTATATTCTCTCCATTGTTTAGTGAATGCTATTGTAAAATCAGGAGATCTACAGATGTATTTATTTTGGAATAGAATCACAGAATCACAGAATGGCCAGGGTTGGCAAGGATCATGAATCTCCAACCCCCAATAGGAATACTTTGTTCTGTTTTGGATTAAACCTTTCCAGAGCTGCGCTTGCCACTGCAGCAGGCAAGACTTGCAGGCTGCACTGAGCAGTGTGGTGAAGCAGGCTACTGGCATAAAAGGGGAGAAGCCACCATTGACACCAGTAGGAAGAAACTACAGGGAAGGGAAAAAGCATCACTGTTCCGTAATAAGATAATGCAGAGTTACCCCAACAGTTGGGCAGGGAGAACTGTGGGCTAGGAAGTGGGTAACACCCTTAAGGCCCATCACAGAATTACTAGTGATTCTGTAGGGTGCATTCCCATTCCCACACTTTGATTTAGCAACACAGCTCTCATCATTACCATCAGTCATTTTATGCCATTCTTACTTTTCAGGCAACTAGAGGAAAGTTTTTTATAGGAGAAAAACAGCCTGAAGTCTTACTCTGCCAGTAAGCAGGGATTTATCATGTAAGAAGTCTTTCTAGGCTGTCACATTTATATTATTCTTTGGAGGCCTGGTTGGGAAAGGTGACAAATAAAATCAAAAAGGACAAAGAAGTTAGCACAGCACAGTGTGCAAGAGATACCCTAAGCAGAGCAAGTAGACTGGATGACACACTTGGGGTGAAACAGAGGCGGTAAAAAGTAATTTTATCTCAGCATTTGCTTTAGCTGACTTCTGAGTCGCCAACATATTAATGGCTCATCCCCTAGCAACTACAGAGCTTCCAACATGCAACTATTCTTTGGTCATAAAGACAAAAAATGGTGTTTGCCAGAACAGAGCTACCCCATTCTGGGTTGCTGACAACAGTCCCAGACTGTCCATATGCTGTGCTGCACTCAGAAGTGGTAAAGCAACATTTTTGCTCCCACTAGGGCTGGTGGTATCCCTGTGGTTATTATTGTTTTCATCCAGACCCTCTACTCTTTCCCAGAGCTCGCACCCGTTCTGTTTCAGGCTGTGCTGATAGCAATGTCACAGATCCTGAGCGTGGAGTAGAGTGAGCAGATGTAGCTGCTGTCGCTTCCCTGCACACCGGTGGCAGGGCCTGACTCACTTCATTCCTGGCTCCTGTGGGACGGCTGTGGAGTGGTTTAAGGGAAAGGGAGCAGAGGTCTGGGCAGAGGTGGGCATCTGGCCCACATCCTGCAGGGAGGTACAGACCTGACACCTTTGGGGCTGTGGCATCTAAGAGTAATCTTTTTTTCTGACAGGGTGATTGTAATAGATGAAAGAAGGAGTGAGGAATGAAGCAGCAAAGGACTAGCAGCTCCCTGACTCCCATAGGGGTCAGACAGGCAGTTCTTGGTTCCCCCTCTCTCACGGGGAAGCATGAATTCAAGGCTCTGGAGGTTTTGGTGCAAATTGAGTAAAAAGTTCCTCCTCTCTCACGGAGACGCTGTCGATTTAGCATCCCTGTTTCTGCACAACTTCACAGTACTATTCTTGATTAGCTTAAGCCTACGATGCCATTTGAAGGGGTGATCCCATTTTATCCCCCATCTCTCAGACTGACACTACCATCATGTTTAAGCCCCAGCCAAATCTAGTCATGGAATGGACTGCATGGCTGAATAAATGTTGATACATAGGTTGAATGGGGAAGTAATGCTGTTGGCAACCTGGTCTCAGGTCAGCTTAAGCTGACTGTAAAACTGCACCCTTGGCTGGCATAATCTAATTCCCAAGTGTAACTCTGTGTTTAACATCCAGATATGCTAAGGCTTCCAGTAGAAGTCTTTGATATTATGCTGTCCTGGGGAATCCTGATGCATTGGACAAACTCAATTTGGTCAGCAGAAAAGCTAAAGATAAACTATTATTTTCTACTTTTATCATAAGCAGCAGAGGGAGAAATTCACTGTTCTGACTCCTTTCCTAGAAAGACAATCATGGGCAAAATACCAGTTTCTTTCTATGTTAAATCCATTATCTTCCAGAACCAACTCCTATCACAACTTATAGTGCTTTCAGGGGAGGAGACTCAGCGCTGCATGCCTTCTTTAGGTAAGGATCTGTGTGTTAATCTGCACGTTCTCTGCCAAGGCACTTAAGAGACTTCATTATCTACATTATCACTGTTATTCTCCTCCCCAGAAGCCAGTCTGACCTTAAAAAGAGAGGTAAATATTTTTGCTTCTTTTGCAGACCTGAAGTGAGACTCTGCTTGTTTTGGAACTTATTCCCACAAAAATAACCAGCTTGAAGAGGCACTTTCAGCTTCTTGGGGTAAAAACTTCCCTTTTACTAACAGTCACTGGCTCTGTTCAGTATTTCACGAGAGGCTCTTCCCTCCCCTGCTTGCATGCTAGCATCTTCAATGGAACAGCTGTGCCACTGCTAAAGGGTGTTAATCCTGCCCTAACACCTTGCTGACAGCTAGGCCCCCATCTTTTCTGACTTGGGCAACTTCTCTAAAGTTTCCTTCTCAATTCCTATCAAAATGCTACCCACCACAGTCTGACCTGCAGATGTAGCCACAGCCTAGCACCATGCACAATAGCTGCTAAACTGCAGCAGCAAGGTTTGAAATGTTCTGCCTATATCAGTCCTAGCGATTATAACCTAGAGAATATTCCCTAACAATGTCAAGGGACAATAAGCCACAGCTAATCAATGAGCACAATACCTACAGCACACCAGAGCCCAGAATAGAAACTGCTCCGGCAGGTGGGACAGCTGGCTTGAATTTTTATTTAGTGGTTGTGAAAGGCACCGTGGCTTTCAGAGAGACAAGAGCAGCACTGACAGTGACAGATCCCCCATTACATTGTGCCACTGAACAGAATGAGCCACTTCAGCAGATACAGTTCATTTTTCTTAAGAGTTCTGTAATGGGTTGGAATTAGTCTAACATTTCTTTCTTTTCTTTATAAATTCCCATTACCTACCAATGCTCTGGACTTCCCCTTCGAAGGTCACCTTGACTTTCTGGAGGCCTGGGAAGTTGCTGTGACTCTAGAAAAATCCAGGGCAAATTTGCATGCTGAGCTGACTGCCTGTACAATCTGTCTTAAAACAGCCAGCACAGCAGTGGGTGCCCTGGTCAGGATTTCTATCATCCCTCACCAATGCTGGGTGCAAGGCAGTATTTCCCAGACACAACCTGTTGTGCAATGGAAGGTCTATAGGAACACCCTTCCTTTTATTTCTTATTCTTTTACTCTCCACTGCTAAACACGATGCTCAGATTTATCCTGCCTGTGTTCAAACACAGCCCTGTGCTGAAGTTCAGAACAAACTGCCTTTTCCTCCAATGTCAGTGGAAAGAGATTAAAACCACTGAGCCCACTGATGGTTTGTGCTACTTCGTAGGGGCTGTGGGTGACCCGAGAAATCTCAATCAGTGGTTCCTAATAGGAGACAATAAGCAGTTAATCAACACCAGTAGTGTTGGCCTGCTCCTGGAGTCGCTGTAGCAGAGTGGTGGCCACCAGAAGTTGGCTCTGAGTTGCCCACTACTAATAGAGCCTAAATTTCCCACAGAGCCTAAGCGTTTCTGACAGTGGGAAACATTTATTAACAAACTGCTGAGCAGATGAAGATGGATACAGGTTTTTTTGTTTGTTTGTTTGGACTTGGAGGTAGGGCCAGAAAAAGGAGACAAATGGAGTCACAAAAGAAACGTAACATTTTATGAAGTGATCTATTGGTCTTGCTTCTCCAGTACTTAAGGAGGCAGGTGAGTGCAACAGGCTCTGGGTACAGACCTGAGAACCAATGTATAGGAGCTGCTGCAGGACTTGAACTGACCGTGACATTTTAATTCCAGTTTAAGTGGATTTACCCAAATGACTATGATTATTAAATTTGTTAGATCAGTCAAAACTGGGGCAATACTAATAGGCAATCTGTGCCCAGAAATCTTTACCTAGCAGTCAGTATACAAGACTCAATTGTAAGTAAGTTATATCCTAATTTGAAGACAGATGTGCAGACTATTGGGTGCCAGTTAATTTAAACTTGACTCTCAAAAATCCTGCATTATTCCCCTTCAGATCCACCTTCTGTGGGGCTGCAATTCCAAACATCCTGCTGCTTCTCCAAAGCCATCAGCGGATTTCTCCTGGGCCTGAACTGGGCCAATGACATTTTCAGATAGGCTTGGCCAGATGTAGTCGTTAAAAAAACTAGGCCAATGCAGTGTGTGCTGTTAATGAAAGAAACACAGACCCCAGGGGAAAATATGAACATCAGGTTATTTGTCCACCAGCTGACTCCTTATCAATAAGTGCTGTAGCAGAAGGCAGAGTTGTATTATGTGTGCTGAGAGGCCACTGTCACAAGCACAGGCACCACACTTGGGATAATAACCTAGTCTCAAAATTATGGAACCCACATCAAAGCCAGAGATGCCTGGCACCCAGTTTTTTTCTTTTTTTTCTTTAGTTCTGCTTTTCACATTACACACAAATAACAAACCTAGCTGACTCGCACTGTGCTGAGCCCTGGGAGCTGGAGCTGCCTGGCCAGAATGGCTGCAGGACCAGGACTCGTGTGAAAGCAGAACTTGCTGGCTGGCTGTGCTTGCCCTGAGTTACTTTGATTTGATCACAAGCTACAAATGATTCTTTTCCCCTCTCATAAGAAGGAAGAGTGTAAAAAACTGGCTAAGTATTTGACCTAACCTAAAATGAAAGAAGAATATACTCAGCCTAGAACTAAGTGTGCTTTGGGAAGTCTGCTTTGTTCGCTCTGACCAAACTGTGTCCAGAACTTGGAGTGAGACAGCTAAGAGAAACCCAACTATTATTTAGAGGATTGGTGGGGTCACAGCAGCCTGAGCCTCTCGGGTCTGAATTAATCTCCTTGGTGAAGCAGCCTGCTCACACTCAGCTGCATGTGCTCACAGGTACATTTGTGTAGAGCAATGCCATCCAGTGGTTGCTCAGCTTCATCACAAAGCCACTGGCTCCTTCCTCAAGGACATTCTGTGAGCTGAAATGTTTCTGCTCTGTTCCCAGCCGAGGCAGGCCTCAGGTACTGAAAGACTGTGAAAACTATGGGCTTGACTATTTCCAGCTTCTTTGTCCTTTTTCATGTAAAAATGAGGTATGTTTTAAATAGGAGCCACTTGAAAATGCTGAAAGATGTTTTGGGGAAATAATATTGTATGTATGCAGTCCAAATATGCAAAGTTATGATCAGTCCTGGATTTTGGGGTGGGGAGTAGCTACATGGAGACATGTGGAGAATTATACTGATTTCTAACAGAAAAATGCAGTCTTTGAAAGAAACTTTCTTGCTGGCCTAATACCAGGAGATACTGAGTTTGCTCACTGGGACATTTTTGCTTGAGGATGATGCCTAGAGATAGAGATGTATATCAGCCTATGGAGTGAGCTGAGCCTCACTCCATGAATCTAACATTTTAAAGGCCCTGGGCATTAAATTGAGGGGCATTAAATATACCTGGTTGCATCCCTCTCTTGCCTTCTCCCAAAGAGAGAAATGTTAAAGCCCCACAGGGGCTAAATTAAGATGTCAGCAGTTTTTGCCTGTTGCACTCCCCAAGTCAGACATAATCACATGGCTCTTCACAAGGACGCTTTATCATATTTAAATACCATGGCTGGAGCTAGAGCAACTGTTCAGCCTGCAGAGCATCACCTGGCCTGCTGGACATAGCCCATCCCCAAGGCACTCAGTAACAACTTTCCACAGGCTGCAGAGCTGCACTGCAGAGCCTAGTCTCACTGAGGGGCTGCTCTTTGCAGCCAGGCACTGTACCCCACAGGTCCGACCCTCCTTCAGGCCTCAGCCCCCTCGTGCTCCACCAGGTGCCCATGTACTGCTGTGTTTCAGAGGAGCGTCACTCCAGCTCTGTAGTACAAATTCCAATCAGGCGTGACAAAGCCCACTGGGTGCTGCTGACAACAGGTGTCTCATTAAACATCTCTCAACCTTACAGGCATTCGCATTGACAAGAACCAAACTCACACTCAATCACAGCTTAATCACAGCCAAACTCTATTAACAAGTCATACTAATTACCAACTTCTAACAATTTCTCAGGTTCAGAGGCAAAATATCCTTTCTTTATAGATGAAAACAGACTTGTGATACTCCAGCTCTGGCCATAATTAGGTCCTTTTAAACAAAACAAACCAAAAATAAAAATCCAGACGGATCCCTTCGTGATAATGGTCCTGAAAGTACAGTTGTACAATGACATGTTTTGTTTGTTTTAATTTTGTATCTGCTATGTTGCCCACAAGGGTCCAATTAGCTTGTTACAGATGCTTGTACCAGTTTTATCCACTTGTCTTTTTGTATTTTTTTAAGAGGGGTAACTTGTAGCACAGATTGCTGGCCTGCAGGCATCCAGAGATCAACAACCAGCTTTCTGTGATACCAAGCCCCCTGTGAAACAGGCAGTCCTTACTCACAGCATTCATAATGCAAAGGGTAAAAATGAACAGGGGAGGGAGGGGCTTGCACTGGATTTTGGATTATTGTGAGATAATCTGGTGTGTTCGAAAGTGGCCTAAAGATGGCAATTCTGCCACGGCTTGGAAATTAAAATGCAGGCTTTATTTTTAATAGCATAAAGCACTGCCTTGCAGTAAAATACACAGCTCTTAAGTTGTGGCTTTGAGTTGTACGCCAGTATTTATTCCTGTCCCCTGTTTTAGCACACGTGTAATTCTGCGTTAACTGGGATGCTTTTCTCCATTGTGTGGCTGTATTGAGTGCCCAAGTACTAGAGAACTCACTTGTGTAATCGATATGCTCACAAAAGGGTACACATAAGTAACAGGACGAATCTGACTTGAACTGCCAGTGGGGGTATCAAAGTAAGGGCTAATGTCTCATCCTTAAGTCATGCTGCTGCTGGAGAGGAAGAAAAAGCAACAGATTGAGTTAGAGGCTAACAAGATTTCCTAACATTTTCTGAGCAGTGTTGGTTGAGGAAGAATGCCTCCTCCCAGTACCTGCTATGCAAAACCCAGGAGGTAGCTGTTCATGGGTTTTTCATGTTTGCTTTTTCTCTCCTTTATTTTAAAAGGAAATTTTATTTCTCATGGAAGATTAGAATGACAGCTGAGCAGAGAATCACCATCTTGAGCCTTAGTATTGTTATTCAGTATTTAGTATTATTTTTACCTCAGCAGCAGGTAGTTTTACTTCTTCAACGAGGCAATAGAAGATGAACACAGGATGCCTGAAACTCCTGGGACAGGTTTGCATTTCCCAAAGGAGGGCTGGTGTGATGTGCATGGAATCCCACTTTGGTTCACTTTGAGGTTCATTACTTGATGTGGCAGCTCCCTGGAGCCGCAGGCAACCACGAGGAGCTGTAGGGAGAAGCAGAATGGCACTGGGTAATGAACCTACCTTCACCCCCCTCAGCTCAGCCCCATGAGCTCCGTCCTTCACTTGCCTGTGGTGCTGGAGCCCAGCTGTGTGACCCCAGTGTGATGAAGAGTAATACAACAGGTAACAGTGGTGGGAGAATTACTTCAAAAATTATTACCTGGCTGGAGCTGGATGGCTTGGTTTTAAGGTTCAGTGTTGAAGGCTTCATCTTGTAAGGACACAAGTGTTCTCATCATGACACTGTCATCCTTCATCCCAAGGCTGACTGGATATGATGAAGTGAGCAGGCCCTGCATAGAATGAAACATAGGAGACTGTGGAGCAAACCACTGCTTTTCCAGATACCATGCATAATATAAAGCAAAACTTTTTTTGTAGTTTCCAGGCTGAAGATGGATTGGCGCAATATTTCCTTGCTCATCAGGTTCTGGCATGAGCTGGCAGAGGTATTCCAAATGCAGTTCAGCAAGGAAACGTACCACAGAGGGGTGGGATACAGCTGAGTAGAGCTGCTGGTGAGTAACAGGGAAATCCTGGTGAGGCTGCATGTGGGCACATATTCTACCAGATGGCACAGAGGGTCTTATCATTGCTGGTGCAGCAGCACTGGTACTGCGAAAGTGTCACCTCTAATGAGAGTCATTAAAAACAGACCTGGTTGCAGTGGGCAGACTAGCAATGGCAAGAGGCACCTGTCATCCCAGGGTAGATGAGTTTCTGAGGCTCTCACACAAGGAGAAATAGAAGTGTATGGCACAATTCTGTTTAAGTAGTAGGAGGAAAAAAGAAAAGTCTCTGTTCAAAGCCATAGGCAGGTTAGGAGACCAGGACCACGACAACGTTCCTGCAGTGCTCCATCAGGGGAAAATGGAGTTCTCTGCCTAGCCATAGTCTTGTTCCTCCGCATAACAGGCTGCTTCAGAGCAGAACAAAACAGGCTTTTTTTTCCTAGGATTTGCCAGAGTTAATTTGGAAGAGGGTAGCAGGGTCTGATGCAGGCTGCAAAGATTAGTTCTGGTTCCTGCATTTCTTCAGCCCAGGCACGGCAGCAAAGTGCAAACGCAGGACTGATGTCATCTGTCTGTTTCGGGAGGGCACGCAACCAGCAACAGCCCTTCCTAGTTTTGAACTTTGCAGTGGAGACTTCTTTGTTCCCCATTTAGTGTTCCTGAGGTTTAAAAAGAATAAATCAGAACAATTGGAGCTTTACTATTCTGTAGAGTGGTTGCTTCTGATCAGAAACTGAAATCCCACTCCGTACTCCTCCAGTGAGGAAATCTGTCAGGTAAACAGAAATCACCTCGTAAAAGCTCCTAAACAGCTCTGTTTTATATTTTAATTGAGGAACAGAACATTTTAAGTACTTTTATTGGGTGGCGCCTGCTGAATGACAGATGTCCATGGCGGAGTATTGCTGAGCACGCTTTCATAAAACAGGGCAATTCCTTGCTTAAAACATTTACAATTAAAGGCTTGATTGAATAACGAGTT
Organism: Phasianus colchicus; assembly: GCF_987193195.1. Lineage (NCBI taxonomy): Eukaryota > Metazoa > Chordata > Aves > Galliformes > Phasianidae > Phasianus > Phasianus colchicus. Next base: position 16,825,704 of record NC_143447.1, on the reverse strand, counting down.
CTGTGCATGGAGCTCATTTCTGCACTTGTTTGTGCACCTGAATCAGACTGGGATCGTTCGGGAGGTTGGATATGAGGTGTCAGTTGCTTTGTTCATTGACCAAATAGTGCTCATGGGCACAGCTGGAAATGTGCCTTTGATTTTTCACCGAGAGATAAGGTGTGCTGTGCTGCACTGCGAGACTTGCTAACACCCTCACTTCGGCTGGGAGGCTGAAGTTACATGTTAGGAACAATCCCAGTTTGTAAACAGGCAGAGATTTTAAAATGAACAGTAATCCTTAGTAGCTGACAAAGTCTTAAGTAATTTCTGCTTTATTTTTTATTTAACTCCTGTGACCCTTATTACTTTGATACCCATCTCTGTGCATCGATTCTCACAATATCTAAAGGAAGTCAGGCTACCATTAGGATTATTTTATCTGTCTGTATTATTTTATCCAGGGAACTGAGGCATGGAGAGATCAGTGACTTGTCCAATGACATTCTTCAAAAAGGAGTCCCAGTGCTCTAACATACGACCTATCTTTGGACAGTATTTACCATTTTGCCTTGTAGAAACACTCAAAGCATGGAACAACCAGCAGCAAAGTGGATGACGGGGCACAAACTGCAGACTTTCATTCTAGCAACTCAGATACTCAAATTAGAAAGGATTTCAAGTTACACCAATACTGAACTGAAAAAAAGACCATGTCTAACCTGCTATCAACATGAAGTTGTCACGGCACAGAAAATCCTAACAACAGTGAGCGCCTAAAAGGGAAAAGGCCCCACATCTCTTTGAAAACTTGAATCCACAAAGCAAATCCTGTCACAGCAGAAGATGTGTCGTGGGAACAGCAGAAGGCAAAATGTATCATGGGAAGATCTTACTGGATACAACCCAGGATGAGAACGTGCAAACTGATGCAAAATTAAACAAGATAACATATATTAACACTGAAGAAAATGCACAGCACACTCACAAAAAAATATTAATTCCAAGGGGGTCTGAGGACATCTAAGCAGCCCCTGGTGACTGTATTTTGCCAGGAATATGGAGGTTTCCAAAAAAGGATGCAGGAAGATGCTGCAGAAATTAAATGAGGAACAAATGAAGTGTAAAGGCTGGTCAGTCAGAACTAAATGGAAGATGTGTCGAACCCAGCCCCAGTATGGAAAGACAAAGCAGGTACTGAGTGATTAGTTTGTCTGCTACTAAAAAGTGACCCTGTAGTTCATCTCTAGGATACCATCTTTCCTTCTTCAGCGTGCTCTGCAGGCAGTGATTTTCAGGAGTTGCTGGTATGCAGATCCAAAGTAGGTGCATCTCAGTTCAGGGCAAACAAAATGGTACAACAGCTTTACTTGCAAAATCTTTGTCGATGGGAGAACATCCTCTGGTTGAAAGGAAAAGGAATGTGATTCAGAGGCTGGTGTGAATATGTAAGGGGCTCAAAATTTAATAAAACATACCTTCTTTGTGGCATGAGTGACTGAGCTCATTCATGCTCAACATCCTTGAATTTTATTGCGCTACTCTACATTTAAGTGACAACACAAAACCTTCTGCAGATCTAAGAACGGAGGAAACTTTCACAAGTTTTTTGCTGGGTACTGGCAATGATTCTGACAATAGGCTCAGCTGCTCAAAGCCCTTTACTCTGAGCTGTGGAGGAAGAAGTCCCTTAATTTTTCTGCTTTGTCCTTGGAAGGCCAATGGCTTGAGTATTCTGGTAACTCCCCAGATCTCCCATATAAATCAGTGAAGACAAATACGTGTTGACATGTAACTACTGTAGTGCCTCTAAATTCTCACAGTCTCCATCACAAGCTTTCTACTGATGTAAAGTAGTGAGCCAGACATATTTCCACAGAGAATCTTGGTGGGCCTGTCCAACAGCAGCCAGAAATGCAAGATGTCTCTTCAGAACATGGGACAGCTGGGGTTACAGTGGGATTGTGGAGAATGACAGACAAAAGCGAAGACAAGTACAGGGAGTGCAAGTGAAATGCAAGAAAAATGAGACCCAGTCCTTAATCCAGAAACTGTTCAGTGTCCCTCTGCCTTCTGCTGGCTGTGAGATGGTTTGGAGATTTCTAGAAGTCTTGTTCCATGTGCCCCACTCCAGCTGTAGGAGCAAAGAGCCAATTCCAGCTACTTATAAACCCAGCATAGTGGGAAAAATAAATCATGTTTTGGGGTTGTTATTCTCTAAAGAAAACAAGTGGCCTAATCCTGTACATACAGTCATGACTGAAGTCAGCACAAGCACAGCAGTAAGGCTGGAAGCGTGTGCTGAGGGAGGAGATGAGGATCTGGCTTGCACAGCTGCCTTTGCGAAGGGTCAAGACAATCTCACACAGGGCACAACTCTGTTAGTTTTGTTCTGGTTTTTTTTCTTTCTTTTCTTTTCTTTTTTTTTTTTTTAAGAGCATTAGCTCTTTTCTGAAAATGATATTCTGCTGTGTGTGAGAAATGAGAACAGGCCAGTCCAAAGGGAAAGAGTGCAATGCTACAAGCCTAAATAAATACCCAAGTCTGAAGATGCCTGGCTCGATTTTGTTTTATAGAGTTTTATTTCATGAATCTTTCCCTTTCATTGTTAACCATTCACAGCTGCAAAAAACTGAATAATAATAATAAAATAATTGTATTCATTATTCATAATAAAAGTTCATATTTGTAGAAATTATGTAATTGGTGATCAGGAAGTATAATTCTCCTAAAAGTTACTAGGGCTTTTTAAGTATAAGCACAGTCCCCACATGCCCTGTGTTCTGGGGGATGTGTTTGTTAAGCCTCGGTGGTGGGCTGAGGTGGTGCAGCAGAAATGTTAAGTCATGGCCTGAAGCAGTGATTGAGCACCTGGTGGGAAGGCAGGGCCGAACCAGGGAGCTCAGGTGCATGCAATGCAATGCAATGCAGCTGAGTGACCAGAAGGGGTGGAGCCAGGATCTACCCCTTTCCAGACCTCTTTAAAGGTTGGCAGAGCAGGCATGAGCAGTTCATTGAAGACTCCTACCTACCTGAGGCCTTCTGAAGGTAAGCAGCTTCTTCATTTATTTCTGTATCTATGGCTGCTGCTTTTGGGCTCATCCTCCTTTGCTACAGCCAAAGATTTTGCAACCCTGCTGTTATTGCTATATTTTCCATCATGTTATGGCTTTACAGGTGTCCTCTGCCATCCTGCAGCAACAGCTCTGGCTGTGGCATTAGCTTAACATTCCTTGACTGTGCCCCATTCAGTATGGTGTGGGTTTTCATGAAGATGCAGCCAGGGCTTGAGTCAAAGCATAGCAAAGTTGAAGCTTCAGGGAAGCTGGGATGTGAAATGTTTCTGGGTTTCTTTGACAATGAAAAAATGAAGTTTTTTACCATTTTCCCAGGTGTTTTCCTAGATGTCTACTAGTTAGCCCCTTGCTTCCTGCCTGCAGTTAGCACTTACATTGTTGCAAAGGGATACGAGATTCACTCTCTGCCATCCTCCTTCAGACATCTCTCACACCTTTCCTACTGAGTGGGAATATGAGCTGTGGGTAAGGGGAAATTCTAGTAGTGGAATTAGATTTGCAAGCAATCCTACCCCCCACCTCTCTTCTATTAGATATTGGTCCTCATCATGGTGTATGAGCATGTGAGCGTGGAAGCCCACAAACAGGATTTGTTTCAGCAAAGCCCCACATTTTCACGACTTCGTTCTGCCCCTGGAATTACAGAGGCACAAATTGGCCCACATGCATTTCACACAGGGTAACTGCAGCTGGATAAATGCCTGCTATTTTGGTGAAGGAGAAGGGTGAGTAGAAAGCTGGGAGTACATGACCGCTGACCTTAATTAGAGAAGATAAAAATGTTGAAACGTGATTCCTATGAAAACCAAGGAAGGTCTTTATCGTCGAGTGTTTCCACATGGATGCCACTGAGAAGAGGTCAAGCATTTTCTATATACTTTAAGTAAACAGCAGATTGAGTTCATAGTCTGGACTGGATTTGAGCAGCCTCTGTATTCACAACATCATAATTGAGTCTTATGTACTTAAGATTTGATTGATATCCACCAACATTATTACCTGAGATTTGCCAGGAAACACAGTCTCTATTAAGAGCTTGCTAGTGAAGCTATGCCTAGTGTCATACATGGCTAACCCCAGGCTGGGCCCTGGGCTCTCACTTTAGCAGAGGAAGAATGATGATTTCTCCTAGGAGTCGCTGTTTGTGTTTTGTCTGATAAGATGCATCTTCAAATCTTTCCTGTCATGTAAAAAATACACATAATATGCAGAATTAAATTTGTTAAATGAGAAATGAGTTATATGTCAGGAACAGAGTGCTCCAAATAAGGCAGTTTATTTACATGCCACTAATGAAGCATATCATGCCATGTTAAGATATCAGGCAAAAAATTCTTGCGTTCTTCCTTGCAGTTATCCAGGCTGAAGGTTAAGACAACTGAATGTAGTGGCTCTGTACCAAAACCAGCTCAGTTTCCCTAACTGGAAATGGGGTGACAAATAACAGATCACAGTCTTATATCTGCAGATTTAACTCTAGTATCACTGCCACCTGTGCTTATATTACCAGGTAACAGCATTCATCACAGATGCTCCACACTCCCTCTGTGTCCTCACTAGAGGTCCTGTTTACAGATAGGGAAAAGGAGTTACGGAGCAATGATCCAAGCCTACACAACCCAGTGGCAGACCATGCTGAGCTCCCAGTTAGAGCCAGCAGACCTAATAACTTCTACAGCTATTACAAGCAGGAAGAAAGGGCAGGAGTGTGCTTAGGGCCTAACTAGAAACAGATGAGTCACTGGAGGTATTCTTATCCTTCACATGAGGACTGGAAGTATTGGTGCCCAAATTATTTAAGTGTATTGCTGGGAGGAGGGAATGAGGCATGAAACATGGGAACTTCATTCTCTCAACTTTCAAGCTGAGCAATAAAGGTTTAGATGCAGCCAAAGCAAAAATCCCTCTTTCCTGGTCTGCATCTGCTTGTTAAAAGGAAAAAGAAAGGGCAGCTGATTTGTGAGTGCTTTCCTGCTAGAACTGTAGATTTGAAAGCTGTGTCCTTGATTAAAATGGGGAATGCAATTGCATGTGCCATTAATTATTACTGATAAACCGAAGTAGTGATGAAGTAAAATAAAAATCTCCTGCCACTGTGATCAGGTTCTGGGGAAAAGAAAAACCGAGGAGCCTCCAGCCTATTAGTATTTCTTTTTTTGTGTGTGTGTGTGAAATGTCTGAATTGCTAAGTCCCCAAACCTGGTGTATGCTCCAAGTACGTGATATCTATAGGTGCAGATCAAGAGAGCTGAAGTTTATCTACACAGACAGCAAAAAGCAGCTTACAGTCCCATTAACATGTGACCAGCCCCAATTATGGCTTCTTCCCCATGACATCAGTATGCAATGGAGGAGCTCACTTTTTTTCTCTTGCCAGAGGCAAACGAATACATTATCCAGCAGTGAGGCGTGGGGCAGGCGGATGTGTAACTCTGGGGTGATTTGGATTCCACACTCGCGTGGGGGTGTGAGCCAACCTCAGAAGTCATTTTCACTGATGCTGACACATACGGCATCCCTCAGAGATCTGTCTATCAAACTGCAACATGTTATGCAGAAAAATTAGATTACTCATGCTACAATAAAGAAGGGAAGATGACAACGATGTAAAAAAACTTCAAAATCTAACAGCTATTTATGAAATGAGTATAAATCCTAACAATGAAGAAGCGTCCTAGAGACTTATTTATTTTAAGTCTCACAAACCATTTCAAGGAGAGCGAGTTGGAAAGATCCTATTAATTCAGACACTGCCTCTGGAAAAAAAACACCACTTAATCATGATTGTCACATTACAGTTATTGTGAAATACCATCTTAAGTACTCATTATGACTTTGCTGCTGGTCTTGCTGCTTTCAGCAGCAGGGTTTCCTCTGGCTTTGGTAAGTGCAGGATCAGGCCCTCTCTCTGAATTGCAAATGGACTGCTCATGTGCCAGCTGAGTATCTAGGCAAAGTTCACTGTGCTCAGTTCAAAGCATGCAAGATAGAGCTCAGGGCATTTCACTCACAGTATTTGCAGAGTTCCTCAGGTCTACAAAACTGTTAAAGTGGTTTAATACAAAATCCATAAGACAAACGTTATGCAGCTATGTGTGAAGCACTGTCCAATAAAATCCATTTCTTTGGGAAAAAACACAAAGTAGTAAAACATATTTTGTGTAGAAAAGAAAAGGCTATGTGAAGCTTAGGAAAATCCTATAAATCAGAATGCTGTACAGCTTCAGGAAAGGAGATTTAAACTAAATCTGTGGAAGAACATACACAGACACACACACAGATAGCTGGAAATGGATCCGGACGAGTGCTGAGGTTAGAACTTCTCAGACAGCACAGTGGGACTGGTTTTACAATGACAGAGAACGGAGAGGTTTGGCTGAATGCTGATTTTTCATCTGCAGTAATAACAAACCTATGTTGGGGTTTCTATGGTATTTGCTCCTCGAGTTATTCCCCAGGAATGCTACCTAGGAAAGATAATTGAAATTTTTAACTCCTCCCTGCCCTGGATCATCTATTAGCCATACTGCTGTCAGCTGCAAATAGTTTTATTATTGTTATTATTTCTGGAGGAGCCAGTTGTACGTTGGTTCCATTTGTCAAGCAGTTCTGGCCATTTCCTATGGGGTTGACTACCCTGTTTTGGTTGTCTCTTCCCAGAGAGAAGTTCTGGTTTCTGTCCAAGCCAGAAGAAGAGCTACATTTGGTGGCCCTGCATCTCACGTAGCTTCTTGGAGCTGCTGGCCTGGTGTCCAGGACAAGGAACTGCCATGCGGTACGTTTAGCTTTCCTTGCTCGTTCTCTGAGTGTGTGACACTATTAAACTTGGTGTAGATCAACCAAGCTGTGTGATTTAAGCCTGCCCTGTAGTTTTGGAGGGCTTTTTCTGGCTTTGGCTGCTTAATGCAGACATGCAATTTCAATGTGACCACACATGGTGGAAGTACACGGAATTATAGGTCTTCTTAAAATTGTCAGGAGCAAATATGATCAGATCTGGTTCTTGATCTCATTACTGTCTGAAAGATTTGACTGGCATTTTTAAATGCCGTGATTTATGTTCTTTACCTTAACACAGCCCTCAGTAGTGTAAACCCAGTAACTCTATTATTCTCCAGGGCAACTTCTAGGAATCTGATTGGAGAATTTACACAACGCTGTGTCTATAAGAAAATATTAACATGGATTAAGACAAGTTGATAGATATTAAACTAGGCTATAGAATGAAAACCACTGAGAATAAATCAAATAACTTTGCCTAACTACAGAAAGTATTTGTAAAGCCCTGTAAGGTTTCCATTTCCTAAAGCCACCTGCCATCTCAAATGCCCCTAATCAGTCACAGATGCTGGATACCAACCTGCTAACCTTACGGCTTTGAGAGAAAATATTGCACTTTTGTAAACTCATTCTTGGATGTTTCCTTTTATTTTTTTTTAAAAAACTAAACTTTCATCCCTTATTTTCCACTTAAATGTAATGAGCTATATCAACTCTGACACTTTGTTCTGCTTAGCCTTCCAGTTCTAGTTAGCTGCTTTCTTACTTGGCTCTTGAGATGTTTGAAGACCTCAGGTTGTTGTGGTTCTAATTGTTAGGGTACTTTTTGACTTTACAACTCACAACTTCTGTTCTGGCAGTGAGGGATCCAACAAGATGCAAGATGTACATCTTTCCTGTAACCATTTGCTAACGGAAAAGTGCACATTTTTCTTTTCTCAGCTAATGTTTGTCTCCACACTGAAGATATATCAAGTACTGAGCTTTTATGAAGTATTCTGGAAACAGGGGGGGGGGAAAGGTAGAAAAAATTATGAAAATAAAAAGTCCACTATGAAACAAGAGATGTTTTAGCACCCATTGGAATCAAAAGAAAGAATTTCATAGATTGGGAAAGGTACCAAAAGAGGCCAAGCTGCCAAAGACTGTTAGATGCTGTTAGGATATATTGATATTCGAGCCCAATGGTGGGTTTGGCTTGGCTGAGGAAGGAGGAATTATTCCACTTTAGCTTGTGAAGACAGACTGGGAGTGGGAGTTGTAATGGAGGTAGGAAGCAGACTGGATTTTATTAGACTTCCATCATCTTTAAGAGATCCCTAACCAGATCAGGTTTCAGCCTCTCCCTCCACTCTTGTGTCAACCTTTGGTTCTGTTTTTGCTGGAGGATAAGTTTCATTATATTAATAAGCAGCACAAGTGGTTCCAATTGTGGAAGAACCACTCCGAGCTGTCAGAAATGATCAGAGGAGAAATTTCAACCTTTCTATGATCGCAGCCTCTTCTTCTGGTGCCTCAACTCAGCACTTCCCCAGTGCACTTCACATTGTTTAGCAACCGTGACAATAATAAAAGGTACGTTTACATTTTGGTGAGAATAGATTATTTTAAGGAACTTATTCTCTGATCATGTAGTACATCAGTGCTCATGAACCAGATGTTACTGAGAATAACTAGGCTAACATCCAATCTGCTGTCTGGAAGACTAGATGTGGGGATATACTTCTGTGAAATTACACATCTTCAATTTTCTAATGTAGTCACATTTCAAACATCTTTAATTATGCCACTATAACAATGAGCCTGCATTTCTTATTGCTAATATGGAAATAAGTAGAAAAACTCACAGAAAGTACCCCAAAAGCTGAGACTGTTTGATCCGTACCTTAAAGTGATCCCTTGCTGCTTACCAGCCATAATGCTCAGCATTTGTATTCCTCAAAGCATCCACATGAGGGAAAGCATTTTAGGTAGACAAAGAAGTTAAGGAACCCCCGTGAGGGTGGAAGTACTAGCAGATTAATTTTGCAGATAGGAAAGTGGAACACAAAGTATAAAATTCCTCCGAGCCCAAAAGAGCAGCCAGTAGAGAAGAGCTGGTCTGACTCAGAGAATGCACCCTATCCATTAAGGCCATCCAGTCCTCAGGTGAGCAGAAGGAGGCAGATGTGGACCAGGCGTCCTCACGGTGTGCCACTGAAGCTGCTCAGGCTTTGTGCAGAACCATGTGCATGCCCAGCAGTTTCCCCCAGGCTGCAGGGCTGGGTTCACAGATCTACCATGAAATAACTGAGAATCACACTCCTTCTCAACAGGTTTCCCCGCTGCCCGGGGAGGATCTGAGTGAAGTTTAGTTTTCAAATTAAACTCACCTGGGACTAGTCACTGAAATGTCGTCCATGAGATAGAACAAAAAAAAAAAAAAAAAAAGGAGAAATGTAAAAGGAAATCTTTGTAGCCAGGACTACCTGACTCTCCCACAGTAGGAGACACGAGAATACCGTTTCATGTCATGGAGATGTAGTTAAAATGCAGACTGCATATCCTTGTTCTCAGAATTTGAGAGGTGTGGTTTATGCATGTGGACAAGCCATCGTTCCTCCCTTTGATCTATCACTTGATGTAGAGAAAGGCTTTTATGTGTTAGTCCCATATAATGGATAATTTAGTCTGAAACCATTATAAAAAGTATTACACTTTGGGTACATATGCTTCAATTATTCTTGAAAGTACATGGAAATATTTTATGACATTCACATATATTTCAAGTTTTTTTTTCTTTTTAAATCAAACTGAAACCAGAACTTTTGTTTATCATCCAAACAAATTTGTTCTCCTGAGGCGAGTTTGCGTGTATTTTAAAAGACTTCTGCCCTTTTATGAAATACGTTTTAAGGTAAAATGTAACCACTGTCTTCAGATGTTAAATAAGAAAAATGTTAGAGTCATCATTCACTGAAATTACTACTGGTACATATTGCTTTTTAGCTGCCTATATTTAATCTGTTTACGAATAAAACTACTTACAGTGAAAAGTAATAAATACAGATTTAAATTCTCCTTATACAAGTGCACTTATTTCTGAACTTTAAAATTAATCCTATCACCCTTTTACAAACAGAATTGACCAGAGAGAGACCTGAGAAAGTTACCCATAAAACCATGAACTGCTGCTATGACACGAAATGCTGCCAAAGAGCAAAATTCCCCTTCTCCCACAGTAATAATTCCTGCTGGGAAAGCATTTTATTTTTTGGTCTAGATGTTTGTTTTTCTTCTCCAGGTGTGCTGATAATGACAGATTTGGGAAATGGCGACAGCTGAACGCCTGCACTCTTGTCAACCATTGCACCTTACTGCCTCAGTTTCCCTACTGCTGCATTAAAGCACATTTTTATCAGATACTGTTTTTTCAACTAGGAAAATTATCTCAGCATTTGATACCTATTTTCTTCCACTGAAGGACAGTTGTGATCTTCACATCAGAACCCATTCCACATCAGAGAAAGTGCTGGTGGGAGACACCGGCCTGTAACGCACTGATCCTCCATCTGTGGGGCTGCTGGCACTGCTAGTTCCAATAGTTCATCTGGAGGAAAAATATGTTTAACTTGGATATATGGGGCTTCAGAGACAGCAGGGCACACTCTAAGAAAATGCCCTGCTGGTCATCTAACCCGTGCTTTCATCACTGTGTAGTGCACACTGGCCTGCTCGGGAGGTGTGCCCTGCTCCTCCACTGCAGAGACCAGCAAACCCCAGAGATCGGTGGCTCCGCAGCTGCACATCCTGCCTTCTGAGCCCTGGGAGGGGACTGGAAGAACTGAATGTTTTATCTGCACCAGCCACCCCTACCTACCTTAAAGCCCCAAACCACGAGGGGCAGTTGGTTACACAGCACGGCGCAAGTATTAGCCCCAAGTGTTTCCTGAGGCCTGACTTCATTGGGTGCACGGCACAAGCCCTTTCCCATGTGATGTCTGAACTGAACCTCATCAGCAGAGCCCAGGCTCAGATCCTGACCCAGCCTGCACTGCAGCCCCTCTGCTGAACTAACCCGAGATGAAAGGCGTCAAATGACAGGATACAGAGTGCTGAGAGCTGGCAGCAGAGGTTTCTTCTGCAGACATCTTGCTGGTTGTTTTAAGGTCTTCTGCCTCTAAGTGGCACCATGCTGAGTGACTGAACACTTGACAGAATCTGTTCTACCTTTCATTGCAATGATTTATTACAGAGCTCCCAGTTTCCAAACTCTGAGCTTTCACAAGCACTGCCTGGACGTCAGAGCCCTTTTGTCAGAAACACCACAGCCTTCTGGAGTGATGGTCCCGGTACTACAAAATCCCTTTGGAAAGCCATGGCTCTTGAACCAGCACGGGGAAAGACTGAACTTTCATTTTTAGAGAATGCTCTCACATCCCCAGGATCTGCAATGAGAGGTACTCAAAATGCAGCCAGGAGAAGCTTTCTCTGCTGTAAATTTCCAGAGGATTACGCTGAATCATAGTCTTGCATAGTCCAGTTGATGGATTTGTATGTGCTTAATATAATTAGGCTCAGATTGTCTTTATGTAGCTTCTGCTCAGAGAGCAGGAAGTAGTCTGGAAGGGGGACAGAGGGTGTCCCAGAATGGATGGCTCCAGTCTACGTACACTATGAGACAGACAGACAGACAGACACTTATTCTGAACACCCTGAAACTGCTTAAGCGAAGCGAACTCCCCAGACCAGCTATGCAGTACTGGAAATGTGCTTCTGAAAACAGAAGGAAGTGATCTCTCGGTGCCACACTGGGCTCACAACACACCAGCATTCAGATATTCAAGCATCTACTATGAAATCTGACTTTGCTTTAGTACTTAGAGGTCCTCACACATTTTGTGGCGTTCAGGGCTGTCTTACTCTACCTTAAAATACAGTAAGGTTTTCCTGTCCCTACATAATGAAGCAAAATCCACACCCCACACTCCTACAGCTCAACAAACAACAAACCAGTGCAGTTCAGGAAAACTACGGATACTTTGAGAGAGCTAAAGAAATGTACATCATGAGAAAAGTTTTCCTGTATCTGAGAGAAGGTTGTCAGGATGTTAATATAGTACAGTGTGTAGTGAAGACTGGGAGATTTATGTGCCAATTCTGTGTATGATTTATTTAGATGAATCGTTTTTTATCAATATGTAAAAATCCAATAAATATAACTCCCTATACAAAGGGTTGCTCCAGTCCCAATGTTTCAGTGGACAGTTTTGGCAGGAAGTCAGGATGTGCATTAAAAACACACTTTTTGAGAAGTCTAATAAATAAAAGCTCTGAAATATGGTTTCCTACTGAGAAAGGCATTTTAAATCATTTTGATAAAGAACCTAAATTAGGCCTTAAAAGGAGGGGGAAGCTAGGTCCCTGCAACTAATTATTTATAGGTATTTTGAATATAAAAGTCCAGGAAGCCTGCCTCCATCCCCCATTCTCTGCCACAATAAAGGGGGAAGAAAAAGCCATTCCCCTTCCACCTCTCACCCAAATTAAAAGGCAGAAGTGTTAGAAAGGGGCCAAAGAAAACAAAATTAAAATGGGGAACAGGCACCTGACAAAAACAAGGAACTTCAGAAGTCCTGGAAAAAAAAACCACTTTCTCCCCAAAGCAGCGATACAGGAGGGGACTGGTCTTCACTTCTCCGCATTACTCAAGGGCTGCTACTCACCCCAGTCCTCTGAAGAGGGAATATACTGATATTTGCTAAGCACCACAGGGAATGTTTTTAGAAGTGAATAAACATTTGAATAGCCCTATTCTCTCTGAAAGTCAAAGCAATTTAGAGACGGCATAGAAGTCAAAACTGCTGGGGACTAAGGCTTCTGAATCACTTAAGTGCTTCTGGATATGTTAGCCCAAAAACGTAGCTGACATTTGGCATGCATACAGCCACCCACAGGCCTTGCCTTTAGGGGAGTTACAGCGTGGGGACCTGCTACCCCCTGGGCAGCAGAACCAGTGGGGCTGAAGACATGCTCGTGTGTTTCAATGGGAGTCTGTGGCTCCACAGCAGTAATTGGCAGCGCCCTTTTTTTGGATCTCAAGCCAAGCCCAGAAACTCAGGTGCAGTTCACAAGGCTCATCGCTCTGAATGGGAAGGCTGAGAAATGAGAGATTAATACATGGAAGCACAGTGTGTGTGCTGGAGAGATTTCTGCTATGGTGGTTGTGCCTATCAGGCTTCCTACTGAACTTACTGCTATTCATCTTACAGACATCTAGAATTTCCCTCCCTGTTCTCAGCTTCACCTTGTACTCCTTCTGCCTCCAGGCACGAGCCTCTCTCGTCCCTGCACAAGGGCCATTCATTCTCTGCTCCATCAGGAGCGCTTCCCTCTGAGTCTGGGTTCATCCCGCTCCTTGAATCTGACCTTCAGATCTTCCTTCTCATTGCAGGGCTCAGTAAGGTGTACTACAGAAAGAGCCACTGCACTTGCTGAAGCAGGAGGTTGCTAGCAAATAGCACTAGGGAAGAAAAACACAAACCTCAGAAAATTAATAGAAGCATTTAAGAGTTGGAATTTAACAATGTGGGTCTACATCTACCTTTGGCCTGGCTGTGTGCTGTAATTTCATAGGACACAAGAGCACCCTTCTGTTGACTGGGGGCAGTTACAAATCTTCTATCATCCACCAAATCCAAGCAAGACGGGGCTGCCCAGACTTACAGACAGCTCGCAGCCCTGATGTGTGCACAACCTGAACTTGCAGACAATGCCATCTCAGGTCAGAAATAGAGAAGAGCTCAGCCACACAGCACCAGTGCAGCATTTAGCTCCAAAGCTGACACAAATGAGTGGCCAAGTTTTCAAAATAACTGAGCACCTTGAGGGCTTTGTTGCCCGCAGACACATCAGCAGGAACTGCAGGACTCAGTTCTGAAAATCTGGGCTGGGAGTACTCAAAAAACAGGCCAAGGGCTCCTCTGAAAATATCCTAAATGACCAAATGAGAAAGAGCAACAGATAGGATGACAGCACAAAACCAGAAGGTGCTAGCTGCAATTGCAGACAAGATTCTGTCCCCACCCCAGTTCACAGCAGGTTTGAGATTTCTCCCAACCCACCAAAAAGAGAAGTTCACAGATAGTCGGAATGTCCAAAAAGAAAGAAAGAAAGAAAGAAAAAAAAAAAAAAAGCAAGCAAGAAAAAAGCAGAAATCTGAATTCAAATTGAGACTTAAGTAATAAAAAAAAACCTGCCAAAAATGTTCATTTGTGTCAGGAAAACTTAAACACAGGCTTCTGACATCTTCAACTGAACCAAAAAACATCAGCCATAATGATTTCTCCATCCAATTCAACATTAATATTCAGACAAATGTCAGAGGCTGTCATTTCCCAAATGAAGGCAATCCACGTTCATTTACATCTGGAACACCTTAGGTGCTGTGATGAACCAGCAGCACATTTTAAGCTGAAATGAACGAAAGAGGTAGAAGGCGATGCCTGAGTGTCTTCTGAAAAACATCAAAATGTATTTTCTTTTCAGTCCCTAAAAAAAGGATCTGATTATTTAGGGATCCTTTCCTCTTCACTTCATTATCATTAGCTTAGCAGGGCTGGGTAACCTAATTACTCAGCTAGAGCTGGAAACTGCATTTTCATGTAATAAGGTGTAAGAGGACTAGGCTGTCTAGCTTAGTAGTCAGTACTTAAAGAACAGCTGTAAAGAGTAGAGTCAGGAAAGCTGCAGCACAAGAGGAAATCCTCAGTAGAATTCAAGTGCTTTACATCTGTCATAAACATACTTCCAGATCAAATTAAAGGAATTTCTTTTAACTGTATTCACAGGCTCCAAACACTCCACACAACAAGCTGCCTGAGATCTTAGTCATTCTGAGAAATGAATCATTCCCCTTGTCATCTGGCTGTTCTCTGCTGACTGCTAATTGGCTGTATATTGATTTTAAGACTCTGTTAACACATTATATTTTTGTGTTAAGCCAGGAAAGCTTTTCTTGCTGAAAAATCACGTCCCATCCTTATTCCTCACAATATTCAGTTTTGTTCCTTCTCATTTATTTAGAATGACTGATCAACGCTGTTTAATCAGCTTTAAGTGGCTCTGTGAATTGTTCCATGCTATTGTAACCACCTACGTGTTTTTCTACCAGCACTTAACATCACAACATGAATTCTTCATTTTGGACTTCTGCGTTTGCCTCCTAATGCAAAAACTTAGCAGAGCAAATGAATGTTGGGGTAACACCCTGAGATTCTGGAATACAGCTGCTCAGAGAAATGACTTACCTAAAGGAAGAACTGCAAACACAGATCATAGGAACCATACCAGCATTTTTCCTCACTGATTTGAAACAGGTCAAGACTTTAAAAAAATTCCTGTAAAAAACTTTGCTGTTACAGTTGGCGATTAAAATTTACAATGAATTAGATAATAAATATTTTGTTTGCTTCTTCTGAAACGTCATTAGCAGCGCTGTCGCTCACTGGGCTATTACAGAACTGCTGCTGGCAAAAACTGAAGTATAACACACCAAAGCTTCATGTTTCAGATGCTTATAAAACTTAATTCCCTGAATAACACTACTAATTTGGGTCCACTTGTATGCCTGAAGATTGTACATAAATATTTTTAGTATGTAGTTAGACCACAACTTTGCTTTTATTGAACTGTTTCTAGCGGGCCTAAGATCTTGGTCACTCCAAAATAAAACACGTTGGTTACATTAAAGGTATTTAAACATTCAACAGATTTGCAGTTCCTTGCAAACATTTCTGTTCGTGCTGATTTTCTGAAAACAGGGACCAAAAGCATGTCGTCCCGTGACACTGCTACACAACCCTATGATTCTATGATTCCCCACTCTCCCCGTACTCTCACAGATCATTCTGGAAAAACCATTTCTGTGGTTCTCTGCCCTGCACTTTCACTATAGCAGGTGTTGGCTGCAAACTTTGGGGCTCTGCGCCTGGGACACACTTTTCTCAAGGAAATGCATCCAAGGACCTTGCCCTTTAAGCACAGATTAACATCTTAAATACAAAGTTTTCAGTAGCAAGAAATTCAAAGTGGGAGCTGAAGTTCTGCCGATCAGTACATCTGTGAAACAAGCACAGGCTGGAGTTTAGAAGAGCCACAGAGGAACCACGCCACTAGCACAGAGAAAAGTGCAATTTACATTTAAATGTATAATTATTAGAAACAGGGCGTGTATATTAGCTGTAATATTACCCATGTTTCAAAAAATTCCCAGTACGTGAAATACCAACACTTAACACAGCCTGGTGTGGAAGAAATCACACAGAAATGTAAAGGCAGAACATGATACGCGTGCTATGGGACATCTGAAAAACAAGTCTGAGTCCATGATGATTACATGCCAGATACATCTGTGAGCTAAAGGAAGCTGTTCCACATTGGTAGGTTTGGGGAGATGCTTTTTTCATTTCACAGGAGCCTATACACTGGATGCAAAACGTGTACTTAGAATCACAGAATCACAGAATCACCAAGGTTGGAAAAGACCTAAAAGATCATCCAGTCCAACCGTTCACCTATTACCAATAGCTCCCACTAAACCATGTCCCTCAACACCACATCCAGTCTTTCCTTGAACACCCCCAGGGTCGGTGACTCCACCACCTCCCTGGGCAATCCATTCCAGTGCCTGACCACCCTTTCTGAAAAGTAATACTTCCTCATGTCCAGCTTGTATCTCCCCTGCCGTAGCTTGAAACCATTCCCTATGGTCCTGTCACTAATGACACGAGAGAAGAGGCCAACCCCCAGCTCACTACAACCTCCCTTCAGGAAGTTATAGAGAGCATACTTGTGCATGCACGGTGTACATGAAGTGTATAAAAGAAGAAAATGGCCTCTGTAATTTACCACTAATATGTCAAAGGAAGAACCATCAACACGAAAACGGAGGAAGCCGCACAACCTACCCAATCTGTTTTTATGTAGTAACGTAAATGGAAACACCAAACTACTATGAAAAGCAGTTTACTCAATAATTCAGACTGAGGAATATGCTGATGGGTACGTCACCCTTACCCTTAAACTGCAGCTTATTAAACACTTCATATCTGATACCAGTGAGTAGAGTGGAGGATTCAATGAGAGGATCGCTTTGCTGCTAATCCTAACACTTCAGTCACTGTAAGGTTTTGTCCATTCAACACACCTTACAAATAACAGACAGAACTCTGCTTTCAATTACTGGGGTGCAACTCTGACTGAAGTCAGCAGATGTTGCACCTCAGGAACTTTTAGAAGGACGGATGCTGAATAAAAGCCTGGGAGAAAAACTCTGAAGAGAATGCTTCTGCTGAAAAACTGGTTTTTCAAATAAAGGGAAGTTCTGCGACAAGCATGTTTCACAGGCAAAAAATGAACTTTTATGAATCAGTTTTCTGTTGAAATCTTGAAACATTTAATTTTCATTGTCTGAATTTTTTGGAGGAAATAAGTGCAATCATTTGACGCTGCTGGGAGACAGGGAAAGGAAATGAGAAGAAGGAAAGCCACCATCTGTCAGAAAGTTCGTTACAAATTATCAGTTCAAAGTTTTAGATGTTCAGAAAGAAGGATGAGATACAGGTAGGTACGTGATTTTCAGCACAGCAACATGTGAGTGCAGCATGATGTGGGCATCCACCGCTGGTGGGTTTGTTCCATGGCCACCAACCAGAGCGTGGCTGGCAGCAACACGCTATAGAAATGTGTCAGTGCTTGTTCAGAGAACAATGCACAAGAACAGAGCTCCAAAAAATGGGTGGAAATTAAGCCTCCGTAAATTCAGCCATTTCCCAGGGTGTAAATCCAAGCAGAGATTTCAGGAAGCAGAACGTGTGAAATAAGACAGGTGCCTGTCCCTGAGCAGAGCAGTCTGGAGGTGGTTAGTACATACCACAAGTTTTCAACCCACTGTGCAGAGCTGGTCCAGGAGCAGCAGCGCTGCGGCTGGAAAAGGCGAGCGCTTCGGACACCACGGCACAGAACTGCCCTGAAGGTCAGCTTGGTGCTCTGGGCCATAAAGGAGAAATGTGAGTCTGTCTATAAACTTCACTTTCATGGGAAGTCCGGAGAGTCCCATGAAGTCGATAGGACTATTTTGAGGACCAAGAATCACTTGCATCAAATAAAAATTTCAGGGTTAGGCCGTAAAGCATGCAAAATATATTGTATCATGAAATATGAGTCAACACCGCAGTGATACAGACATTACTCATGTGTATGTTAGACATCTCTGTTACACGAACAAACCCCATCTTCTATTCTTGGGAAAGATTATTGAAAACAGAACTCCTGCAGAGGATAGTTGGGGCTTGGCTTTGACAGCTCAGCTCCTTTCCACCTCGGAGATTTGCAAAGTTATTTGGGGCAGCTGCTGTTCCGTGCCTGGGCTCCCACGTGGACTCCCGGTGTGTCGGTGCGATGCACCTCAGCCACTGCAGGTGCTGTGTGAGGAGGGCAGGCGCTCGGACTGCTCTGGTAGACAGGAGGAAGATGTGACACAGCCCCAGGCCAGACAGAAGTCCTGGTAAGCAGGGAAATGGTGCATTTACAGCTCTACTGGCTGAAGTTGGATGGGGAATTAAGAATGTTATGTGGACAAGTCCTCCTTGTTAGCTGCAAGTGGAGATTTCTGGGAGAAAAGATTTCTGTTCACTTCTATTCCTCTCATCTCCAGAAGCCACCAAGAACACAGCCCTGATTTTTCAGGCATTGTGCAGCATGTGTAAAATCCAAGTAGCCACTGCACAAAGCTCGCCTGCTATTTTAAGGCTGGCTACTGAAACAAGTGTGGGTTAGACAGACTGTGAAAGAGGGAGGAAGGGAAGGAAAAAGGCTAAACAGCAGTAGGAAACATGGCTAGAAAGGACTATTTGCACAACTGATGGTTCTGAGCCGCTAGATTATGCTGACAGTACATTAATCATATGTTACAGCCATATGCACACATACTGATAAAGTTATATTTATGTCTGCCTGTAAATGAACATTAGATGCAAATTATGTAAAATATTGACAATGTTATATCACGTTAATAGGATAAATATTTTAAATATTGTACATATAAAAATATTTTTGCATTACACTACCGGAAGGAATTACAAAAATATGTATGTGGGAGATGAGCTTATGGCCTACACTAGCTCCAAAGATTGGGCACAAAATCCCAGATTGCCCACAGACTCCTTCTGTAATTTAGTAAAAGCTTCCCAGTGGGTTCAGAGGATAGCTGCTAAGACCTGGATGCTGAAAGTCACTTGGGTCACTATGCAGTGTACTTGCTCTTTAAAGACCTTCCCTTCACCACGCTCACTTTGCCAAAAAAACCAAACCTGCAGGCCAGCTCTGTCTATACTGAATTTAAGAGCCTTGCTTTTCTCTTGTCTGTTTTAGATGCTGGCTGCCCAGCAGCAGGAGCATGTCTCCCATAACCCAGTCTGTGGCCGTACATGAAAACACCAAGTGCTTTTTGCTGCAGGAAGATCTTCCTTACAAAGCCCGGGGAAAAGGAGTGGTTAAAAAGTAATTCTAAACCCCAGATTTCTTTGAGCATGTGTATGTTGTGATTGCTTTGCTCTGGGACTATCTTCCAGTTCCTTTCCTCTTTTGCCATATGCTGCCCTGATGACACCACCTCCAGGAGGGAGTGTTTGGGCAATTTCCCTGACAGTGCTGAAAAGTCCCTTTGCACCCACCTCTCCTGTTCTGCTGCCTCATCTCCTGCACTGCTCTCCACGGATGAATTCCTGCAGTGTTTCGTCTAACCACCTCACATCTCCCTTGTTGGAGGCTTGTGTGCTCAGCTTACATCCAGTCTCATCAGGATGTCTTTTTGATTTAAGCTCTTGTCTTCTCCCTGCTCGGCCTAATACCTCATCTGTTAGCCACTGCTGCTTTTTGCATTGTTTCTTTATCCCAGTCATATTGTGTGCCGTGTCTCGGCTGACATCTTCTCCCTCACACCGCGACTCATTTGGTCCCTTTTTAGTGCTGGCATGACAACTGCACCTCCAACTGGCTGTTAACTTCTGCTCTGAAGCTGTCACTGATATGCCCTGGGAGAAATCCCTTGCATGGAAATAGCGTTGATTGTTTTTTTTTTTCCCCACTTGTATTTTTCTGGGACATAAAACGTCCCTATCAGAAGATCAGAAGCCAGGAGATAGGTACAGGGCAAGTGGTGACGTTTAACTAGGAATTCACTGACATATGGTCAGAAGTCAGTCAACTTGGCTTAGAGAAGGGAGTATCTGTGCAACTGTCCTGTCACCGACTTGAAGGTAAATGGATTTAGTCTCCACCTCAAGATGTAACGTGTCCTTTATCTTATTCGCTCTTCCCTTATCTCCTTCTCTCATTTTATATCAGATTCATTACGAACAGTGTTCCTCTG
Organism: Phasianus colchicus; assembly: GCF_987193195.1. Taxonomy (NCBI): domain Eukaryota; kingdom Metazoa; phylum Chordata; class Aves; order Galliformes; family Phasianidae; genus Phasianus; species Phasianus colchicus. The sequence goes on along the minus strand of NC_143447.1, from coordinate 16,805,457 downwards.
CTTCCCCTTCCATTAAAAAGAATCCTTACAACAAAAGCACCACTGATTTGCAGGGCAGAGCAGCAGAGAAAGTCATGAATCTTCACGAATAGCAGCCCTGATCCCACAAGCACTTCTGCATTAGAGTCAATGAAACGTTCAAGTCCATAACGTTAAGTCTATGTGAAGATCTCTGGCAGGCCAAAACCATGGAGCCTATTTGGACGTCACGACTGGGTACAGACATGAATTTGACCCTTCCAATATTCACTCAGCTCTGACAATAAGCTATTTGAGAAGTTGCTTTAGAAATAATTATTCACAAATTCTCTAATAGTTTCTTTACTCTTTCAATAGGCTTGGAATACAGCTTCCCTGTTACACAGCTTTCTTGTTTGCGATAGTTCTCTAGCAAAAAAAGTTTAAAGGAGAAAGTTCTAAAGAAACATGGGCAGCTGTTACTGTCACATTAATGTCTTTTGGACCAACAGACAGAATTAGACAGATAGATATCGAATGAAAGAAAGATCTAAATAAAGATCAAACCCAAGAAAGAAAACGTTCCAAGAGCGGTTCTTGAAGACTTTCAAGGGCGTTTGAGTAGCATTTCCCCTACTCAAAAATGCATCAAAAAAGAGAAGTGGATCTTTACAGCAGTAGCATGTCCTTACATTTTGTAGGCCAAGGTTACTGCTGGCTGGCTTAGGAAGAAAATGCTTCACCACTGAATGGTCTTCAATTTTTTTTTAGGTCACTATTAACACAGTTTGGAAACAGAATATCAGACCCCATTAGGCACTGGCTGTACTCTGGTCTTTATATATTCTCCCTTATCGTATATCCAAATAGTGCACTTTTTTCTATACAGATACAGGCGTTGCGTTATTTGGAAAAAGCAAACGCAGGCTCTCAGTTTTAGTTCTATTGACTGCTCTGCACGACACGATGCCCTGCTCCACATTTATCTGCAAGCAGTGATGCCATGTAAAATTTTCGCACAACATTTAGCAGAACTTCTCAAATCCGGAGTGCAGAGAAAAGCTGAGCACATACAGCGTAACAGTTTCCACAAAAAACATTCCCATTACGTTTCTGTCTGCTTTATACATTCACTCTATTGAACATAGGTAACAGCGGGAACACTTGAAAAACCAGCGCTATGCAATTCTGAGCAAGTGTGGGAAGTATTCAAGGAGAAGGAGCTGCCCATGCACACAGTTACACTCACAAACTTGAGTCACATTGCCTCCCTCATCTCATCAAGAAAGAAAAAATATGTAGCAAGAGAAAGCAGAAAAGCCAGTCTTCATATTCTGCAAGTCTAAAGGATCGAGCACACAGATGCACACAGGCCCACTACAAGTAAGCACGTTGGTTTAAGATGTAACCTTATCTCTTTTAAGTACCATTGTACTCAAACTACACATCCAAGGATGGATTCTCTCGGTAAGTATTCAAGGATGTTGCTAGTGATAGCAGTCTTCATATAAAAGCCTGAGGAACAGTATATACTAATGTCATTTCAGTGGAGAGAGCAGGAACTACTTTCCCAAAAGAGAAAACCTTCTGTAACATGATCAGCAAGAAGCCCTGATGTCTCTGTATGCACAGTCTCTTTTACCACGTCCATACCCTTGGTGAAGGAAGGAGTCAAAGAAGGGGAGGATATGTGGGATCACTGTTCTCTGTGACCCAGGGCATCCAGACAGGATAACCCAGCCCTGTATCTGTGCTGCTGTCTACAAGGAGTTAAATAAATTGTGACATATGCCTGCCCATTTTCATTTACCTGCATGTTCCGGTCAATAATGCGCACTGCTTTTTGGCTTCTCTTCTTACGTCAAAGGCAAAGCAAGCAGAACAGTGCCCATAGCATGACTAAAGGCACATTTATGCTCGCTGCTGACCCAAAAGTAAGATTTGTCTGCCCTTGTGCAACCTTACTCTAGGATAAGGCCTCTCTGTTCCTGCTGCTGAGTTCCATTCCCAGATGAAGATTAAGAAATAAAGCACAGAGTGTCTTCAAGATGGGAGCAAATTAGAAGACATGTCAAAAGAACAACTACAACAGGAACTCTTAAATGCCAGGTCTTAAATCATTCTGGCAAATTGTCAGTGTGCTTATATTTCTGCCTTACTCCCCCAAGTTTGGTGATGGATGACTACTGATAGGAGTGAGTTGGAACTTGTGGCCGATCCCAGCATTCCCCTGCTGCCACAAGGTAAGGAATTGGTTCTGATTTAGTTTAAGAACTTAATGTAACCACATCAGAAAAACAAACCCCTGATTTGTAGCTCAAAGGAATACAGTCAGGATACAGTATAAAATATTGAGAAACTACTTTTACATTTGCAGAGAGCCAGTAGTTCTTTCTATCCCACTGAGGTGCCGATTGTGGTTGGCATTAAAAAGCCTCCTCAAATGGGTTTTTGTGGGGGTTTCTTTTGGGCAAGTTGTGCATATTAAGGTGTCCAGATCAGCTGTACACATCGACTTCTCAGTGAGACATTTAACAGGAAGGAGCATGCGCTCTTCTTTAAGGCTCCATTTATACTGCATTTTACAGTTCTGACGGAGATTAGGTAACTTGCTAAAGACCACATGGCAAGCAGGTGGCAGAACAGAACTACAGCTTGGAAATGCCTCTTGCTCTTCTGTCTGCTGAAGAGTCAGACGAGGCTGACCTGTGTGAATGTAATGAGGAAGGGAGCGAGGCAGAGAGTGCACAAGAACTTCTCTCCTTTTATCACACCTTTGCATGCCCACGAGGGCCCTGACCTCTCCTACCCCAAGCCCTCTGCAAGAGGGCAGGTTCAGGAAGGATCAGGGTGAAATGTGAACTCACTATTTATCACTCTGAGAGGTCAGACAGAGAATCTGGACGTGAGGCAGAAGCATCTTGGATTTCTTCCAAGGCTGGAGTAGCTGCTGTGGTATGTGCTGCCCGGGATTTTCCAGGGCAAATTCTGATTCAGCTCTAAGTCTATTCAGAGGCTCTGCCTGAAATTTTTCATTCTTATCCATTCAGCCGAGGGCACTCAGGGCATCCTGACCACTAGACAGCATCCCTTCGTACTGCAGAGCTCTGCTACTCCAGTGCCTGCAGCACAGCAGCTCTGCAGCCAGTGGAAATAGCTCTGCTCTGCTGACACAGGTCTATAGCAGCGAAGGATCTGGCCTCATATTTTGACTGTCACAAGCAGGACTGCTCTTTCCTATTTTCATCATCACCAAGAAGATTTTGTTTAGGACTTTGGTCTACAAAGATCTTATTATAGAGAAATGAAAAGAAAACTCATCTAAAATCTGGTTACATTGAAAAATTCCAGCTGTCTTGCAATTCAATGCAGCTGTGCTATCTAGTATCTTTTTCTCTTCCTTTTGCATCTCTTTATAGAACATTAGCTTCTATAGAAATATGCCTTTTTTTTTTTTCCTTACACATGGCAATTTTTTTTTCCTCCCCTCTTCATTATTTGCTGGCTGTTATTTCCACCAATCAAACCTACAGACTCTAACAAGGAAAATGCAAAGATATTTTGAGACAGAGAAGGAGCAAGGAGGAAAAAAATAGCATTTGATGTGAAGAGTTTTTACTGGCAGTCGCTTGTCCATGATTTTTCCTTATAGAAACAGTAATATGATGATATTATGCAACTGCCTTCACACATTAGAATCATTATGAGCAGTAGCTCTGTGATACCATACAGCAGGTGCTAGGAACGGTTTTGCTTTTTTCCCCAAAGCAACTACAAAATTACTTACGATTTCATTACAGAACAATCTACACTTTGTGGGGAGAAGTTTGTATTATTTTGTGATTGTGTTAGCAAGAAAAAAATATATATCTTTCTGGGGAATTTGCAGCAGTCTCTGGGTGAAAACTAAGCTGAGTTCCTTTGTAGCCAAATGCCGATGTCCTCAGTCAGGCAAAACTCCGATGGAACTGGAAGGGCTCCAATCCTCACTCTGCTCTCTGCTTCCTCCTGCGAGCCCAAGTCAGGAGGGCTCTCTGCCACTCACCTGAGCACCGAACAATGCAGAGCAGTGGGCAAAATGCAATCCCTCATCCGAGGCTGAAAGGGTCACTACAAGGGGAGCTCCTACATTTATCTCACCGTTAGGATGAACATGAAATCAAAATGTTCTATCAAAAAAATTCAGCGTATGTGGGGTGAGACAGGCTCACAGACAGGCAGGTGGGAGGTGCAGCCAAAGCCCTCTGAGAGGCACCAGCCCACTTCAAGCAACGTGTGTCTTTTATCCTCTCTCCAGTGAAACCCCAGGGCTTAAGAAAGCCTCACCTCTGGCCAGCTCAGGTTATTCCAGCAGGAGTAACTCCAGGTGATGCCAGGCAGCCACAGCCTGAGCCCCGCAGGCCTCTGTGTGAGGAGGACCAGCAGGTTTATACAGACATCTCCATCCCAGCACTGCCTGCTCCCAACACCCCCATGGCACCTGGGCTGCCAGCCTCAGAACTGCTACGTTCTGATCAGAAACCAAGCAGAGATTTTTCTCAAGTTTCTCCTTTTTGGTCAGGGAATTGAAAAGCTGTGGTAGAAATCCAAGAGCCCCAGTTCCTCACAGCTTCATTTTCATACCCCAAAGACTAAAATCTTTCCCCCCTGAAGCCTACCTTCATCTGTTAGCCCTCAGATACAATTAAAATATCAAAAAGTAATTTTCCACTCAACAAAATACTCAGTCTCTTATTTTCCATTATCAGAAAATGCTTTGCTCTTATTTTACAAATACTTCCTACTAAATGTTACCTTTAAAAGCTGAAAAAAAAAAAAAAAACAAAACCAAAACCTCTTACATTAAAGACAGGCAGCAGAAACAGGAAAAACCATAGAAGAAGAAATGGTGTGTGTACATTTCTCATTAGCAAAAGAACGGTCAGGCACAGTAACGCAGTGGTTACCAAATGACTGAAACATTCTGCCTGAATGTGAACACCTAAAGAGCAAATCACAACATTCAAAGCTACAGCAACACAGTGCAGCATTTGTTACATCTGAAAGCAGAGATACAGATCAATTATACTCAGGAGAAAATAACATCATTCCTTGCAAGGTACAGCTTTGAGTAAGACATACCATGCTTTCAGGAATGGTATTTTAAACACCGATCACAGCTGATTGTGGTTGCGCTGCCAGAGGAAAACACAGGAATAATATTGTTTCCAAGCCTTGGTGTCACATTGAATCAGCAGCAAGGCCCTGGATAGCTGCTTCAGCCACTGCTTTCCAGACAGATACGCTTTAGAGCTGGTTGCTTCAGCTACAAAGCCAGAGCATGAAGAAAGAGAGCGCGGTGATTCCTGCACACGGGGTGAGGGACTGCCAGGGCTTTAAGCAATGCTGCTCTGTAAGGAAGGGGCGCGAGAACCTGGCCATTTTAGAAGGACTCCTTGGAGATCTCTTGCTGTTGCCATTGAGCATAGCTGGGGCAGTAGGACAGCTGCAGGGTGCAGCCTCAGCCGCAATGCCTGCTGGCTGTCAGACTCGGGCCCTCTGACAATCGAATGCCCTGAACAGCTCTAAGTGAAAGCAGCACCCAGTGACCTGCTAGCCAGAACGTACACAACGCATACAATGGCTTGTCTTTGTAGCTGCTCCATCAGCCCAGCCTCCTGCAGAACTGAGCACAAACCGCTGACGGATTGGTCCAAACCAGCAGGCATAAATAAATGCTTCTTTGTCACCGTTCCTATGAAGACAGTACCTGACCCTTCGCTCAGATCTATGCTTCTTCTCATGCTCAAATTCAGCTGCTCACCCCGGGTACCTCTGCGTGCATCTGGCTTCCCCCAGCAGCTGTGCTGCACAGCTACACATCCTCGCGCCTCCCAGCCCTAGCGTTTGTTGTAGAATAAATACATGGATTCTGAAAGCATTCGATCCCCACATTCTAGGGCTGTGAATGCATATATAAATAAGGGAAAAGAACCGACAAAACGCACTCCTTCATGTGAAAACAAACAAGTTCCACGGCCAGAGAAACCCAGGTCCCACTCGCGCGATTCACGCTCCCCAGACGGCCGAGCCGGAGCAGCTGACCCGGCCAGCACTGAGGACGTGCAGGGTGCTCCCCAACCCCTGGCCCCTTCGCCGACCGCGGCGGAAGCGGGGCGGCGCGCCGGGCCCCAAGTGCCGCTTTGTGCCGGGCGCCCGCTCTGCGCCGCGGACGGTAGGTGGCGCTGTCGCACCGCGCAGGCGGACGCCGCTCCGCACCGCTGCGCTCCGTGCGCTCCAGCCGCCGAAGGGGCCCGGCAGCGGCAGGGGGAGGATTCCGCGCCCGGCCCTGAGAAACGGGCACTTTCTTGCAATTAAAATTGTTTCTATTACTTTGTCTTTCCGTATATATATATATATTTTTTATCCCCCCACAGGGTTTCTATTACATTCCTGATTTATTTATTTATTTATTTATTTTCAGCATGAAAGAATCAGCTCGCTGCAAAGCCCCAGAAACTCTCGGGAATTCCCGCACAGAGATGAATATGGATGAAAATCTATATTACCCCAGGCACCAACTTAGCGCAGGATGTTTATGAAATATTCCTCAAATGCAGTTTATTTACAAATCAAGTTATCCACTTATGTGAGACACTTAAAACATTTAGGCGCTCGGTGGGCAGTTGTTGTTATTGTTATTAGCAGTGGTTGGGCTGCAGGTGCTCAGCTCTGGGCACGGTGGCATTGCGGCCCTCCTGCCCAGCAGGGACTGCGAGCAGCCGGCTCTGACCACGGGAAGTTCCCTGTCGGCATCAGCCAGAGCTGAGGCCGAGGTGCAGAAGGAAACTGAGGGAGGAAGAACAGCTTCCAGGACTATTTTTTTTTTTTTTTCCAGTGGATTTGTGTTAGCAGCATTTGTTCGGAGTACCCACAACATCAGAGCTCCTTTTTGAGGAATTCTGATCAGGAAAGAAGCTGATGAGAAATGGGTATTTCTTCCCTGCTTATGTTTGTGCATCACACACTTCTTCCTCGTTTCTTTGGGCAGAAAAGATCACACACCCAGCTTAACACAACCCAGCTTTGCACCATTAAAAGGAGGATAAACTGGAACACTTGGGAAGGACTACACCAGCTTCGAAAGAATATTTTTAGCAAACCCCTGAGCCCTAACAATTTGTAAAATGAGAAAAATTCCTTAGTAGCCTCTGAGCTGCATTCCAGTACACGGAGCTGTATCTTTGCACTGCAGAACACACAAACATTCTGCATTCTCTATTTCTGGCGGCGCACGCATCTGAGCAAGGGCAACACGCAGCACTGTCCCTGTCTTACAGAAAGCGATAACTATGGTAACAGGATGTCAGCTGGTGGAGGATTTTGTTTTTAAATGGTGACTTTACGTCCACTTTCCCACACATGCATTAGGATTTTGCATCTGTAGCAAAGCTGTGCTCGCTGTGCTCAGAGCAGAGAAAGCTCCATGGCCGGTGCTGTCTGCAGCGTGTCCACACCGAGCCGTGCGAGACGTGGAGCCGAGCGCACCGCAACTACAGGGCAGAGGGAGCAACTCTTTTCATGAAGGATCTCTCTAACTCATCAAAAGACAGACAGACTTTGCCTGTACAGAGTACAAAATCACAGCAAGAACTTGTTACCTCTGTGCAACTCCTCCGGACGGAGTCTTTCTCCGTTTGGTGAGGATGGAATCGCTTGAGGTGCAAACCGGCCCCTTCCTTTTAACTGCCTCACCATCCCTGAGGAAGGGATGGAATTCTGTGTTTCAGAGCAGGGCTCTTTCTTTGTTGATTTGCCTCCCGCTCTGTTTTAAGGAAGCATTTCAAATGGAAACCCTCTGATACAAGTATCTGCCTCACAGTAAAACTATCCAACAAAAAGTGCCTCTGCTCTGCATATCTTACACACAACACTGTTTATTTCCCTGTGCCATTTCCTTCTACAAAACCATCCCCAAATAACCTCTTCCTGCCTAATAAAATTACAATCTTTTTCATGTGAAAAAAAAAAAAAAAAAAAAGGTGACAAATATATGCACAGTGGTCGAGTCTTTGTTGCTACGTGCTGTTTCTCATCAAAGGTTTCAACTCTTCTCTCAGGTAATCTGGAAGGGGGACTGAAATCGGAGGCATCCTGTATGGGCAATGAGCTCCTTCCTTCCCCATGGTCCTGCATCAGCTTCCTGCCCAGCAAATCAGAGGGCTTTCTCACAGTTTTACTTATGCATACAGATTAAGAAAATTAAAAAAATAAATAAAAAATAAAAAAAAAATTAAAAAGCAATTTTAAAAGGAGCAGTGGAAAAGATTCTTCAGAGCAAGGAACTCGGATAAAGCTGACCAGCAATGCATCAGAAAAGCAAACGCCCCAAAACTCAGAGGCAGATGTTCTGTCCTTAGCTCACCCCTGTGCAGCAGGGCACTGCAGCCCATTTCACACTGTTTAGAGAGTCATGCTCTTTGCATGCTGCTCTCCTGTGTAAATACGAATGCAGAACAGCAAAGCTGTCATCATTCTCGCTAAGTTCCCTAAACTTCAGGGAATTTAGAGACAGGCCTTTAGCAGCATTATAGGCCCTCTGAATAGAAAATTTGTTCTTTCTCTCCTGAATAAAAACCGAAAGGAAAAAGCTCCACAAAACCCTCCCTGGATGTTTGAAAGAAGCTTATCGATCAGATAAACCTCAATACTGATAAGATGTGCGTATTTCTTAAGATGTAATTTCTAAACAAACACGCTTTTCTTTCCATGGGAGCTGGGTAGAAATGGGTGGTGGGATCTGAGGCCTCTGCTATGCAGGAGGGCAGACGATACAGCCTCTCTACATTTCTGAATTCAGGAACTGCTCAAGTTATTTGCTAGATCTTCGTCTCTTCGAGTTCTAGGGGGTGAAAATGAAGTTAAATTAAAAGCTTTTACAAAATACCTTTTATTTGGTACTTATCTGAAAGGTAAGCATCACAGTTCCACAAACATATGTATGCAATATTGCTTTAACTGGGTCTTTTTAATACCACAGATTCATCTCCTGTGAAGTTACGCTGTTATATAAATGACCTCGAGAGCCAATTCCATGTGTGAAACTGACACAGCACTGAATGCTCATACAAGCCAGGAGCATGCATGCTAACCCTGTCTACTGACATGTCCGGATTTTTTTTTAAGGCTCCTTAGCAAAAACAGCTACTATGTACAGTGAAATAAACTGCCTGCCTTTAATGTTCATTTTCCCAAAGCATCTGCCGAAAAGCTCTCATCCACGTGCTGCACCTGCTAAAATCAGATTAAAGCAAAACCAAAGCTGTTTTCTAAAGGGTCTGTGTCTGGGGGAGGGTGAGGAATTCAAAAATCAGGAAGACTTTTTAAAAAGTATTTTGTGGTTTAAAATGAGAAACTGAATTTTTTAATTTTTTGTTCTTTTTAATGAAAAAAATTTAACTAAATTTAGACCAAGATAAAAGCCAGCAATAAAAATCAAGTTAAAGGCTCCCCCTTGGCTAGGACTTAATTTGAAATAGAAGGAAGACTGTAACCAAACCAAAGCTGTCTCTATACCCAGCAGTCCTGCACTGACCATGAAGTGTTCTGCTAGGAATAGATGTCTGCATTTGCTCATTTTTCAGAGCAAAAACGCATCACCTTAGTTCAAAGAATAGATGTTTTAAGGATCTTACTGGGTAAATGATAAATTATAGTATTTGCTGGTTTAGTGATTATTTAGTGCTTGTCTCTCATTTTCTGTTCTGACTGAAGGCTAGAAATAGAGAAATAAAAGCCTGAGGGACAGAATGCTTGTTTGGGTAATCGCTAACAAAGCCAGCTGTGAGGTACCCAAAAAGGACAGATCAGGTATCACTTCTGCATTAAATATTACATCTGCTTTCAATGTTGTTGGGTTTTTTTTTGTTTGTTTGTTTGTTTTGTGGTCATTTCAGGTCTTTGTGCAAAGTTACTTAACGTTGCCTTTCACTATGTTACACCAATGTGTTCTGCGATAGCAGAGCTCTGCCCATTCCAATGAGATGGCCCTATGGAGCTTCCTTCTCACGTCACACCTTTTGATTAAAGCATGCTTCCAGCACACAGTCTCACCTTCCCCATTCTCCCTCCTCCTTGCTCGTGTGAAGCCATTTGCAATATAAATTACAGAATCAACTGTTGAGTTTACAGATCGAATATGCATGAAGATATTGCATAATATTATTACCTTTTCCGGCCTAACAGAGGTAAACACGTCTAAAATTTTTGTTGGTGGAAGAGTGGATATTTATATACTGTAGGTATTAATTACAGTTGGACTAATTTAAAGTTTCTGTTATTAATTCCTTCATAGTTTTACTGCCATCAGGATTAACTGCAGCCACCCACGAGCACAACCACTTGGTAATATTCTTAATTACACAGAGGAAACATTCTCCTTATAGTTAAAACAGCTCTTTAACAAGCGCCTTGTAATCTCCTGTTTGTTAAAAATAAATATTAGTGCAGAAAAAAAAAACAGAGGCCAATGCTACAAGAATAAAAATGGGCCGCAGGGACTCAGACTCGCAGTGAGTTTGGTGAGTGCTTGATTCCTTGTTTGGTTGAAAAAAGACTGGATTGGCTATCGACAGGTCCCTATCAATAGGCAGACCCCGGAGGTCTGGCTATTTGCACATGGCCTGATTGACTTGTCCTTAATAGACATATAATTGTTGACAAATACCTTCCAATAGACTGTGGCAGGCATGGCCGGGCAGACAAAAGAGGCTTCTCTGTGACAGAGAGCAGAGAGGAGCGACTCGGGGGGACGTGGCACCTTAACCAGGAGACAGCCAGCTTCCCACAAGAAGCTTTCAGAGCAGAACCTGTAAAGCCAGCCCTGCTTTGTACCTCCAGCAGTGACAGCCAGCGCAGACATGAAAAGCAGCGCCGTCTGTAGAGCGTGTGGGATCCATTCAGGGCTCCTCTTCTTCTATGCAACTTCAAAATAGAGCTTAATCATAACAGCAAACCTCTGCACTTAATTCCACGCTTTCCCCAGGGCCTGAAGATTTAAAAAACATGACTGGATTTTTTCCTATCACTGTTTGCTTTCTATCAGCATCCACTCCAGCTGTTACTACAGACCGAATCCCAGGGCAGGTGGACCCTCAGCTGCTCTTAAGGCCTAATATTTCCACCAATTCATTAAATAATACGGCAACGTTAATTGTACGAGTAGATTAACTGAATGCACTGACTGGGGCTGCGTGGTTCTGCAGCGTTCCAGTCTCCATTGATTGCTGCAATCACTGTGGACTGTTGGTGCTTCCGAAAGCAAGATACAAAAGTGGATGCTTAATGCAAGTCACCGGTTGCCCAACATTTTGCCTGACCTTTCAAGGAAATGTGTGGTGGAGGTTGCAATCTACATCTAAGGATCCAGGACTAAGTGCAGCTTCAGTTTTTGTGCAGTGCCTTCACACACACGGATCGAAACGAGAGTAAAATAATACATTTACTGCGCGATTATTTTCTGCGTTAAATAACAACGCAGGGGAAGAAAAAAAGGTGTAAGGAAGGGAAAAAAAAGAGATAATAAACTGCATTTATCTGTCCTCAAGATAATAGTTCTATATTAGATATGTTGGGGAATTAATTACATGGATTTTTAGAATGTTTAGTACATTATAGGCATTGCAATACTTGTCACAAGACAAAAGGCCATTGAAATGATGCAGTACAGCCTTAGGCAGCCATAAAAGAACAAATTGTTCAAGTTTGTGTATCAGTGCGAGATCCAAAGCAGCCTGGCTCCAAGGGAAATACCAGTGAAACGCAGAGATGTACCTACCCTATGGATTTACCCAGAACGCTGGACTCTGGCCTTTCAGTCCAGGGTTTGATGTGCTACCTTTCCCCCTCAGTGGCAAGCTGAGAAATCACTCCTGAACGTTTGCCTCGCAGGATTTCTTCCCTCAGTCATTGTGGATTTAGTAATTCCTGCCCTGCTGGGATACAGAGCTTGTCAGGGAGAGGTGACACCGTTATCCTGTGGCGTAAGCAACTCGCAGAGAGAAGACGGAGAGGTGGGGGGAAGAGGGTCGGGTCAGGAAGGGTGCTCACTGAACCTCTAAGCTAATGTCTTCAGCTTCCCACCTCTAAGCTCCCCCACCTCTTCCCTCCCAAACTAATAAAAATAACCATTAAAAAAAAAAGAGACGGGGAAAAAAAAAAAAAAAAAAGCAGCGCAGGCCGTGATCACAGAGACAAGTGAAGTAGGTTACAAATTAGTGTGACACCATCAAGGTGACACTGTGGACAACCTCTGACACCCGACACAAAGCTGAATGCCTTGTGCCAAAAAGACCTTGAGCCTTGTCTTTGATTCTTATTGATCAAATACATAGATTAAATACAGTATCAGATGGCAAGGCTAAAGCCTGGATTCTGTATGCAGCAAAGACCCTCAGACATGAAAGACCAGATATACAACAGAGATAGGGAGACAGGCAGATAGGGAGAGAGATACAGCACGACTGTATTGTGAATAAACAGATGTAGGCTGAGGCAGACAATTTTATCTGGCAGATGGGTTGGGCTTTTTGCACTTACTGCACTTCTTACAGGTCATGAAATCCAAATGTCAATAATATCAGGAATAAGGGACAGCGTTTTTAACTGCGTTTTTGCAATCCCTAAACATTCCTACGCATGTGCATCCTGTAACCAGCTGCTTCAAAACGGTGTGAGTGCTTGTGTGTGTGTGTGTATATGTCCATTAATTCAGAATTACTCCAATTACGAGCTTTTGATGCTCCAAACCCCTCTTTCTAACCCAAAAGAGATGGAAAGCCCTCGGCCTGTCCAATCAGATCATTTTCCCTCCTGCCTGTAGCAGATGTAAGCAATTTACTTTTTTATTTCTGCATATTCAGTGCGAGCGGAGCTGTTGGTGACTTCTCACCCCGGAGCCTGCAGGATTCTAACCCTATCAAATTAAAGCATTTTGCTCACTTATTCCCAAGCGCTCGGCTGCTGCTTAGCAGGCCTCCCGCTGCATAGCAATGGCGGGCGTTCGTGTCCGCTCATACCCCGAGCCTAATCAGAGATTATTAAGGAAAATATACAGTGCTTTAATTTGATGAGACTGGTTGTAGGTACTGCAGTTAAAGGTCACACTCTTGCGTGTATCTCCCTCAGTCACTGTAATATTTTCCTCTCGCTTGACAATCCTCAGCTCCAAACAATAGGCCAAGAAGACACGTTTATTTTTGTCACGCTGTGATGAGCTCAATAGGGACAAAAATGAATTATTTAAAGTTCGCATAAACAAACAACCCCAGGCCAGGTTCCCCTTGGCCCTTTTACCCCCTTTGCGTTTCTGCGCACGCGTGTGCGCACACTCGCTTTGTCTGCCTCTTGCCTTCAGACAGCATTTAATCAAACTCCTCTCCATTCGAAAGCAAAACCATTCTGATGTGAAGCCCAGGCACGGTGGCTGATTGGCAAGCACCTGTGGAAGCATGAGGGTATGTCCCAGCATCAAGAGCCTGGAAAGGACTTTCTGCTTTGGCTCAGAAAGCTTTCTTCACCCAATAGGAGGCAACGAGGCTATCCTGGGCAAAAGAAAACACACATGCAAGAAAGGATGTGACAGGCACTGAGCCTGCTGCCAACAGTGGGAACCAAAGGGGTTTGGTTCAGTCCTGTGCAATTCAAAGGGCTGAGGGAAGGGAATCACCTCCAGCCTGTCTGATTGTGCCATGGTAATTAGCTCGTGGCCTAGTCTATTTTCACACTGCTTCCAGCCGAGGCTCTGTGGGTGTGGCAGGGGGCTGCAGGAAGGGCAGACAACAATTTTCTTCTTTCCTCTGCCATAACTCTGCTGACATTTGTTAAAATAGTGAGGTGCTTTGGTCTCTTGTAAGAGCTGTGCGGTGGGGAGGGAAAGAGCGAGCCAGTGAGAGACGGGTGGGCTAATGGTAATCTCCTGTCGAGCCTAATGATTTGAGCATATGTGTCCATGCAGCAGACCAACAGCAGGCTTATTTACCTCCAAAATTTACATGAGAATTGCTTTATGCAGCTGTATGTAAAAATTCAAACCACACAGTGTCACTGTATCACGCAGGTCAATCCCAAGCCCAGTGGCATTATAGCGAGAGACAAAAGCCTCGCCACTTTGCCAGGGTTTCCTTTAGGACTGAAAGTTGTTGTATTAAAAATGAAAAACAACTACAAAAAAAAAAAAAAAAAATGCCAGCCTCTACCTACCGCTGCTCCCTTTCCAGATTCCCTTTGCATTCCTCAAAGGCTGCCAAAATTATGAGGACCTGGAGCCTGATCCTGCTTCTGCCCCTCTCAGCAGGCTGCGGGGAGGGCTGCGAAGGATGCCAGGATCGGGCCAGCTTCATTTTGTGTCTGTGAATAATCCTGTTAGCTGATCCCCAGGCACAGACTTTTTATATACACATTACTGATGGGCAAAGGCGGAAGAGTTCAGAGAGGTGCAGCTTCAGTATTTATCCTAAACAGAGGCAGACAGGCTCAGGCTGCTTGGGATGCTGGAGGCATCCCGGTCCGTCTGGTAAATTGCTTGTGATTGCTTGGTTGTTGGTTTTGTTTTTCTCTCTCCGATCTGAACTGCCTGTGATATCTCCAGAAAAACCACAGCTCGAAATGCTGTGGAAATACACACTGTATTCATTTCTACAGAGAACTGGGGAATCCTCTGCTGCAGGAGAAATCGGGATCTCCCAAAACCACCTCAATTATTTGTGTTACATTGATAACATCTCTGATAACGTCTCACTTTCTGTGATATGAGAACAGCATTCTAATTCAGAAGCTGTAATTCTTAGTGTTTCTAAAATAATCTGAAAAGATTTGACTGGCAAATTGGATTGGTATTTCTAGCACCTTACTGATACGAACGTGGTCAGACACAGCAGCAAATGTGTGTGCAGCGGAACACCCTCAGAAAATGCAGAAGGATATCAAGGGGAAAAAAGTTACCTTCACTTTTTTTTAAACTTTATAAAAAGTTTTTCTGCAGAGGCTTGGGACAGTTCTTATTTTAGTCTGAACCAATTATTCAGCCTTAATACCTGGACCCTGGTATGCTTCTGTCTTTGATCAGAAAGAACTTGCCTGAAGGCCAGCTCAAGAGAGGTTCAAAGTCAAATGCTTTGATTTAAACCACTCTGCTCCCATCCATGAAAGAAGATGAGAAGAAGCTCTCTAGTATGAAGACAGAGATAAGTGCAATGCAGCATGTCACATGCACTATTACAATGCGAAGCATAAAAAAAAAGGTATTTCGGGGAGCACAGTGCTTGGAACACAAATCACCCTAACAATCTGATGTTTTTGGCGCTGGTAAAACACCATGGGGATTACTGCACAATTCTCTAGCCTGTGAGAAACTTCACATATTCCACAGTAATGCAAGAAAGAAAGATCTTCAGCATGACCAAAGCCATGGACTCAGATGCTCATGGTCTGAGAGCCTCTGGAACAATTTATAAGAGTCTGCTTTCGACATATGGAGGGTGAGACAGTGCTGCACCATTTCAGTTCTCTGAACAATCCTGACATTGAGACATTTTGCTATTTCAACACTCCAAACAGCTATTTAGCTACGTGACTAAACGTCTTTCCAGAGTTTATAAGACTTGGAGCACTGAGGAAACCCCTGCCCTAGTACTGCAGTGATTAGTGGGATGATACGTACTGCCTACCGTGGGAAGGGACAGGACTTGGGCCCACAAATCAACCTGGATTCTGCAAAAGAAAGGAAGCACAACTTCCCGATGGCAATTGGAGTTTGCTCTCCTCTCCTCAAGCACCTTTGAACCTCAACATGTATTAAAAAAAATGTTTTAAAAAAAAAAAAAATCTCCTCCCTGGGCTTCACACAGGAAATGAACTGCAGGAAACAAAGTATCAAAATACAGCCTTGCACTGACAGTGTCAGCATTTTATTGCTCGGGTTGTAATCACTGGTGGAGGAGCATACAGCAACGTGCCATGCAGGCTGCACTGGCTGGAAATGCAGGGAGATGATTTTCCCCCTTGACATTCAGAACTTCACTTTGTTGACAAGAACTAAGGGAATGAAAAGGAGAAAGGCTTTTTCAGAATTTCTTTTTCTACTTCTGGTGAATGAAAGTAACTTTCCTTTAGCCGTGAGGGCTGTGGTGAATATGTTTTGTCACTGTATCCTGCTGTGTCTTTTCACTGGGGAGCGTTTTGATGGCAGAGCCCTTCTTCTCTCCCCTGACTGGTACCCTAGGCATCCTCCTAGCTTCTGCTTCTCATTAATGTGTCCCTGTCTATCCCCTCGGCATCCTGATAATTCAAACAGGAGAAGCCTAGAGATCATTGCAGGATAGCACTGTAGTAAAGCAGACCAGAATCTGATTTCTGCCTTGAAATGGGACCTAGAGACTCTTTGGGAAAGGGTTCTCCAAACCCCACGCCCATAATGACACCAGAGATTTCAGCAAGACTACCCTTCCATGTGAACTTTGCTGGCCAAGATAATCTTTTAAGGCATACCTTGATAGGGAACTGAAAAAAGCCATGGGAACATGCTCCTGGACTGCTAACCTTGTGGGATCACACTGCGATACATCAACTCAATTCAGAACACAGGAAGAGCTTGAGGATTGGGCTTTGACACCCCTCCCTGCCCCTCCTGGTAAGCCAGCATGAGCGACAGAGCTGACCATCAATGCACATTCCTTCTTTTCAGCCTCTGGAAAGGTCTGTTATCAATGCATAATCCCATAAGCACATGAAAAATCAAAACCAAAATGCGAAAGGAATGCTGAAGCTGAGGAGATGCAACACCAGAGATCAAACCATCACAAAAATAAAACACGGGGGAGGATAAACAAGAGCAGGAGAAAGAAGGCACAAGAGAAAGAGAATAATTAACAAACAGCATACGCTATACAGAGCAAGGGAGTCCAGCTTATAAAAAGCAAACAGTGGGCTCTCTTCCCTGCTTGCAGGCTCTCTTCCCTGCTATGCTTTGAGGGTCTGAGAGGAGAATGATGAGAAACCCACATCCACAATGCACCTCTGATGTCTGGTGCAGAACTCCAAAGAAGACCATAGCTTGCTGCTGTCAGCCAAATTAATCTTCCAAGAGGTAAAATAAAACTTTAATGGAACCTATCTTGTTAAACTGTCCAGCCAGGCCAGCAGGGTGCTCATTTTCTGCTTATCAAATACAAGTTCTGTGAATGTTGCTCACTACTCTGCTCTGTCTTGTCCATCAGCTGCTGAACTCCACACCCTCTACACATACTAGAAATGCTCCAGATAAAATACAGGAGGAAGCGTGGCACAGCTTGCGTACGTTTTGTAGGTGATTGAGTAGAAGGAAGAGTAAATGTTTCTTAGTTCAAAATTTCCTGCCATACCCTCTGTCAGAGCCAAACCTCTGTGTTTTCAGAATGCTGCCAACCTCCATTTTTGGAAACAAGCAACTGACACCAGTGCTATTCCTCTTATATTCAGGGGGCACCTTTTGTAGCCACAACTCTTGGAAAAAGCAGTTTTGGGGATTCCATGTAATAACTTCCAGAGAGAGAGAGAAATCTACATGGACATGGTAAGGGAGCTCTTAAAAGAGTCAGATTTTTGGTTGTGTCACAAAACTCTGAAGTTCAAGAAGAGGTTTCCACCTGGGGGAAGGGAAGGATGGGTTGAGAATGCATAAAAATTGAGGAACCTAAGTGAACACTTTGCTTTTATTTTCTTTAAGAATGAGAAAAGAGGAGTAGGAAAGGTAAATACTGGGAGCATGAGACAAGAAAGACCATGACATTTAGGTATAGGACCTATAACTGAAAACAATACTGAATGTCAATGCATTTTGGCCAGGAGACTGGACAACCTCTAGCTGAGAACGAAACACGGAACTGCAGACCCAGCAGCAACTGTCAGTAGGTAGCAGAGCCAAGAGGTGCAATGTAACCTGTGAAAGGAACAGCACTACTACCTCTTTTGTACCTACTTGCACCTTACCGTATCATTTACTTCTGAGAGTCAGTGAAGGGGATCTAGGGAAGACCTGTCACTCAATCCTCCATAACATACTAAATTTTAAGAACAAATCTGAAGAAAGAAATAAAGGGAGTACACAGTAAACACGTACTGTATGGGTTTCCTGAAGCTAGATAATGCCAGGCTACCCTGAGAGGTTTTTCATAAGAAGTACTTTTTCAAATAAAAATCTTAAAATGTATCCACTCTTCTCTGAAGTTTTTTCAGCAGGTGCCACTTGGGAACTACTTAGCTCACCACAGGAAAGCAGAGAACAAGACAGGACTCTGACGTGTACGTGGGTGATGGGGGAAGTGAAGAGGTAACATGCTGCAGGGAGGAATGGAGGGCTGGAGGGAAGATACTAGGAGTTCCTCAAAGATCAGCCTTCGGATGGATCTCATTTAATGGTTCATTAATAAACTTGGCACAAAAAGTAAGAGTGTTCAAATGAAATTTGCAGATTGTACAAAGTTGGGAGGCACCATCAACACAAACGAAAATCGCAATATCACACAAGAAGAATTGGATGACCTTGAGGACAGAAGTAATAGAAACGGGATGAAATTGAACAGTACAAAATGCAAGGTCATGCACTAAGGAACTAATAATGAGAATTTCTGCTAGAAGCTGTTGGGAACGACAAAGGAGGAGAAAGACCTGGGTTTGCTAGTTGATTACAGGATAAATATGTGCCTTAATATAATGCAGCTGAAAAGGCAGATGCAATCCTAGGATTCATCACCTGTAATAGTGCTAATAACGGGAGGAAAATATTAATGCTACTACACAAAGCACTGGTGAGACATTATCTGAAATCCAGCATAAATTCTAGTTACCCATGCACAAGAAGGATGCATGCAAATTGGAGCAGAGGGTGCAAAGAGGACTATTACAATGATCAAGGGACCGGAGAATTTCTATGAGGAAACTAAAAGAGCTTGGCTTGTTCAGTACACCTAAATGATGTCTTAAAGGGACACAGCTACAATTCTGGAACAGAGAGATTCCATGCCAGCTACATCAGGCTTTATATGTATGTATGTTTAATGATGACTCAAGGAGAAATGGCTATAAAACAGCTTTGAATTTGCATAATCACAGAATGACAAAAAGG
Organism: Phasianus colchicus; assembly: GCF_987193195.1. NCBI lineage: Eukaryota > Metazoa > Chordata > Aves > Galliformes > Phasianidae > Phasianus > Phasianus colchicus. The sequence continues at coordinate 16,786,361 of NC_143447.1, read as the reverse complement.
CCGAGTTTTAAAATTTAATCTGATCTGATTATAAATGCTACAACACAACATAAGCAGCAAAGAAGTAGCAAAGTGGACTGGACTTTTTAGGAAAAGATGCTTCATTTTCTATCAGATTAGAGCCATAGATAAAAATTTAATTTTTGCTCATTCTCAGAGCCCATTTGCTATCAAGAACACTCTCTCTGGTTTTCACTGGAAATATGCCTTGACATCTGTAATTTATTAGAAGCCCTATGTTTGGTGGTCTGTGCCATGTTTCAGCTATTGGTAACAATACAGCCCACTGCAAAGAGGGATTCTGTGGTTTATACAGGTTTATTTTCCTGAGAAAGTGGAAATGAATAAAATCATAGCACAATCTGGCAGTATCTGGGGGTCAAATTTCTGTGCCCTATATTTTCCAAAGGATTTGGTGACATAAAACTCTCATCTCCCTGACCTAAGTATTTTCAGCTCTGCCCTTTTTATGTACAACAGGACATTCCCCCCAGCTCCCCCTCCAAAAAAGAAACTAATAGAAAAACTACAGTATTTGCAAAAGGCCAGGTTAGAACAAACAGGAACCTAAGCAGAAAAGCAAAACACAAAATCGCAGAAAGAAACAAACAAGAAAACACTCATCAGAATGTTTTCATCCAAACTTTACACTGCTGTGGTTTAGACACCTAAACTGGCCAAGACTGCGTCTGCTAAGCACTTCATAATCACAGCTGAATTTTCCCTTGTCTAGTGGATGCCCAGGGCCAACCAAGGACCTATGATAGAAATGCTATCAGAGTTTCACAATAAATCTAGGGAGGGGAGAGAAGGCTATATAAAATACATAGGCATAAGTAGGAATATAGTTACATCAACAGATAAAAAAATTTGAAACGCACACATTAAGGCCTTGAAATAGCATTCTTTATTAACCTTCTTGCTGATTTCAAACCTCACCTAAATATTACTCTAAGAAACATGCTTTAATTACAAACACGGCATGCAACAGTAGCTATTTCCCTCCGCACTGACATGATAAATGTAAATTTCTGATTCACTTTCTAAGGTGACTGGAATGGTTGCTGGTGTGTAAATAAGGAAACGCAGAGGTAACCCATACAGCACCGCTCCCTACCAACTGCTGCACAAGAATAGCATCATGCAGTAGAATTCCATTTGCCCATTTACACGGATGTGTCTTGGAAGTGTCACTTATCTACCCTGCCAAGCACTACAGCTCCTGCTATGGAAACACAATGAAACCAAACAATTAGTTAGAATTATTGCTCTTAAAGAAAACTGATTCGCTTGTCTGTCTTCTAAGAAAAATTCAGTTACCGTACATTGTCAACCTTGGCTTGACTGGCAATGATTTTCCTGGTCTAGTCTGCTGGGAACCCTAAATGAACATGAGCAATTATAAACCTAAAGTCTTCAGCAATTTGTAGGCATTATCTCAGGATAATTGCCCTGAAACGTTCACATTGCAAAGCAAAGGTAGATAATTTAAAAATCCATCTTTCTCTGTCTACGCTACAAGTTGGGCCTAACACTATTCCCTCCTGTGGGCCCTGCAGTAGCACAATAAAGCTTGGAATTAGTCCTTTGAAAATGTCTGTTGCTGTCTTTTAGAAAGCACAGAGGCCAAGTTTGAGTTTAACCTTTTCCGGCTTTATTATTTTTACAAAATGTAACCCAAGTCATACTTACTGGCAAAGAAAACACAGAAAAACTGGAATATTAAAAGTCAAGGGAACAAACCTGCCCTGAGGAGCTCTGGCCAGTAAAATCCGTCGCAGGAATGCTCTCCTGCTCCCCTGGTAAGATGAGTACCCCTCAGAAAGAGACACTGGGTCCTGGCCTCCTCATGGCTGTCTGTATTCTACCCGAGCTTAATATTTTCTTGGAGGTTTACCGACGAGCTTCCTAAAGCGCTCTGTTCTTAAGTGCTCAGCTCCCTCTCTACAACTGGGAAAAACCTCCTGAGAAGTGCTGAACATTTCTCTCTTCTCACGATTCACACAACTGCCTCATCTGTAGGTGGTTTCCTCAGTTCCTTGCCCCCATCCTACTGAGCAAGCAACTGAAATGCACTTATCGCCTTGCTGATTTATAGCAGCTCTTCCCTCCACTGCAAGGAAGGAGCACAGTATCTGGCTTACAAGTAGAGCGCAGTGATCTCTGAGCTCCTCCTGCAAAGAACTAGCAGAAAGAAGGATGTCTGGAGTGGGGAAGAATGGAAAGGCTCTAACTCTCCAAATGACTTTGGAGTCCTTCAGCAAACCGCTGTGTTCTTTCTTGATCTCATGGCATCACAGAATTCTACACAATCGATCCACAAACAATGGAACTGGACTTCTGCAAAACCACTACACTTGTTTCAGTAAGGAATACAGAGTACTGAATTCTAAAGTGAGAGCAAAAAGGGGCCCCCAGAGCAGGAGCACCGGGTACAGCAGCTACACAGTACTTGCACCTACCCTTCATTAGATCAAAAATGGTTATACAAAAATCAGCAGAAACCGCTTATCAGGAAGACTGCACAAAGAGACAAGAAATCAGTGAAGAATCAATATAGTAACACTGCTGGAAATTAGCAATGAAAATGTTGGATATTCACCGAGTAGCTTTGAGTTCAGAATCCTTACTTTCCTACACAGACAGAAGATAATTCAAGGAACAATTATTATTACAGAAATACCCTTGTAATATTCGCTGTTCCAATAAATGACCCTGGATCCTTATTCTGCTGGCCTTTCTAGAAAAGCTGCATTTGAAAGCGACCCAGTTCACACACCATCTCTGGCTCCCCTGTGAACACCATGAGTAGAAAGGGACTTCAACGCCTTCTGCCTTTTCCTTCCATAACCATTTTCTCTTCTCTCCATCATCTCCTCATTCTTCACACTCTATTTATAACATTTTATAGAATATTTTATACAAATTCTATGAAATGACAAAGCACCAATGACGACGTTTCATCAAACCGTTCGGAAGTCAATAGCACAGTCACTCCCACTGACAAAAAGCTCTGTAAGCTGTCTCTCTTTTTCAAGCAGGACTCCATTCTGTACACTTCTAGAAGACAGCAAAGCAGGACAGGAGCACAGGCTATGCTCCAGTTGTGCCAGATCTGACCCAAGAGCAGCAGACACATTTTCCCTTACTCCAGGCCCATCTGAGTAAGGTTGGTGATCCGATTTCAAGCATACTGGCGGTACTCTCTGACCCCTGTGATTTTACTGCCTCCTGAGTTATCGCTTGTGATTTTCACTGGAATGAAATGATACATCAGGGAACAGTAAGTATTCCAGCAGCCCACAGACAGGCAGAATTACAAAGTACCTGCCAAAACAGCTGTTGTACCTCTGGCAAAGCTGTATTTTTAATCGTTTCGGGTGGAGCATCCAACTGCCTATCCAGATCTTTGAGGCTCGACTAATTGAAAATGCTCAAGAAAGGACCACTCTATTTTTCTTTTTCTCTTTTTCTTTTCTTTTCTTAAAAAAATTTTTAAATACAATTGTGTTGTGGGCCTAGTTCATGGGCTCCACAGGCTTCTGTAATGCAGCTCTAAAGGAACTCCATCCAGATTCTGATGGTTCCTTTTTGGAGTTGTGGAATGAACCTGTCTTTTTTCACGACCATACATAATCCTCCTTGTGCCAACTATGCCATGCTCAATGCCACTGCCACCAAACAGGACAGGCTTGTAACCTCGAGCACCTTAACAACAACACAGAATCAAGTTGCTTCAGAAAATAGTTTCAAGGAAAATATTCATCAAGAAAGAATTGATGACAGGAGATATTTTTCCTAGAAAAGGAATGGAAATTGGGCAGATAAACCATCTTTTGGGTGGAATTCCAACTCACACAAAAGAGTTTGCTGCAGTGTTTAACCCAGACTCAAGTTCATCATGTCTGTCTTAAAAAAGCAGAAGCAAAAATGCAAATTAAGAAATGCACTCTATATTCTTTCAAGTTAAAAAAAAAAATGGCAACTTTTTCAAAAACTAGCAAAGGCCTATTTCATTTCTTACTGGAAAAGAAAATTGTCTTTATTTCCTCATCAGTTGGAAAGAGCAAAAGGGAAAGTAACAGGAGAAAGGGGTTTACATACACTTCCCTTTATGCTGAGATAAATGCATTGACAAACTTTAGCCAACACATTTCTGGCAAGATTTCTTGCTTGAATTGAAAATGTATTTTCTATTTTAAAAGTATAGGCAGGGAAGTTTTGATTGAGTGCAGCACTCACATACCTTTCAAAAACTGCTACAAGCTGAATGTGTAATTTCAAATCCCTCTGGAATAGTCCTACAAAATTATTATCAAATAAATAGAATTGTGTAGTAATGACAAGAAATCATCTGTGAAATTGACTAGAGAATTAGTTCCCTGATAGAGAATACACATAGTAAGGCAAAAAGTGGTGTTCCAGTTTGCTCCCTCCAAAAAGTGAATATTTTTAATCATTCAGTGAAAGATTTCTTTCTGTATCAGTGTGCGAAGAGTCGCAGCACCAGAAGTGTGTGCTGAATTCCTTATTTTCAATGAAGAAATCCTATACATATCCTAACAGCAATGGCTTCTTTCTTATTCATGTACTTGTAACAGAGTGTTAGTTGAATGCTGAGACTGATGGCCTGCTTGCCAATTAACATATGGTCGTTTGCAATGTGGGCACCTGTTTCACTCATTCCTCCTTTTCAAATAAGTGGTTCATTTAGCTTCAGCCCATCACAAAGCAACAAGTGCACCACAAGGCATAGGCCAGGTCTGATCTAAAGCTCACCAACAGGTAAGCGACCGACGGCCCAGTGCAGCCAGCAGGGAGTTGGCTGTGGGGTTCAAAGTGAAGGCAGAACAGGTTTGTCCATGCCCCAGACAAGCAGAAGACTGCCTGCGCCCTGCAGAATAGCATCCAATGGAAATTCAGACACACAGCTTCAATGCAATAGTGGGGCTTTCAGATCTCAACCAAAGCCAAGGTTTCTAAACACAAATTTGTGTGAACTTTCCCTCCCTCCTGTCCCCTCTGCCAGCCCTGCAAAGCTGTTTGGCCATTTCAAGTTAGAGCCTTAAGGTTTAATTATTGATATGACAAGCAGAGCTTTCACAGAGGTGAAGGGAAGTGCAGAGGTGAAGTGGCTGGAGACATCCTGCCTCGGCAGGGCACAGGCAGGAGTAATGCCTTCCTGCATTTCCCAGCTTGGCTGACTGCACTTTCACAGAACAGCTGAGGGCATGGTCCTCATGGTCCCCACAAACTCCAAGCATTCTGTGAGGGTGCAAAGCTGCTTTGGGGCCAGAGACACCAGTGTGATCTGGATATAGGCTTGTACTGTATGCAGAACACCGTGGGGAGCAAAAGGCAGCTTTTCATGTACAGACATCCATATGCATGCACACACATGCTTCCTGGGGCAGAAATCCCTTGATGTTTTCTGGATGTCCTAGTGCACCTTTAGATTGTCATCCTTTTCAAGTCCAAGACCTATGTTTTAGGCTTTGGCACAAGACAAGAAACAAAATAACATCACTAAAAGGCATCTCTCCTCTGTGTTCCTTACTCTCATGTCATTTACATGCTTTTTGCCCTTGTAATATTACCGTATGTATCAGACAAATCCCCACTATTTTACTGCCTTGAACAGGAAAATGTTTTCAACTCCCCTATGCGTTCCTGCCTAGCTCATGGCTTGATTTAATTTTACAAGGCAAGAGCTGGAACAATTATCTGATTCTTCATGTACAGCAGGCTTTCAGTGGTCATTTCTGAAGTTTTACTGGTTCGTAACCTCTGTAATCAGAAGACCCAGCTAAAAAAAAAAAAAGAAACTAAGTGAACAGGCAGGAATCTGTTCATATTATCCTTTCCTAGCTGTCCAGGCTTTCATCCTCTTTTCTCCCACACATGCCCTTATTGCTCTGCTACTCACCCACCAATGAGGGTCTGTCAATGGCAGTGAGAGGTCAACATCAAAGCACTTTTACAGCTAGCAGCTTGCAGCTAATGCTGGCATTATGGAGAGAAATAGAGAGAGAGAGAGAAGCATAGGGATTGAATGAATGGCCCTCTCATATAGAAAGAGACCGAAGAATAGAACAAAACCCCCTATTCTCCCACTCTTTATAATACTCCTGGGCCGAGTGTGTGTATGTGGTACACAGCTGAGTTTGAAGTGCATTAGCACTCTTTCAGTTTACAAACAAGAGGCCTAATTTAGAAGAAAAATCTCCTATCTGATTATTTCTTTGTGCTCACCCATGTGGTAAAAAATGTCTGTATGGAAAAGGGAGGGGGCTACAGAGGTGGCTTATTAACTTCTTTGCCCGTCTCATGATTGAGAAGGGCAATTGGGAGATCATTATTCATCAATAATTTTCAGGAAAAGATGTCATAAAACGGACCTTCAAAAGGAAAAAAAAAAAGTTTTGCCATGGACTACTGTTTTTCAAGGAGGGAGCAGGAAATACTGCGGGTTAGTCCCACACCAGCTGCACCACTGATGGTAGCAGACTCACAAAAACCCAGGAATTACTTTTGTCCCGTGCAACTGACACTCTGACTCAATGTCCTTCCCCAAAAACACAGTGGCCTTGGTACCATTATTTTCCCATTTTAATTAAATTACCACTTCATGGTTGGTGGTGTACCTGTCATCCTCTCTCTTGGCCCACCAATCTGACCGTGTACAGGGGAAAGGAAACAAAGCTTGGATGAGTGCAAAGCTACACAGGCAGCAGAGGCCTAGGGGTGAATAATCCTCCAGGACTGCCAAAGAGTAATAGTGCTTTTTTTCTCCCTTTTCTGAAGCGTGGGCTGTACCATCATTCTAGGATCAACTGTGTACATACTTTACCAGATTTCCTGCTCTAATGGGGAACTCCAGTTTTGCCATCTTTGATCTCTCCTCTGCTTTTCTAGTGCCATAGTGGAGTTACTGCTTTTGTCTTTCTCTGCATGCTGTATCCTTGCAACAAGGAGAATTGGGTTTAAAAAATTTTTTTAAAATTTTTTTAAAAATTTTTTTAAAATTTAAAAAATTTTAAAAATTGCAGATGCTTTGCACGTCAGCAGACTGTACTTTTTCCTCCTTAAATTTAGGATGCAGAAAGTCACAGAAGTGTAGGAAAAGCTCACAAGTGATAGAAACAAAAAAAATCTCATCTTGGAGACGAACCTGAAGAAGGTATCAGTGATTTCAGAAAACATCCAGACTGTTTGTGGGATTCTGCATGAGGGAACTTTTACTACGTTCTCAATGACAAAATCTCCATGCATGGAGTGCCAGGACTTTCAACAACGTGTCAGAGATCTTAATGATGCTTGTATCCACTATTTATTGCTTGAAGAAGATACACTAAGGCAAAAAAAAAAAAAAAAAAAAAAAAAGGAAACTAGCATAAATATGTCTGTGACGTGTAACAGCAGAATGCCTCAATACTATCAATGCCTTTGGAATGAGAAGCTTTCCTGATTTATCACAGACAGTGATAATTGAGAGTTGAATTTTGCAAGCATCATTTCACATATTTTGAATCAAAAATCAGCAGAATCTCCACTAGAGGAGCCGTTCTTTTTACCCTGTACCTTCTAGCAGGACAGTATGTAACAGAGTAACCCCTCCAGTACAAAGGCCTCCAGTATTTTATATTGTTCAAGATAATGAAAGTGCAACTTAGCTCATTATATACTGATTTATTTTATACAGAAAGCACTCTCAGTAACCTGAGTGTTCGGTAAATGGGAGAACTGCACGTTCAGAAATCAATAAACTAAAGACTGCTTTATCAAAATTGGTGTTAATTGGGGGATAAAAGAATGACTACACAGGATACCCCCCTACCCCTTCTGGGAGTGCATGCACCTGTCCCTAGAATGGGAACTAAACAGGGCTGAAAGGATTAATTAGTGCCCTTGGAGGTTAACTGTACTGGGTCTTTGAGCTTGGTAGAAGAAAAACAGATAAAAGATATTATTACTACTACTGCTGTTTTGCACATGCAAGCGAGGCTAAGTCAGACTGCATCAATCTTATGGTTTGAAGTCATGACACTGATCTGCTCTGAAAACCTACACAGTGCAAAGCAGTCTGCGCAAGAGGTAACTTTGGGAGTCAGTATGCCCACTCAGAACTTCATCTTCTTGAAGATGGCTGTGATGGTTTCATTAGTTAGTGCACATTCAAAACTGTTTCAGACAGAAAATAAGGACATAAATATTTAACCTTTGAAAAGAGAACTCATTTACTGGGAACCAACTTTATGAAGTAAGGTTATAAATATCTCTGATGTATTGCAATCAGCATAGTATAATGAGATCACATGAACGGCTGGGTCGTCTTTAACCTTTGATTGTTTAAAAGTGCAGATATTCATTTGTACTACGGATTAGTGATGATGAACACTGAAATGAAGCTGAGTTTCAGCCACAGGCTTTGAACTGAAGATGCCCCTGAAGCGAAAATAGTCCCCTACCCTCCCATTTCCACCCCCAGCATTTCTTTCATTCGTGGTAATTCAGTTGTAGTCTGTCAAAACCCCAAGAGGGACGCATCTTTTCAGTTTACCTATGGGGACCTTGTACTGCTAGAACAGAGGCCTCTTCATGTTACATACTTTATAAGCAATACTGAAATGCCATGCGTAAAATACGCTTTTAAAATTATATTCTAATATCTGTTTTCACAAAAATATCTGATGTATGGCCAGATGCGTAGAAGTAGAATAAACAGAGAAAAGAGAAAAAATACAACTTCACAGGGTCCTTCCATAACATTGTTCTTGCATTTCCAAGACTCAAGATCATAAATGCCTCAAACATTCCCCTCAGTGAGAAGGCTGCAAGGTCAGCATTTCCAAAACCATCGCTTTGCACAGCTTTACTCCTCCTGCTTGGAAACCATTCACTGGTTTTGCAGGCAACTCTAGTGGAGTTTATAGATGCACTCCTTGATAGAACAACCAAACTCTACAAATTACTATGATATATTTTCTGTGAAAATAAGCAACGGCACCATTCCAAAATTCAGTAAAAAAATCAAGAGATACAGACAACAGTCTTAACCAATCATATGAAGATCACCACTCGTGTGTTTTCTTCCCCCCTAGTTCTGCTCAATGTCATCAGTATTTTGTGCTCAGGATTTGAACCCAGGCTATGAGAGCTGAGAAGATGTATGTAAGGATATTAAAGCTAGCCAATGTAGGCTGCAAGCACTGAATTTTTTGTCCATTAGGAACATCTGCCTATTCCAGGAGGGATATCAGAAAACGTGTCCAGGCAGCAACACAAACTGAGCAAACGTCTGTGGCAGCAGATGAAATTACCACAACAGGATAAATAATAAAAAATTTACCATGACACAGTAAGTCTCCCTCGCTATGGCAGTATAGAGCAGCTCTCCAGCAACATACTTTCAGTGTTAAGTCATGGAAGTGGTATCAGAAAATGGGTTATTGTAAATTACAGCCTGGATTGCCATATATCCACTACACCTACAGGAATCTGAACTCTGAAGTCATTTACAGATAGGGTTACATCTAGAAGAAAGGATATCTTCCCTGGGAGATAAAACAATACAGTACTTCTATGTTTTACAGATGTAGTAAGAGAAAAAAAACAACACATTGGAAATGGACATCAAGCTGGGGGGAACTTTTCTGAAACCAGACATCTTTTTCCAGAAAAGTCAATTAAAACAGCTTGTTTCTTGAGCATTACTACTAAATCTGCCCCTCCTTTGGCATTATACCATAACATGGAGTCTTTATTCTTAATTTAGTCTGCTCTTATCACTTTGACTGAAATAAGCAGAATCTTTGCCATCTATTTGATCAACAGGGCGTGTGCTATAGCTTGTACAGAATATGCCACAACCAATACTGTCAATAAACCAACTCAAATTATACAGTGACTTTTACAGCAATATTCCATTACTCTGAATACCCTTCCCTGGCTTTTCTTCTTCTGCTGAACTCAGACTTTTGGGTACCCAAAACAGCAGCTATTGATCTGAACTGTTTCAGCATCACCTGTGAAGGGACTGAAAGGCCTTTGTAATGGGCAATAAATGTACGCCATGGAGCAGTGAGAGTGAAACTGAGATTTGCAAAGTTAGAAAACCTGATGTTATTTTTAAAACAGAAAATATTGTTTTAATACCCAGAAATGGGGTTTTCATTCAGCAGCGTTCTTCTGTGCTTCAAATCTTCCTATCTCAATAAAGCAAATTACTGACTGAAGAAAAAGCCCCACGCTTAGGCCTCTGAAGTATTAAGTGACACTGCTATGGCACGGTTGCACATCACTGTCCCCCCTCACAGCGTACACAAAAAGAGTGAATGATTTCCTCAAAATTACTCAGGCTATTGGCATCAAAACTTCTAGACAAATCCAAAACTGCCGTATTAAGCTGCTCCCCATTTTTCTGGACCAAAGCCACTATGTGTAATTTTCCCCGAGGAAATAAATTACAATTAAAGAAAAACTGAATGAGTGAGGGAAGAGACGCTTAAATATTAAACTATACATGCTGGAAGAGAATAAAACTTTTTGGCTGATTCACACTGTGTCCATAAATTACAGCATAACGTAATGCATCATGTCTAAGATACAAGAACAGAACTGAAAAGAATAATTTGGTTTCTTATACACAGTTAATGATGAATTACCATTTACATGTTTCATCATTCATATGGCTATAATTCAGAATCGTGACAGTACAAAATCTATTACTCTAACAAAGGATTTGTATCAGACAATTATCTTGACGGTTCCTGTCTTGTTCTTGGAGTAGCGGTGTATTCAAAGAGCTCTGTGAGTTATCAGCCAGCTCTGAAGTTTTTAGATACCAGTGAGCCTCCCTTCTCAATCATTAAAATGTAGAAGAAAAACTAATGTTATTTTTATGTGTAACCTAAGAATGCGCATATTCCCCTCTCTCTGTTCAGAAGGGCTGCACACACCTACCCTATTCTTTCCTTTCGGATGATTCCAAGGACTGTATTTTTCCCTGGGTTTTTCTCAACTGCTGTGCATTATGCAGATGATTTCTGAGGACCTGGCAGGATTCTAAAGGTCATTAATTCATGATTTAAATATTGCATAGGATATTTTTTTTTTTTTTTTTTTACGCATTACTATAAACCAAAAGAAACCTTCACATTAACCCTTTAAATCTCAAATATGATGTATATTTCCATGAAGGCCTTTATCAGAATTCCTTTAGTAGAATACAAGCATGTTATGCACCAGAGAGGCACGCGAATGAAGCCGTGAAACATTCTAATCCTGAATTAACTCTCGAGTCATTGTGCAAGCTTTCCCATGCCATTTAGTCTCCATAAATCTAGCTATGAGACTTCAATGAACACAAAACAAATTATGCTGAAATCCAACTGGGCCTATCTGATTTCTGTCATGGTTTGACATCACCTGCTTCATTTTATAGCTCAACTCACATTAGCAATCCATATCCAAACTCATATAATCTCATTCCTGCTACAAAGTCCACAGAGAGAAGACCCATCTCTTTATTTAGGTTTTTCAATAACTTGGTGAAGTTCTTCCTGGGCATAATTTTTCCCTCATGTATCTCAGTATTTTCATCCTCTACCCCTGTCCATAAGAACAGATGAAGTATGAATGTGGTCTCCACTTCCATTTTGTTAAGAATCGTGTTTCTTGGAGCAAGTAAGAGAATCAAATCTACTGATGCTGTCTCTTTTATTTCCAGTGTCTTTTCTAAGAAATATTCACTGAGCCTGTCAGATTCCTTGATTAAATCATACGGCTCAGCTTCGAGCCTGCTCTTCCCTCAGTTGACAACTCACCCTAAATACAAGCTTCTGCTTAGGGCTACATCTTCCTCATTCAACTTGTCAATCCCACATTTATCAAAACCCAAGATGTGGATATCCTTTTAACCTATTTAACCACATTAGATAATTCTTGACTTCTCCCCAGGTAATACTTCTGGGAAGCTTTCCACTCTTTTGTCTGGTTATTAGACTTCAAAACTGTCACATATATGCAACTCATTTGTACTTCTGACTTCCACTTCAGTGGATGACAATCCATTTGTTCAGTTCTGACTCAGTAAAACAATACCTGCTGTATCAGAAAGCAATCCTGCATACAATAACTTCATCTATGAAGAGAGATGGGCAGTTCTTGTCCACATCTGAAAACTCTGCCATTCCAATAACAGGTTTGATTCCCTTCTGACTTACCAGTTGATTTTACTTCCATTATTGCAGCCTACCATTTTCAATGGACCGACAGTCAGGTGATGACAGGAGAATTAGGATCTATGTGAATACCTAAATCTAGAGACAATTTTGACAGTCCTGACCACAACTTAATACCTATGAAGCATCAGGTAGGCATGAATATACAGACACTGGAGTCAGACTCCTTGTCGAGGAAAAAAAAAAGTGTAATTAACTCTCCTCTTACCTTTTGCATAGTTGCACACAGTGAGTAAAAGAGCAGAAAGGTTTCACCATCGTCCCCTTCCCTCCTGTTCCCATCACTTTTCTGCTCTGACACTGTAACCAGAATGATAGCTTTGGATAGCCCCTATTTCAGATTCAAACTTGATCTGGTTTAGGTCTCAGCCTGCCTATCATATACACACAGATACCTGCAGTGATCCTACTGAATATATTTTCATCTGATTTTTATATTAGACAATCTTACAGAATGAAATCAATGAAGAAAGGGTGCATTTATCTTCCAGATACCGCACGCATCACATCAGGAATGAATCTGTACAATGGTGTTCTGCTGAAAGTGTTTTCCATCCTGTCTGGAAGTATCTGGGATTTTATCACTCTTTCATACAGCACATAACAATCTCAGGACACTGCAATGTGTGATGCTGTACAGAAAGTTCCAAAGGAATATGAACTACAATTTTTTCTATTATAGACAAATTCTTTAAAAAAAGAATATTTTGGATTAATACATTTTAACTTTTGACTGTTCCTTTCTCATCTGAATTTGCACTAAAAGTTATGGTAAGCTGTTCAAATAAGCTCCTTGCACACAAGCAGTTGCTTACCATGTCTACTAAAGTGGTGGTTAATTGCTCCTTACATTTCATCAGCACAGGAGCTATGGAACAAAGCAGGAAGTTACATGGAAATGAGCAAGAAAATAGGATTAGAAGGCAGAGCCCAAACATGACAGCCAGTTACGATGCTGTGCTGCATCAGTCCAAGTTACTCTTGTGGACTAAGACTGCACACACATACTGTAATCACCCATCGGCAGCAGTAACTTATTCCTGTGTATAAAATCTGACTCTTAATTTCCCCCAGAATATGCCCATCACGCTAAGAGGGAGAAGGTATATGCCACTACACTGTTCTGATTTGTAAAATTCATTTGAAAGACTAAAAATAGCTTCCGGAATACATTAAAAAAATGTGTTTCTATGTTGTTCTTTGTGACAACCGTTATTTCACTCGCAAGCATGTTGCAACACTGTCCATCTTTATGAGATTATAGACTGGAGAAAACACATGGGCACGACTGACTCTCTTTACGGGAAGGCTTCTCTGCACCCATCTGGCAATATAAATAAAGCTTACTAGTGAGGATAGATGACACTCAACTCCAGGCCCTTTACACTGCTAGACTGAAGCAAAGCAACCTTTGTGTAAGCAAGAAGCCAGCGTCTAGTGCTTGTCTGACAAGAAGCACATCTATTTTTATTTATAAAACCCTGTGACAGATCATTAGAATAAGAAACCCCAGTTACTTATGCCTATTGGAGGAAAGTGAGCTGAAATACTACCGAAGATTGTTGAATCTTCAAGGACATTAATAACCAAGAACCACTAGAAATAACCATGGTAACAAACAGTAGCTAAGTACAGTACAATCACCCTGATTACCATAGAATTAGCACAAAACAAATGTTTATTTTTCCTAAATACATGTATTATGATGATGATGATAATGTTAGTAACTACCCCAAATTACAGAGTATTTGCCCAAAATGCCAAAGGCACTGCATTAAATGCTTTGCTCTGCACTTGTTTTCAGACTTGCTCGTAGTAATTTGTGTAAGAAGTGTATTTATAACAGATTCTTTCCTCTTTCTTTCTCCCTCCCCCACTCTTCTCCCATCAACCAGTTCCTCTAATTTGAATATCAGTTGGATTCATTGATCACTTCACAGATGACCACAACACCTTCCTGGCGTTACTCACTGCACCATTAACCTTTTCATGAGGCTCTCACCTGGGAGAGGACAGAGGCTTGATTGGAATTTACATTTTAATTTACATTATTCAGGGAATTCTATTTTAATAAATGAAAATATGAATTTAAACCAACGGAGTATATGTAGTTTGTGTTTAAGGGTGTTAAGGGAAAAAGGTACAATGTTAAACAACGTAACAATGGTAGCACACCAGGAGAGGCTTCCGTTTGCTCTTCTTGAGCCCCTGTTTGTCTAATCCCACTTCTTGGCCTCATTCATCCTGAAAATGCTTCTGGTACCTGATTTCACTGCTGAATTTTATCTTATCTTCATTGAGCCATCTTTGATCGTGTTGGTCTGATCCTGGTTGGTAAGCAGGTCTGGGAAATTAAAATGGCTCCAAATCCTAGTCAGTGTTTTGGCCGGGCTAGTTCTCTTTCCCATACCAACACAGTACCAAGCAAACAAGCACTCGGAATCAAGAGCCAGTCTGTAACACTGAATCACATCTTGGGCTAAGATAGTTCCCCAGTTAGCAGATTCCTTCCCACATCCCTTCGTTGCTTCATAGAAAAACAAACACCACATCGGCCCCCTAAACACTGCGAGGAAAGCAACTCTCCTAAGGGAAGCAGGTTCTCTGATCCAGCTGAGATCTAGCTCTGTGATTCTGCTGACACACCCAGGAGGAGGCATATGGACAAGGCTGGGACTCAGCAGCCAGTGACAGAAGAAGGAAGGAACTTTGTAAGCCATCCTTCCTGCTGAAGGAAGAGTATTTCGGAACTGTCTCCTGACAGCTCTCTACTACAGATATCCCATAAAAATGACTTCAACTTCAGTATCAGGAAAATATTCCTACCAACTGTGTGTACCAGGTCATTCTAGTGACACAGGTCTACTGGCATACCAGCATCCCACTGAGGTGTAACAGTTAATGTTTTGCCTTGCAGGCAGGCATGCTGGATGGCCCCAGTAGGTTGCTAAGTGCAAATAAGCGCCTGCTACGAAAGAACTTAGCCCAAAGTCACATGTGGTTCCACCACTCAGAACAACGAATGCCAAAGCACATAGGTGCTGACACTGAAAGGATGCTGAAGAAAAAAGAGGACCAAAGCAAAGCAGTTGAGTGTGGCAACTAAGTTCTAAAATGATATTGCCATGCTGACAGACATTTGATAGACCTGATTCCCCCATCACATTTATCTTATGTCAGTGGAACTGCATTAAGTAATATATAATGACTCCAAAGTCAGTCCTACTATTGCTTGTGAGAAGAAACAACAGCAAAAAACACACAATACAAATCAGGTTTTACGTATACAGCCTAAGGAATCGCTCCGTTGGTGTGAGGGTCTGGAACTGCGGATGTTAACAGAGCTGATTCACACCAGCTGAGAGTATTCTGCATATGTGGACAGTACACAGCATATATTCCTTAGCTTCTGTTAGATAGAACACATTTAATTACAACAGAAGTATGTGTGTACACAAATAGACACATGCAAAGCAGATACGAGTCCCATCATTAGCCACATACACTGTGTGTATTAAGATCCCCGGAAAGTTAAAGTTAAAATCTTGTCACAGACTACCAGGCTCACATCAATGTGAGGCATAATGACAGCTGGCACTCGGCTGTTTTCAAAACCCCCTTTTACAGTATACAGCACCATGCTTCGACACACGATTGAAGTAATTAGCTGCCGAGCGGCTGAACGTACCCCGCAGAGCACTGGTGTCTCGTCTGACACATCTGGGCACAGAAAGTAATTGAAACAGCTGCTTCTACCCATATGGCAGCAAAAGCTGGTGGTAGAGAGCCTGCTGGCTAGGCTGTACCAACCTCAGACAAATTAGCCATCATTAATCCCAGAATCTGACCAGCATACACAGAGCCACTAATCAAGACATCTGGGGGAGGGGTGCCACAGGAGAGTGGGAAGGAGGACTGCCAGGAAGAAAGGGGCCATTTAAGATTATTCTTAATGGCAACAGTGTAAGAAAAAAATAAAAAATAAAAAAGTTGCGTGGTGGGTTTTTTTTTTTTTTTCAGCAGAACACCACAGCCCTCCCTCAACAACACTTTTCTCAATCAGCTTGTCTAGGTGGCTTCGCCCACGCTGTTCATTAGAGGGCTGCTAAAATAGCAGCACTGCTTTCTGAAAGTGTCATACTGATATACGCACATGTCTGGCATCACACAAGGATTATAAATAGCAGAGCGTACGCTAAGATCCTGGGGTATTTTTACACTGCAGTGAACGCAGTGCTGAAGCTAAGGCTATAGATGAAAACTGGGCTTACTGCTTTCTGTAGGTACCTTGAGGTGCATCCTCCTGGCTTAAGCATGGGGCAGATAGATACGTGCTGGCTGCTCCCTGCCAGGCCTGTATTTCCTGGCTCCAAACTTTGTCACCGGCAGTGAAGTTTTGCAAAACAGCACAGCTCTTCTCAGCATTGTAAAACCCAGCATGCAAGTGGGAGGACATGGAAAAGTTACACCTCATAACCACAGAAACAGACTGCAATATAAGAAAGCAATTTGTTCTGGGAGGAATGGACCCTATGAAGCTTGTGATATTTTGTCTCATGTTTGGGTTACACCGTGTCTAATAAGGTGTGAGCCTTAATCAGAGTTCCTCCTGCTGCTGGGGTATTTACATTGACCCCATGCGTTCCCTGTGGTCTCTTTCAAAATAGCTGAACTCACAACACAGCCTTCACCTTCAGAAAACTCACTGACTTGAGCTTTTTTTCCTACACATCCACTGGTGTTTTCCAAACCCATAGGGCCAAAGCACCCGAGATCTCAGTTCTAACATCAAACATAGTCGAAATTTACCAGGAGATTCAAGAGTTACTGAGGGAGCAGGCAAGCAACCCACTAAATTGCATATACCACACTGCCTTGGATGCAGTGCTGAAAGACCACTGACTGATGCCAAGTACATATACATTCACATTTCAGTCAGTTTTAGTAGCACGCTTCGGATTAATCCCACTTACTGTGCTTTGGCTTAAGTTGTGGGGTTTTGTGCTGTGCAAACTGGCTTTCTTCTGGCTGCATATTAAGCAGAAGACATGTGCCACAATGCACCCACTGCACTACAGCTGCTAATGGGACTAGAAAGAACAAGGCCAAAAGCAGCCCCTCAAAACGTGGGAGGGTGGATGCAAGGTATTCACTGTTTTGACAGACCCAGCCCTACCAGGCTACTTGCTAACATACATTACTGTCAACAGTTTAAGACTCCACTGGCGTAGTAGCATGAGCACACCAAATTGTTCCTGCACATCACTTTGCTGTTACCCATATTTATTCTGAAAGAAGCTGCAATGTTCACTAACAGAGGTAATGTGCTGCAAGCACTGTTGGCACTGATGCTATCCTGTTTCATTTTCAGCTGCTCTCTGCACTGCTCCACAGTAGGAAGCAGGATCACTTGCACTTGGTCCTCCAGTGTCTAAGCAGCAGTATGTCCCAAACTTTTTTGAGGAATCTCTTCCGCTTGAGACAAATAGCACTACTGCTTGCTTTAAAGTAACCGTGTTCCCATTCCCCAAACCCAGCCTCCAATTCCTCACTTTTCAGATTCAGGCATGTAAGTCATGTTATTCTGTAGGAGGAAACCCCCCACCCCCCCCAAAGTGGGAGATTAGAATCGATGAATTGAATTATACCTACACATCTTGTTAACCCAAAGCAGGCTGTCTGACTCCACTTGTACCTCCTCACAATCTTAGCAGTGCACGTCAGTCTGCTCGTGTGGAATGAAAAGTTTAAAACCAATTTCACCTTCCAGTGGAAGGAGAGATTCTACCTAAACACCCAAAATGAAGCAACAGTGGCAAGGCTGTCCTCTGCTTGCACCTTGCCCCTTCCCTGTTCCTTGCATTTTGCTTTATGAAGACAGCACCATTCCTTCATACAGATTTGGAAAGTCTGGGTGCTCCTATGAAATAATAATGCGATATCTTTCCCAGTTTGGAAATCAATTTTTATTGATATGCTGCTTTATGATAGGTGGGATGAAAGATGCTACATAAGTGCAAAAGTCTGTATTACATTATACCAAATTACGGCTACGCTGTTGGCTCATCTAAGGAAAGAGAAGCTGCAAGACAGCAATTGTGCTGGTAATTAAAAGTAGAAGAGTAAAAGAAATCACAAAGAGCATATGAAAGGCATGCATGCTCCTGTATACATTATTTCTATAGTTTTCCTTCTTTTCCTTAAATGTTATGAGTTAATTTCTAGTAATACTCTCTAGTTCCCTGAATTCTTCCCCTTCCCTCCCCCTTCTCCTGTCTGAAGAGCTCTCTCCAAAGCACATGTTTGTGATAACAAAGACGACCCACATACTCCAGTGCACTGAAGAAAAATAGCACTATCAACATGACAGTTTTGGCTGCCTATGGTGTCAGTGCACTGGCTCTGCCTTGCCTGGCTCCTAACACAGCTGAAGACATACGGCTCTGTGGGATATGCCTGGTGAGAAGCAGCAAGAGGAGAGCAAGGTGGCCCCTTGTGATTTGTTTACAAGAATGTTGCTTCCATCAATCTATGTCTGGGAGGGATGGAAGTATGGTGTTAATGCTTCCCCTGACACATGGATCAGGTAACGTTGCCAAAACATATCCCTCCCTTTCAGACATTCCACAGCTTCTGGATCCTAAAGGCAGATGTAAGCTGTGTCTTCTGTCAAGGCATCTGCAATGTGGTCTTTTCTTTGGATACAAAATTTGCTTTTTTTTTTTTTTTCTTTTCCTCCTTCAGATTGCTTGGCTGGCAGGGTAAGCCACTCATTTTATTATCAAGAAGGCTTTAAGAAGAGTCACAGTTTGCACATTCTTCCAAAGGCTGCTGGTCATTTGCTGTCCAAGTATTCCCTATATTCTATGCAGTGTTCTTTCAGTGGTTGGGCTTTACAGATATTCTGCAGTGATTTTGTTTCAACACTAAGAAAGTGCAGGTGTTTTCCAAGAATCAAAAGGGAGGATTTTGTTTTTTTCAAGATTATACGTGAAAAAGATCGTGAACTATGTTTTCTTTCACAGTGATAACTGATGATCTGATTAGCATCAACACACAACTGCTGATCCACCACTGAATACCCAGAACAGAAGCTACTTCACTCAGATCCTATCAATATCCTGACACAGCACTTTACCTGGGATTCATCCCAATGTGAGGAAATGACTTGCAGGTCATCAGGCCTCGTAGTCTGACATGTTTAGCCTTGGCTTAGCATTGGAAGATTTCTGTGATTTTCTGAGTCAGCCAGAACAAAAAATACTAGAAATAAATTAACAGTACACACTGAAATCAACAGTTGAAGTTGTCTAAAAAGTTGGGTCTAGCATTTAGATATAAGATCTTTTTGGAGTACACTCTGCAGTTCAAACAAGTTGACAACACAGAGTATATGTTGACGTCAATCTGATTCTACAGCCTCTGCTGAGGTAGCTTTGCTGGAAAATAAAAAGAAACAAAATCACTTCAACCAGCCTGACAAAGGAATCTGAAGGAGACTATCAGAGGTAGGCACAAGAACAGAACTAGAATTTGAATGCTATAATCTTGAAGCCTGTGGAAAATGCAAATGTGAAGCAACAGTCACACCAGTAAGAGCTAAAGATACTGTGAAGAACTACCCAGAGAAATTCACTGTCTGCCTTGTCCAAGAGACATGTGAAGTACGAGGAATATTCTGGAAAGAAGCATGACAAAACTCAGCAGAAGAACTTTCCTAATAGCAGGACCTTTTAGCCTGTATGACAACCTCTGAAAATTAAGTTCTATCACACATTTAAATATATATATATAATATATAATATAATATATATATATCTGAATATCTATTTCTGTGATTCTGTGATATATAATATATATATATCTGATGTATACCAATCCTGGTGAGAAACAGGGTTCTGGGAATGGAGCAATACAAATTATAGAGGAAAATCTGGATCATTTACACTGGTTTTTTACTCTAATTTGTCACTGAGAAATGTTTCATCAGAGGAAGGAATGTCTCATGCATTTTCTATGGAAGCTGGACACCCTGCTCATGAAATTGCACATTAGTTTCCTTTGTGTAACTTCAGAAAGGTGGAACAGTGCAACTTTTTTCCTGGGGAAGAACATGGGAAAAAGGTATATTTGTACTATTAAAGGAGGGCATTTTGGGATATAGGGATTTGAACAGTTGTCTTATAGCACTGACATTGCTCAGCACATGCAAGCACCTGCAAGGGTGCCCTGGTAAACATTTAACAAAGGGATCTTGTTTTTTCCCTCTTCCTTTGTCTACTACTATATTTATGAAACTAATTACATTTTTCAACAAGAAGATCACTGTTTTCCTTCCAATTCCCTTTCCAATTTGAGCCCCGGGCATATGCACCACACCACACAATTAAAACAGTTAGCACAACACCTGGATTACAACTCTGCAGTCAATCAGAGACCATGTGTTACATTATTCTAAGCCTAACCCTAGCCACGCATATATTCTCACCTAAATGCAACCCCCTGCAACGGAAAGCACAGAAGCTTTCAATATTTATTTCTGTAGAGAGAGAAGTATGCATTATACAAACTCCAGTATTTCTGCACTGGGTTTTAGTGGACAGTGGCTCAAAATGCTCAGTTCTCAAACAGACTTGTTGTCAGATATTTAACAAAAGTTATTCCATTTGAGGCATCTGCAGCTCTTCATGAGAAACCCATCCTGAGGGCATTACCTGCCTGTGCCTGAAGCTTCTTGCCTGAGTAAAGCAGATTATGAATTAATTATTAATCTACATCTTGTGTGTGCATGCATGAAGGAGCATATATGTTAAGAGTCTGTAGGATTTGTTTGTCAGTCTTATAGAATCATTTGCAATGAATATGTAAGATTTGAGATTATTCTTTTAGGTACTTTATTAATATAACTATCCTCCAATATTTTACTGAAACAAGTTACAAGCACATAGCATCCAAGTATGTTTCTTGGTAAATCATTATATGTATCTGCATTTCACATTAAAGCACCACTGCATTCTAAGTATTATTGAAAACAATGATAAAAAGGATGAGGCCTGCTCCAGAGAGATGACAATTTCAGCCTTTCCTTTTGAAGTAAGCTCCACAGCTTCTATGAAGAAATGATAATTCACCTATGAAGAAATGATAATTCACAAGAGTGACTCCTGCTCAGCAGGGTGCTGCTCCAGCTCTTCATAACTTGCATGGCCATTCTTCAGTCTGGAGCAGAGCACTCACGATCCTGACCCTGACTGCTAAGGACATGATGGCACTCTAGAATACCTACAACCCCAACAGCTCAAATCGTTTCATCTATAAAGCCACAACTCCACTCAACAGAGAGACAGAGGGATTATAAATAACAATCCGTCATTCTTGTCAAGTTGCTTTATTCCAAATTATGTTTCATTTATTTATTTCAAAGTGTTTTCCCCCTACCCTTAAGAATCATTGCTTTTTATGTTAGACTTCCATTCTACTTTATTTTTTAGAAGAGCTCTAAGAGTGTTTTTAATTATAATTTGTGGAAGAAAATATATGATATTGTTGCAGACCCCCCTGGAGCATTCTCAGGGTGGTTTGCTTATAAATCAATTTATTGAGGGCTTAATTGTGCAACCCCTCTGTCTTGCAAGCCCTTGCGCATCTGAGTAAGTTCAGGGAGACTTCCCAGTGGGTAAGTACTCACCAACATGTGTGTGCAATCTGGCATTACATAAATATCACTCACATATTTTGTGGTCCAATGTATTTCCAGTATTTGCAGTGTGCTAGATACAGTTTAATAGTAAACATCTGTTCAAAATGATTCATCAAATTGTGGGCCAGTTTCTTACATCTCGCCTCCAGCAGAGTGGTACCTAACTTCTTTCAGAGTCCCTCTGAAATGAGAATGAGTCACACACTGGAAACATATCAGAGTCCAGCCCTATAAAGCTCAGGTCCACCAAATACCAGCCCACTACAACACAGCATTTAAACACATACCTGATTTTAAGCACATTCAATATTGACACCACCCAGAAAAAAACTATTTCAAAACATATTTATCATCCACAAGTTCAGCTACAAACTAAACTGTGGGTTACTTGTTTTGTATCACATATAGAGGGCTGGTGTAGGACTAACAAACCTTGTAGATGGAGAAATCACATTCACCCAAATGTGCAGAGAAGTTTTTTCTCA
Organism: Phasianus colchicus; assembly: GCF_987193195.1. Classification (NCBI taxonomy): domain Eukaryota; kingdom Metazoa; phylum Chordata; class Aves; order Galliformes; family Phasianidae; genus Phasianus; species Phasianus colchicus. The sequence goes on along the minus strand of NC_143447.1, from coordinate 16,763,934 downwards.
ATAAAACTACTACATTCACAAATGCTGTGGATGTGTATATATGCACAAAGACTGAGACATATTTTCTTCCTCATCTCTGCAAACAAATCCAAGTCTTGCTTGCTCCTATCTTGATTTCAGCAGATTTCAGATCTGCTCCACCCTGCCCCATATGCAAGGACAGGTAGGCCTTCTGAATAATTTAAATTCCTCTTATAGTACAACCAGTCATACAGGAAACTGCTCTCCTGCCCATTGGTTCACCAAAATCCCTCTCTTTTCCACTGGATGCTAGGAGGAAAAAATAAATGCAGGCTTAAAAAAAGACAGAAAGAGGCTGACACTTAGGTTAGTTATCATCCAGCAAACTCACTGAATAAGCAGCTGTAATCTCATTCTGTCTTTCTGCTAGTCTACAGGTTAATGTCCCACACGCACCCATTCCTGTGTGGTTACTAATTGATTTCACAGAATACGATTAACAAAACAAGTCTCTGGAAGTCAGGCAAACACATTTGCTTGTTATGGAGCATACAGTTGATAAGATGCTCTGTAATAAGAGACCTACACAGTCCCCAGCAAAACACAGCAAGACATGTATGAAAAAAATGAAAATTTAACTTTTAGTGATAGTGACTGCGTGTAGAGCCTGCAGCAGTCTCATCCCTCTGACCTCGCTTTGTGAACTACAAATGACCTCACTGAAAAACAACAGAGACCTTTTCTTGCTCTAGGCTGTCTCTTGATTGTATCTCTTCCTCGAGGTTACTGTAACTGCTCTTTTCCAGGGGTTGGGAAGGAAAAAAAAAAAAGAAAGAAAGAAGCAGAGTAAAAACACTTAGCTGAAGACCCCCAGGCCCCCCAGGCCCGCTTCTTCCTCAGTTCTACCATCACTCTATTAATAACAGACAACGTTTTCATTAAACGATGCACTTTCTCGCTCCAGGATAGACTTGAGTTTTCTGTACTGATCATTATAAGAGTCCCAAGAGGGCTCCTACAACCACACTGTCTTCACAACAGAGACGAGAACTATCAGTTCCTTCACAAACCATACACTGTACAGATCCCAAGAGTGAAAGAGACCTAATCACCCCAAGTGAAAGAGGTACGGAGCCTAGTTATCAAATTCCACCCTATAGGATAAAGGCATCCTCTCATTTAAAATTCCTGTATAAGATCTTCATGGATAAAAGATTTCTCCAAGCTGCCCCTGAAAGGCAGAACGCTGCTTCTCTTGCATGGCAATTACCCTCGCTTTATTTTATTTTAAAGGAAGAAACCTCCCTAATCATATCCAATCCTTTTCAGCTCCGAGTCAGTTGTTGCATTTAGGAAAGTTTAATTTTTGAAGCAGCAACTTTCAAATAAGGGCAAATTATCCTTTTTAAGATTCTTCTCTCCCCTTAACTACGAACTGTGTTGATAAATTTAAGCCTACATTAGGAAAGCCAGTACGTTGTGCAAGGGGCTACAAAAAGACATGGTGACACCCCACCCGGTGCTCTGGGGAGTTTGCAATCTGAGGAAACATCGCATATCCTGCACCTGAAGCAGCAGCCACCATTTCTCCCATTCACAAAGGGTAGCATCTTCCTCAGTACACTCTCATCCAAAGTTACAATACTCATAATTCTTACAAAAACTGGGTGAAGAAATAAAATGACAACTTAAACATGGATGTAAAACTATCGTGAGTTACTGACTTCATAGGAAATTCCTCAAAGTTCTTCATCAGAGCACTTGCAATTAGCAGAAACATTTCTGGAATACTACTCAAAATGTGGATAGTACACCATCAGATGATAACTGAAGATACTCGAGTTAGCCCTGCTAGCATCACATTAGATCATAGTTTGAAAAAGCTCAAGAATAGATTCCCACTCAGAAAATAATACAAATTTTACAATTTCAATGAAACATTTTGTTTCCAAGAACGATGACTACCAAAAACGTGGCATCTGGAAACAGACTGCATTTCCACTGTCACAGTTAATGTCAAAGTCACAGGCATTTCTAAGCTGACACAGTGAAGCAACGCTTTACTTTTTGGGTGGGTACATCAAGAGATTTTCAGAGCAAGACTGGTCACCACAGTATCCACAAAAAAACATGTATGCCTTTGAAGGAGGAGTGCCAGCTTAAGGGTACTTTCCATGTTAGGACTAAGACAGCAGCCAAGAACTTGCTGAGAGCGTGTGCGCACCAGCACTAACCAAACCTTCCCTCCCTGACAACCACCTCTGATCAAGTCCCAGTCTACAAAAAAACAACATACTCTAGATCTGTAAATGTCGGTACGCCTTGGAAATCTATATGACATAAGCTTATGCCTAAAAATCAATTCTGAGTTATGATTTGATTAGCAGAAAATTGCTATCACATTTGTTTCTACATTTGTCTACCTCATGTCCTTTTCACTCATAGGCTGGCCGATTTAAGCTTTCTTTAAAAACTCCCTAAGAAAGTCTGTGACATTAAAATGTCCTTTGATGCTCTTTCACTAAGCAGTGAATATTAACAGTTATGGTGACCCTGTTCCCTAATGTGTCTCTGTTGGATCAATAGCAGTTAAGTGCCACTGTTTTACAATTAAAAAGGGGATCATTTTAAATTTAAAAGCTCATAGCTAATTTTCTTCTTGGCACTTAATAGCATAATTCATTTTTGAAAAACCACGTAGGGAGAGCATATACTTTATTCCTCATTGGAACCTCACTATGGCTGGTTTCAGCACTCATTACCACGTTGTGTACAACTTCTAGCAAGGTCCAGACAAGATGGCCACATGGCAAGAAGTGCCACATTGCTCTTAAGTATGACTTTGGTCCACAGGCAAGTAGAAGAAAAACCTGCTGGTTTTGTACCTCACTGAACATTTTTCTAGTATGTGTTTTGTTGTAAATCTCACCTTCCTGTGAGACAAGGCCATAGCACTTCACAGGCCAACAAGATTTCCTGCTCCTCTTGAAGAAGCCAACAGGCAGGCAGAAGTGCCTGAAATCTGAGCAATCCAGTACTGCATACAAAATAATACTGATAATTCAATACTGAATTTCCCACCTGTCAGAAAAGTCAATTCTCAATTATTTCATCTCAATTATTTCATCATGTGAAATTGTTTTCTAATTATGCACTTGGGAACTGAACTGGGAGATTAATGAAAAGCCTACTCCCTCTTCCACAAATCTCCCACAAGCACCATGAGCTGCAGCACTTCCATGGCAGGAGCTAAGTGTGCAAATGCACATTATGGCAGTTCAACTTTTTGCTGCTCTCACTGAGCCAACGCACAACCAGTCCTTCCTGCTCAGCTCACACGTCCTACAGGTACATCAGAACAGTTCATACAGGACTTATTTGTGAGGGAACGCGTGTGGATTTTGATATGCTTTACAAACAACTGAGACCTCAGGCAGTACACTTGCTCCATCTGACTGATGCGATCAGGAGCACAGGTACATCGATACACAACAATGGACCCATCACTACTTGGTTACTCAGTTATCTGTATTTCCCCTGGAACAGGGATGATGGCCTTGACCCAAGCTTACTGTTACACTTACACGTGCACTCAGCTATGACTAGAGACAGTATCGAGCAAAAGAGCAGAAAAAGCACAGAGTTGTTCAACTGGCCTAAGTGGTAACACAGTTGTGTGAGTATCTGCAGATCCACAACTGGAAAGCTCACTTCTCACTCTGGCCTAAGGTTACAGCATCTGGCCCTGATTCAAATTATTCCTAGGAGTCTTGAAGGAGCTGTTGGTCTTGGAAGCTCCATAACCTGCCCCAGAAAGAATACTTGTTAATTTATTGCATTCAAATTCAAAGAGCCTCAAATTATCCATTTCATCCACACAAAAATTCACACACAGTCCTGTATTCCAACCCCAAAACAAAACATTCTACCATACTTCTATTTCTTACACACAAAGCTGGTTGTTTTGGAACGTGCTCCCAGAGTACCAAAATATTCTGCATGTTTAATTATTAATGCCTGCACTGCAAGCAGACAGATACTAGTTTTCCTGACCCTCTGTGCTTAGTAAGAGAAATGAGGAGAAGTAGGAACTCATGTAGTTTTCAACAACTGCAAAGCTTCACAATTAGTTCTTGAAGCTGAGGTTTTGCAATTCAGAAATTCAGGAGGACCTCTCACCCCCAAACAATACCAACTACTTTCGAAGTGAGAGCACAGACAAGAAACAGAGAAAAGTTTAGGGCACTAGAATAAAAACTGGTATTTCCTGAACTTCAGCAAGCAGACATTTGACACAACAGCTAAGAGGGGAATACAGACACAACAAACTGCATCAATGTTGGGTTTTGTACGTGATTGCAGCTCCTGCTGGAACAGTAACAAGAGCATTAAAGCAGCCCACAGTGCTGCAGAACCATTACCTGATTGTTTCAGTAACTTTGCTAAGAAGACCGCTCTCCCATTCCCCTTTTCCCCTTAATAATAAGTGAACTCTAAAAGATATTTACGGAAAACAGCACTTCTGGCCTACAGCTGACACTGATGTTAGCAGACAAATAAGCCCTCCTCATTTACAGGTAAAAACTAGCTGGGGCTTTTAACGTAAAAGCCTATATTCATCCTGAATTAAATAAATTCTCTTTTAACAAATCACTGCTGTGCATTAGTAAAAAAAAAATAACTAGAGTCATTGCAGTGTGATAAAGGCACATCAAACAGAGGAGATGTCCAGGTTAATGCAAGCTGGCTCCCTGGGGACACTCTCACCCAAATGGTCATCTCTGTAACCCAAGTCATCAAGGAACGAGGACATGGAAATGGCAGTAGATCAGATTCTAACAAAGTGTGCTGCTCTAACACGCTGCTGTACAACACAATTAACTGCTTACACCAGCCGTTGCCTTGTTTCTGCCGTGTTACACTTCTCACATTTCATGTAATAGAGTTTGCAAAGTGCTCCCAGTTTTCAATTAGTCATCCTTGCCCTCCCCTTACATTCATTTGTGCCATTCTGACCAGCTCCAGTGGACTACTTGGATGTTAAGTCTCAGACAAAAACTCTCAAAGTGTATTCCAAAGACACTGGTGGCAGTCCTGCTTTGCTCTTTTCCAAAGCCAGTCATTAGATGTAATTTATCTTATGTACTTCTGAAGAATAAAATCAGGGATACAAGGTACCTTTCCTTTCCTGCCCTAGGTGTTCAAGAAATCATAACAAAATAAGCAGCTACCACTTCATCTGCAGAATAACCTTCCCACGAGCGTCCTTCTAACTGTTCTTCAAACTACTGAGCTGCTGATCTCCATCACAAAAATCTCAAACTACTACTATATACTCCTGCTTTTCTTTGAAGTAGACTTACGTAACTGCATAAAGATAAAAAAAAAAGTAAAATCAAAGACCCAGGAGTTTTCTCCCCTTCATGCCCTGCAATGAACATGCCATCACTTTTGGCTTTTTTGTATAATTATCCTTCTATACCCTTACATATCTCTGTGAAATGCACATCTTTTAGGACAGGAGAATGAAGCGAAGCATTCTATAGACTTGGTTTTCATTAGGCACTGATTTCTTTTAACTACCTGCAAGACTGTCAGCCATCACAGAATACACAACATGTTATTCTAGGACGCACTGCTGTATTTACAATCTTGATACTGCACTGTAACTTAGAACAAGCTCATGTAATGCGTGATTGCCAACTTTCTGAAAGTTATGGAAGGCTCATGCCTAAGATCTGGTCACTTACTGAGAAGCAGTTTATAGGCAAAATGCAGAGTGCATTTGGCTCAACAGGTCATAGCATCGGCTCATAAGCTTCAGAGGACAAGAAATTTTGAAGCAAGTCTGTATCAGTATTCCAGCTTAATTTTTTTTTTTTTTTTTTTTTTTAAATACATGTCAACTCAATCTTCCAGCATATGAACATCCCAGACCATGGAACAACAAATATTTTATCCACAAGAAAAGCCAAAAAAACCACAGATGCCACTGTGGTTCACAATCACTTACTTTCAGAGTTTTGATGACAAACAAGCTAAAACAATGTCACCAAACCTAACTTTATTACAAGACGCCGATTAATCTGAATTGCCTGATATAAAAATCAAAGAAGAGAGGATGCATCTCCCTTGCTTTTTTCTCCCACACATTTCTGATAAAACATTAGATGAAGAAAAGTGAAAATTACTATTTCTAGAACTTCCATGCTACATAAGTATCTGTTTGGAATGTAGTTTAAAACCTTATTTTAGTAGGCACATTCAGTCATGCTCTGTCTTTGTATCAGGAGCGTGCAGCATGGCACAGCATCCCTTCGGCAAACACAAGAAAAGCCTGAGTATCTGGTCTACTTCTGGAAAGCCTCTGTTTCAAACAAGTCACCCTTTGCTTGGAAAAGCAATGAACTGAAGCTGATTGCTCTGTCAGGAATCTGAATCCCTGAGTACTGACATTTTACCAGACTTCTGTGCAAATGCTGATGGTAAATTTCTTCTCATGATACTTCCACCATCTGGAATTCCCCAAACAGGTCTACACAGGAGTCTGGTTATAACAGAATTATACCTGGAAATCAACCCCATTCTTACAAGTGAATTGTAAACAAAAGTATCGGCTGGAGGAGTCTGACCTCTTTGCTGCATTCCAATGTCTGAAGAAAGAATGACATTTTTGGTCCCATGCACTTTCAAAACACCCAAGAAGGTCTGAGATACCAACCACGCTGCAGACCTGATCTGGAGGCCAGAGGCTCCCCTGCTGATTTTGTGGATTTGGATCAGGGCCACAAAAGAAACAACAATTCTTCCAACTTGCACTGGAAGACAACTGCAATTTGTAGGCAACTTGCAAATATTCACAGGCTTTACTACACCGAATCCAGTAAAGTTTTACTCCTTACTAAGTTATTGCAAGGTTTGAAACCGAGCTACAAGATTTTAATTAAAGATCAGTAAATTCCATATGGCTCCCAGGTGTTCTTCAACCTGCTCCCCGGTCTCCCCTTTTCCCTTCACCAGCAAAAGAAAAAAGGGATCTGGATTTATACATAGAGATGCCCTTCGTTCAGCCGCCATCCTGATATTATTGTATCCCGCGCTGCAGACAAAGGCTGGGACTTCCTGCACAGTATGGGCCCAGCTCTGCTTTCTCGTTATACTGCATTTGCAGATGTTTCCAGGAAATTTGCTCCGGGCAGGTGAAGAGAAGGAGTAAGCTTCTTGGCTTTCTATATATTAATCTCTACTCCCTTGTCCCAGCATCCACATGTAATTCGTTCTCCATTCAGCCCCAGGATGCCCATGGTTCAAAACAGGCATGAAGTCAGTCAGGATTTGATGCTAGACCTGGTTATTTTTAAGGCACGTTTATTGGTTTTCTTTCATTCAGTTCATCTAACCACACAAAGTGTTCAAACACAGCCAGCATTGAGATGCATCAATTTCAAAATCACACCTGGTATTTTCTTTTTATTTGTTTTCAAAATATTGCAGGGCAAAACAATCCCAGTTCACATCTTAGTTAGTTCACTCATGCTTGACAGTATCTTTGTAGAAGGGAAACAAAAAAATTAAGAATTAAGTTGATTTAGAGGCGCTTGCCCAAAAGGGAGCCCAAGGCAACACGAATTGTGTCATTCCAGCCTGGCTCTTCATACAAAGAAAACCTCCAAGCTTTCTCACTCAATTTTTTCCTTACTTTAACTTCACCCAACTTCTACTTAAAAGTCTGGTGGCGTTTTCATCGCTACATCTAGAACAGTTCTAAGCAAGTCAGCACACCACTGCCCAGAAAAATCTTGACACTAATGCCCACCACTTACTGGGCTGTGTTCAACTCTTGTCTTCCACTGCTCTCTTCCTCCCTCAGTGTGTTTTGGGAAGCACTGTGTTTTCACACATCACACTCCTAAATTACCATTCAATACATTGCTCGTTCAGCCATTACAACTTTTTAAGCACATATAGGTAGGTGACAGTTGTCAGGGGAGAAGTCCATTTCCTTCTTTTGGTCCTTTATGCTAGATTTGATACCACACAATTCCCTAAATATGGATATTTGCCATGGCAACAACTGCAGCAGAGTTTTGCAGAACTCACCCTTTAAGTGGCTTAATGGATATGGTATTTATACCCTTTCTGAAAATTTAGCTTCAGTGACACATTAATACAAATATAAATGGAGCAAATATTTGTGTGCTTCTTGGGAATAACAAAGGCACGTTTATCTGATACGCACAGAAAAGACATTTTTGAACCTCATTAATACATGAGTAGAAGTCAATGGAGGAAAATGGATCTTGTTAACTAGCTTCTTGGATACCAATAAGCATCTCATTTGCCTTAAACATATCAACCTAGCAACACTATTTATTCAATATAGAATAATCAGTGACATTAGAGAACCTCAGCATTGCACACAGAGGAATGATTAATCTATTATTCATTCCACAATAAAGACTCTGAGGGATTTACCGTATGAAAAGTGATATTCAGAAAAGGAGACAGTATTTTTTTTTCTGACCTGTATGGGAATTGCTGTCCTGTGGGATGAATTCCATTGAATAATATTGAATTATTATTATTATTATTTTTAAAGTTCCTTTCCTTTCTTCAAGGAATGAGGTATTTCAAAGGACTGAAGCACTGATACGTGGTACAGACATACAGGTTCTGAGACATCAGACATGCGGGTACATTTGTGGTTAAAAGCAATCCAGTTTATAGAAATCCTTACTGCACCCCACATCCAAGAACTTGGGAGAACACCTCTATATGCTTCAGCATAAGCTAACATTAGCTTACTAGCTCTCAAAACGTTCAGCCAACTACCCCCTCAAGGGCTAGTAAGCAACTAGATTCTGCACCTGCTTTACATAGTTCAGATACAGCCACTAATTTCCTTCATTAACTGTTAAATAATTATTAAGAATCATTCTGCTTACTCTGCAGTAACAGAGATGGCCAAGTTACAACACTTCACTAATCTAGTCCAGTCATGCCCATGAGCAGATGCACAGCTGTGTGCTTAATTGGTGTCAAGGTGGCACCTGAAAAGCAGTTGCTTGAATATAGATTTAAATAACAGACAGGTGACTTGCAAGATCTACACATGTGTTTGTGGGGACTGATTGAGATTCTGCTACTTCAAAGACCAAGACTTTCTTTAGTTTCTTTCTTTCAGTAAATTTCTTCCAAAATATATGGAACATTAAAATCAAGCAGAAGTTTTGCCTAAGTAAGCATCAAGTAAAAATTACAGAACTGGGATTTAGATCATGAAAGTATCTAAAAGGCAACTACTTATTTGATTTTGAAATGTAATTGAAAGTAAGAATAATGAAGATAACTTCAATTACTTTGGAATGGCCTTCTGCTCCTTGCAGGGTGTGCAATGATTAACTCGTCTTCTACAGCACTTCATTTTTTTTCCCCAGGAATCACTCGGTATGAATCATTTGTTTTAGCAAAGGTATTTGTACTAGAGGGAAGGGAAGGTGCAAGCCTCTTCCTCAGCTAAGCCACCCACTCAGCTAATCAGCTTTCCTATGCCCTGCCAACAGAAAATCCAAGAGAAAATTGCAGAGGAAGATTCTTCACACCAGCTCTGAACAATTGAGTGCAGCAGACAATGAAGACAACAGCAACTTCTACCATTCTGGCTAGCATGACACTAACCTTAGGTTCTACACCACTTGTATACTGGCTTCAACATACCCACGAACACTGCTGAACTGGGCAAATACTAAGATGCACATTTAAGAACATTTGGGGAACAGTCACAGCTGACATGGTTGGACATTGAACAGGTAGACCTCTCAGTACATTTTCATTTCACTGCTCATTTTGGAAGATACAGCCACATGAGCATCCTAGTAGAGTTACTCATCTTAAAATATACTAACATCAATAACTGGACTCAAAACAACAGAAGTTTCTCTGCTCAGGAGCTCTGTATTGTATCACCACCCATTATTCGCATGCAACTTAAAAGAACCCTCAAGACTGCAAGAAGAAAAAACAACTTGTTTTAAGATGACTGAAATAAGGGTGTTGATTCATTTCACAGTGTAGGTTAAATTATGCAAAACTCTGAGATAAGCAAGACATAACAAAAGGAAGAACAAGGCCTTTACTTTAATTCACAATCCATTTCAACTGAACTGAAAAATACTATTGCAGAAGAACAACTTCACGTTCTGCTAACATAACATCACAACCTCAGTGCAACCTCAATGCCAGAAAGCACCACACAGCAAGCAGGTGGAACAGCATATTATTTTAGACCTTACACCTAACTGTGAAAACAGTGAATATTAAGAAATGAGTACTCCTACTTACCTACAATTCATCATCAATGGCAAGAAACAAAACATCTGCATCTGAACACTACAGTTACGTACTAACAAACGCTTTTCCCTCCGTTCATGTCAGCAATAGCATTTGCTTTAGACCTTCCTAACAGCACATTTCAGAAACTCTGCTGTTACTCAGCCCACAGCAGAGTAATCCAACCCACAGTTTCTGTAGGACAGAGCATTTTTGTGTCACCATCCTCCCAGTCAGCTCACAGGAGCAAACCAAATGACAGAGCATTAAGAAGCAGAAGCATCCACCTTATGACCGAAAACACTTGTCTCCAAAACATTATCTAGACCCTTTAGAACAAGGCAAAAACACGGGCTGGAAGCAGCCCCACAGAAGCACTTCCTTGCCAAAGGGCTGATGGCAGCATCACGCCCTGACTGGTTACGCCTTCCCCTTTGAGGGGAAAACCTCCAGCCCCATTTCCTTGCACAAGGAACACAACTCCACGTCCACACTCATCACGTTTTTGCCTCCTACCTGCTTGGTGCTCCGGTTTGCTGCTTCCCACGGTGTCCCAACTCCTTGCTGTCTCTGAGGAATGTATTCCCTTGCTCCTGTACGCACACAGCTGCGTTACACCCCGGGAAGCCTCAGGCCCCATTGTGCTCCCTCCCTCTTTCCCCTCCTCCATGCCAACCACGTGGCACAAAATGGCCGCCAGAACCCCCAGCACGAGCCCGAGGGGTGGGAAAATAAAACCTCGAGACTGGTCACGTGGTGGCTGTGGAGCCCTCTGATTGGCTGACCGTGTGCAGCCGTGCCTCACTCGGTGGTAACGTTCCCTGAGGGCTGTGAGAGTCAAGTCAGGTCGAATCCGTCTGTTGGGACAGAATTGCAGAAAAGGGGGTGTAAAGCATTTAAACGGCCGCTGTGAAAGTTGCAAATTTTAGACTCCAACCCTGAAGGGTGTCTCTCACGTGCCACATGGATAGGAGGCAGGTGGGAGAAGGGCTCCTCACAGAAGCTGTTGCTGCCCTTGCAGCTGCTGGTGGCAGTGGAAGAGCTCACGAGTCGCAGGGGCCTCCACCAGTGAGATGGGGCTACATCTCATTGTTCCCACTCCCTGACGATCAATAGAAGTGTAATTACTACTCTTCCTATTTGGCATAGCTAAAAAGGGTAGCTTTGTGCCGGTTCTCCCATTGAGTATGCAGCTCTGCAAAACTACTCCTTTTATCCTTCTTTACATATTTATTACGACTCTTTAGACTGATCCATGCAAACTAAATGAAAGCAACCAATAGAAAGAGGTCGGCTTGTGCCAGCAATCCCCAGACTGTCAAGCGATCACTGAAGATTGGACAGGTCCTGATGAAATAAATGTTGGCTGCTGACTCTTCCAATTTTGCAACACTCCTCTGTGTCACTGGAGCAGCCTTGTCCAAGATTGAGATATTTGCAAACTGTCATCTTTCATAAATATCTGCCTTGAGTGACACTTTGCCCCCCTCCATTTCCCTTTGAAATGTACCTAGCTGGCACGCAGCCTGTGGGATTTCATTGCCTGTGATAGGTGATTAGCAAAGAGATGATTTCCTCCTCCCTCCCCCTCCTCCCCTCTGCCAAAGGGCTGAGTGACAGGTCCAAAAGGCGAAAGGCAGACTGGGGAAGCAAATCTGCCAGAGGCAGGAGTGATGACACTCTGAAAACACTTCATTCATCTTGCCAAATTACAGGCTGGGCTGGGAACTGATGGGGACTGGGAGGGGAGGGGGAATAATCCTTTGCATTTGCCTCGTATGCTTGCAGCTTGAAAATATTGCAAAGCAGCTCCTGATGCTTGAAGGACGCACCCCAAAACCCGTCAGTTTCTTGCTCCGTAATGCTAACAGGCAAACTGCTACCTGGATCCCGTTGGCAGCTTTCTGACGCAGCGTATTAACTGTCTTAGTCATAGATGTCAGATCCCTTAAGCTCTCAGTCTTCCTGCCCAGCCATCAATAAAAGGGGAAGAGAGGGAATTTCAAAAAGCAAAAGCATCTCACCCTTGCAGAGCTGGAGCTAACCATATTGCATGCCTTTCCTTGCTTTGTTCAGTGGGAAACTGTGCAGAGGGCAAACTAGGTATTTGTGATTGAGAAGTTACCTGTTTATCTATTGGGAAGGCTCCAGCCCCGGAGCAGGTAATCTGGAAAGTAGCACAGGTGTGAGGCAGTGATTATGCTGGTTCTCTGCAAGCTGTGATGTCTTCTGAATAACAGCTAGCATTAATTGTGTGCTTGGACAAAATTCTGCACAAAACTTTCTTTTTTCCAGGAAGAGTACAGATTTGGCAATGCCAAATTCCCCCTCAAAACACTGTATAGAGAATGGCACGACTGGTGGTTTTTAGTTTAAAATTTTTTTTCATTTCTTGTTTGAAGTAGACGTCTAGCTTTAATGTAATTACATTTCCTTAAATCAAATGCTTAAATTCAAATGCTTCAGACCTGACAATTAACTACTTTAACCCAAAGTATTTTGCTTGAATTCTCAACATTTCCCAACTTTATACTACTTCCATTTTCAGACTTGGCAATTCTTTTTAATAGGAAGATTACCAACAAAGGAAATTACTCTTTTCCTCCTTGATTTGCATACAACCAATGTAAGCTTTAATATATCACTGAATCTTAAACTCACTCTTAGAAGTGAAGATGTCAGTTATTTCAGCTGGTACAATCGAAAGTCTCTTCTGTCATCCTGAAGTACTTCAATAGAGACACAAACCACTCCTGAGGAATGAGAAAGAATGATTTTATTTTTAATAATACACGAGCTTTCAGTTATATTTCAAAGGCTGCAGAGCAGATTCTGGTCTCCCCCACAATAGTCTAAGGTATAACGTGTGCTTAATGCAGGCTTAATGCTAATGTAATAACTTCTGTGAGTTTTACCATATCAGCAACTAAATCTCAAATAAATGCTGATGCCACTTCTCATTTTTACTTGTGTAAATGAAGCCTTGGCTAGCCTTTATGTAGCATCATCTCCTGATTGTATCTCCAAGGATATAATGAAAATGAAGATCAGGGCATAATGAAGTGAATTCCTAATGACAAAAATAGAGTCTCTCTGTAGAGGACGGAGTCAACTGGACTGGACAAATATAATCTAATGTGAGCTCACCTGATCATCGCGGAATCAAAGATGTCAGACATAGAAAAGAGAAGTTACACTGTCTGTTCTAGAATTCCTTGAAATAAGGGTATTTACTAGCTATTAATTTGCTAACAGGATTTCTACTGTACAGTGTTCTATGTAGCAGAATTAAATATGAGTTACTTAAAAACATTCTAACAGTAGAAAGCAAACATAGCATGGTTCTCTGTATACTTAGAACACTAAAGATTTGCAAAACAGAAACTCTGCATGTTTCTCAGTGTTGAGTTTCCTGCATCAGAAACGGTATTCAAATCAGCAACTACTCAGTTATGTCAGCTGAAAAATAAATGCCAAGACAACAAAATGATTAGATTTTTTCTTATTACATCAGCTCCAGCTCTTGCTTATAAATTGGAAGTGCTAGAAAATGACCATCATTTGGTGTTGGAATAGGAGAGAATCATCAAACATGAAAATAAAGCACAGTAAGGATCAAAGTCAGCCAACTCTTTCTGGTAGATTTCAGTACTGAGGAGTGTGCAAAAAATATGATGCCATTTATTTTGATAAGTTATGTTCTGTCATCAGTCAACAATTTGCACTTCAAACAGCTAATTGAATATCAGAGAGTGAGGTAGGCTAAAATAACAACATACATAGGTTGCTCCAAAAGTAATGCCTCCTATTTATTTCCACAGCGCAACAGCTACAAAGAGCACAATAGCACAATATGATAGAGCAAATTGTCAGCTACAAAATGCTACTTTTCAGAACAGTCACCACCATTAGCTGTGCATTTTCACCAGCAATGAAGAAGAGCCTGCATTCTGTGCTGGTAAAAATCTGCACCATTGGAGGTGACCCATTGTTGCTGCCTCCAGTGCTGAAACCTCAGTACTCACTGCCTCATTGTGCTGATATCCACTTGTTGATCTCTGTAAACATTCAGCAAGCATCAGTAAATGTCAGAGGGTGCCATTTTTTTCTACATGGAGGAAATCAGTAATGTTCCTTTGATTCATAAGCGCTTCCACGTCAGTGCCATTTTCTCAGACCACCCATCTGCTGCTATCTGTGGCACACCAACAAGACGTGACTGGCTGGAAGGTTCAGCCTCTACTGTCAAGCCACCAACACCCACCTGAAACATCATGGGCTAACATAACAAAATAGGAGACATTATTTTGGGAGCAGCCCTCGTATTATCCCTTTCCACCAGTACAGACTGAGAAACCCAGAGAGAGAAAATAAAGTGAGCTTCTTAAGGATGGTCTCAAGGACTGATTTTGTGACAGAACACAGACTAAAACTTGGAGGTCCTTTGTTTCTCTTCAACAACGTTAACTATGTTTCTATATTTTTTTTGCATGCACCCAGATATACAGAGTCACATGCGTACACTCAACAGAAGAAAAAACAGGAAGGGAGCAAACAGATAGACAAAGCTGAATATCACTATGAGTATCTAAAGGGGAGTTCTGCATCTAAAGGGGAGTTTGTGTGACTCTTGTGTGAATCTTTGTGTGAAGCATCTCAATCCATAGTTGCAATTAAAAGTAAAAACCCTTCTAGCTGCCATTTTAACCATCCCTCCAGCTTAATTATTTTTCTCTGTAAAATCAAAATAAAAAAGACATAGAAAAATTCCTCACCCACAGTCATATAGTGCTGCTAGAAGCTTTCTCTTGGGAGTAGGAGCTGTGAAATATAACCCTGAAATCAGCTCAGGTGACTGTGCCTCCCATCAGAAGAGCAATTAAGGCTATTTCTTTCAGCTGACATACCATTCTGGAGCTGTGGATGACATTCCCAGTCTATAGAGGGGAAAAGGATTAGTGCAAGTGTTAAAGATTTCCCAGTGGTCACCTCCAAGGGATTTCTTAGTGATACACTGACTGTAGGTGGCTCTGCACTGAGCTGATGGGCTGCCTAAGGACTTTAGTAGATGTAGACCAATATCCAATTCTGGGGAAAAAGTAATAATTGCTGTACATGTGAGTATGAGACATAGTGTAACCCATCTGTCCACCCACAAACACATGCACTGTTCACATGACAAGTTAATTGTGCATTAATCAGGATATAATCTCATACTGCTAATGCAAGTTATGATGTAATTTTACCTTTACTACTTATACAGCCATAGCCATTATTATCAAGTAATAAATTGTATCATTTTAGACTGATGAATAACACTAGTTAATGCATCTCCACCTAACTTGTATATTTCATATGGTGATATAGCAGTACTCTGATTTTCTGTTACCTGAAGAAGCCGCAATGTGGTTATCTTATGCCTTCTTTAGACTCCTCATAACTCTTAAAAAGAAGAGAAAATATTTGATGTTTGATTTCACTACAAAATAAAAATGGGAAGATCTACCAGAGATGGTGATTGGCTTTTGTTAGGAAAATAAGTCCTTTCCAGTGAGCCCAGCCCCACGTGGAATTCCATGTACTACAGTGAACAAAATCCCAACATGCTGACATGGAATTTGAGGGTCTGCATTTGACCTTTGTAATGTCTGATGCAAGAATGTAATGTCTGATGACTAGTTGCACATCCATGCCACCCCTACAGAGTGTGCATAGCTCCACTTGTTACAGTGAGTCACAAACAGTATGGCTCTTGGTAAAATAAATCTCTGTGTTAGATTTATATGTTCATATTTTTCCTAGCTTTTGCAGCTCATCTCTTTACGTGTACAGCTGTGTATCTGACCCTCACACCTCAAAGCTTTTTAAAGTTCTAGATTTTATTTTTTCTTGGAACACTTTAATTTGTGATAAGTATGAAAATGAAAAGAAAGAATATAGATCTAGAATGAGTTATTTTTCTTATTTTTTCCATTAAGCAGCAGCTGCTGTTACCAAGCTGTCATCTTTGTTGCTAGGGAGATTAGGTGTGCATGCCAGAATGGGACTGGTGGGTTCAGGGCATCCACCCCACTGCCTGGAAATGTCATTGCATTGATGAACTCCTGGATGTGAGGCTGAGCAAACTCCTTCCTGCAGCTTCAGCAGGGAAGAGGCTGTGGGAGCAATATTCCTTGGAAAGGTCATAAAAGTTCTGCAAGACACTTAGTGCTGCTTTCCCACACCAGCACAGTCTCATCTTCTTCCTCCTGTGAAGCGAAAAAGATGAAATGTTTCATTTTGACATTTTCAAAATTTAAATTGTTCTGGTTTTTTCATTTCCAAAACAAGCTTTAAATTTCATGTATACTTTTCTGCCTTCTCCTGGTGGGAAACAAAAACAGCTAACCTAAAGCTAAACATGAAATTTCAGTCAGTGCCAAGCAATGTATTCTTATTGTTGCTTATCTATCAAACTAAGCCCAGTAATCAATTGCCTGCACAATGCTGATCAAAGTTTTCTATAGAACTTCTGCTGCCTCTAAATGTTGTGCAAGTGTTCAAGAGCTTTGGCCTGTACAAAAAACACAGGAGTTGCTTTGCACAAATAAGTGTTTACAAATTGTGCCTTACAGTTACTATCGTTCTCCAAACATAAAAAAAGAGGCTCTATTTTATTTCCTTAATATTAAAACTCAGTGAAGCTGTACTGAGCACATACAACCTTCAGAAGGGCAGCATTTCTCCAGTCTACAAGGTAGACAAGACACGAAGAAGCATAACTTCTTTCTTGGTTAGCACATCGTGTTCAAGGTATGGTTACTGAGTGTGCAATGAATGCAGTAAGAAGGGTACTATGTTCACAATTCTCTAAGGTACCGATAAGAAAACCTTATCACTTTATTAGTGAATCACAAATGGCAACAGTTCAGATCAAATTTCTCATGTGGCATAAAGATCATAAATGCAGTTCCCAGGGCTACCTCAGGTTTAATAAAATGAAGTCATCCATGTGTTGCTTTGTATTAATATTGCAACTAGTTTTAAACATATATAAGCTATGATTTTTCCTCAAGTGTTAAATCAAATTGAATCACAGATTTTTATGAGTGATAAAATGATAATAGACCAGATCTGGTCAGCTAGGATAATAACTTGATTCAGTACTTTGGATGTAAGTGTTTAAGGTTCCCATAATAAAACTGTAATGTTATACCCTAAAGTGTGTTAATAACATTAAGTGATGTAACAGTGAAAGCGAACTGACAGAATGTAATACCCATAGGGCCATCATAATAGAAATAATTTATAATGTAGCAGCAATAAAATCTTTAATGTTATCTCAATCCAGTCCTGTCCCCATGTCTGGGGTTTCATATTACATGTGATTTTTTTTCTATGCATTTAAGTGTTAACTTAAAATAATTAAGAAAATGGTTTTCAGAGTGGAAACGCCTTTCAAAGTTGCTGACCTGATAATCATATTATTAACTCTTTCCTTCCTAACAAATTCCCAAGTGGCTGAAAGCTGATATAAAAAGAAGTAAATCTTTTTTACTTCCAATATGAGATCATTTTTCCCTTTAAAAGCCATTTACAGAAATCAAGGAATACGTAGGGCTGCCTAACTGGTGTAAAGAGAATCTCTTTCTCACCATTCTCACATCCAGATACAAACACAAAATACGTTGTGAAAGAGTTTGAGCAACCACACAGTAAATGTCATTTCACTGTAAATGCATAATGTTCATATATGGGACTATCTGCTAATAAGTGGAAGGCAAAAATAGATTTCATTTCTATGGTGGCAAAACAAAACATGTCACGGAAGAGCCTGATTAGATACTAGAAAATGTTCTTCATGGCAAAGTGCTGGGGGAAATTGCCTGCAGGGCCAGTGGGTTCCACCCTGCACATTTTTAGGGGCAGGTATGATCAAATGTCTGTGAGGTGTGAACACAGTGTTATTTATTCGACCTCTCGGCAGAGGAGTATGTCAACGAATCTCATATAGAATCACAGGATATCCCTAGTTGTAAAGGCCTCACAAGGATCATCAAGTACAACTCCATGTATATAATAGAGAATCAGTCTTCCCTGTTTTGCACCATAAATATCTTCCCTGGCATCTCAATATAGAGCGATTTCCAACATCTCTTAAGAGAGCTGCCTCCAGGAGTTAAAGAGCTCCTTTGCTGTTTGTTCTCATCAAAGTATTTGAAAAGTACCAACTGGACAGACATGTGCACAGATAATAAGAACATGCATGTAAAAATATCTAAATGGAAAACAACCTTTATTACTTAAACCAGGCTTTCTTTGATTCAAAGTATAGTTGTATTCCTCTTGCTGGCCAAACTGCCTCCTGAGAATATTGACTGTTTAAAGCAGACATCCTGAGGTCTTACTGTAATGTATGCCATGGCTCAGAGGAGAGAAAATAGAATAAATTCAGCATTTGAATTCCCTTACAAACCCATCCAACCCAGGACTAATAACCTGTGTCTTTAGCAAGCACTCCAGCATCAGACATCCAAGATATTTATTGTGCAATTAAGAAAAATTCTCTGACTCTCTGGTTCTCTCTGGATCCACAAGGGAATCCAGAAAAAAATAACTGGAACTGAACAAAGAAGCAGCTTATCATCTTGAAATATGCAGGGTTAATCATCCCCTTGAAAGCGAATGTATTAGGAAAACATTAGATCCTTAGCCCTCCGTGACATAATTACACAGGCTTCTGGTTAAACAGAGGCGCTCATTAAGTGAAACATTTTATTTTAGTTTCTTGTTGGTTGCTGGTATTGTTGGGCTTCCTGCCCGATTCCAGCCAGGCTACCATATGAACAGTGAAAACAGCCAACATTGTTAATGCAATAACAACAACAACACTTGGCACTTCCATCATTCTCTTGATCTCAACGTCTTAAAGCAATTTACAGATATTACTTGGTTTCACCATGTGACAAAATTGTCAAGCACGTAAGATTGATCACCCTTATTTTATGGATGGATAAAGCCGGGCAGAAAGGTGTTCAGCTGGTATTCTCTGGCTGCTAAAAAGTTAGTGGAAAGACCCAGAAGTCCTGAAAAGAAACCACTTGGAATTACAGTTTCAACAGTGACTGAACTTTTTTCCTCCCTCCTTAATTGCTACTGTCCCGTATTGGTTCCCTATAGCAGAAGGCTTGTGCCAGGAATAATTAATGAGGGTTGCAAATCCTTCTGAAAAGGGAATTATAAGCATCAGTTATTATTTGTGTTTTAAGAAAACTTGGTTAGATTTCACTCTACATAGATCTGCATTGGCTTATGTGAAAATCAGGTCCAAGGTTTGGTAAGCGAAGACAGAGTTTTCAGTGGAAGAAAAAGATTTAAATGGGGATATCTTTTAGTTCCTAGTTCATCAAATCTGGCTATTCAAAAATTTATCACGAGGCTTCTTTACAGAGCTTCCAATAATAATGGAAACATAAGGGGGAAAACTTTGCACAGGCTCTAAGACTACGTTTATAAACATGCAGCCTCTGAGTTGCCAACAGCAGTTAGTCTCAAAACCCATCCCATCCTCTCGATCTGTTTTTGCCAAAGATATTCTTCTTCAAGGAATGCATCTGGGGGAGCTCTGGCAGACATGAAACCAGGTATGCATTTATGTGGCCAAAGTTACACAATGAGGCTCCCAAGTACAGATGTACATATGTACACCTTCAGCCTGAGAAAAGTGGAAGAGCTTTTCCCTTGTATTTAAAAACACCTCATATGTTGAAAGCTGAACAGAGCTCACTTTTACTACTCATGGTATTGCTTCAGGAGAAGAACTATGCAGAAGATAGTTTCCTTTCACATAGACAGGGTTTCATCCTGGAGCTCATCTTGATACATTTCTCAATACTGGACAATAAGGAAATTCAGTGGTCACTTGCCAGATTTCTGTTACAGCAAAGTAATTGTTTTTGTCTTTAGTCTGAAAGAGAGAACTTTGATGCTTCCATGTTTAACGCATCTTAAGCTCTAAGAAACAAAATCTCATTCAATGCATATAAATACCATCTACACCCAGATCCGTCAACGTGGATTGTGGATTGTTATCAGCACTGCTGTAAATTACCTGCTGTGGACACACCAGCACCCCCTAATTTGTAAGCTCAGTTGCCCTATCCTGGCTACAAAAATAAAAACATAGCAAAAAAAGCTAATGGAGCTACTACTGGAACAAAATTTCAGGTGTAGGTGTATGTATTACAAGAGTAAAAGAAGTGGGAATCAGCCTGTCACTTATTCAGCTGGATATGAATGACTAGCTTCAAAAGAAACTCAAAAGTAAAAGATTAAGGGGAAGATGACCATGAACTCTCCTTTCCTGAAGGAAGTTCAAAGCTTCCTGATTTAGGTTCTTATCTCACTATAAAGAGGGCAGCAAGGAAGATAAAAATTTAAAAATAAATGATCTTTAAGAAATTATCCTCATCTGAGTGTCCTCCAATATGTCTGGTCCTCTAAGTGTTAAGTGAATTGTAACTAGATCCTAGAGAGACAGTTGCAACCTGGTTATCAGTGGCAGTAAATGGAAGATAATAGCCCCACTAGAGAGTTATGAAATGGCTTGTCTTTGAGCTGCCAAAGTGTTTAGGCTCTCTTTTATTGTATTCACAGCAGTAATCCGATATGTCCTGACTTCTGTCATCTGTATGTAATGCTTATCAACTCTCTGCCAGTGATTCACCCCCTTGTCAGGGACAATTATTCCTCAAAGTGCTGAGGTTATGACTGAAGCAATATTATGACTAGAAAGAAAATATGAAAGGTGCAGCACATCACAGCAAGCAATCTTGAAACTGACGTCAAAGTGAAGGAGAACATTGTTGATAAAGAAATAAGGCATAACAGGAGTGTTGCACTGTCGCTCCCAAGGCAGTCTGGGGCATCACTAAGGTCATACATACATATGACTATGGTAATGGAAGATTTTCCCTTTATTTTACTGGAGCTACGTTGTCATACTTCTCTGGTTAGGTGTTTGTCCATTTCCATTTTAAATCCCCATTTAAAGACATTTAAAACTACAGAGGCTGAATCTGCCCTAATTCTCTAAATTTGCAGACAGGAGCTCAGACCAGGAAATTAGTTTTACTCCAAAGGTTTATGAAATGAAAAGCATGATCTAAGGGACTGAGGGTCCAATTTGTATTTTTCAAGTTGTCTGAAATTACTGTATACCTGTGGTAAGGTTCTGATCCAAGCATGTTCAGACCAACCTATTTCATCACTCTTAGATGCCTCAGGCAAAACTTATTTAAGCTTTGTCACTCTTGCATTGCTTACGAATTCATTAATTTGTGGAAGTGGAATAGATTACCTTGGGCTTGTGGCCAGGTGAGCAGTAATGCACTGGGGTAGCTAAAGTAAATGTCCTAGTTACTGTGAGAGCAGCACTGAAGAGGAGAAGGCAATTGCGAATCAGGGCAGGGGCCTCAGGGCACTAGAAGCTCAGGACCACTGTAAGAGGGTGAAAGGCTGTAGTATTTCTTTGTCTCCTCTGGAAGCGAGGGGAAACTGTGGCTTAGGAAGTTTGTCAATGGCAACAAGCAAAAGCAGCTGGTCAGTAAACATAATGGCAGAGATAGGGAGGCCAAAGAGGGGTGCCAGATGGTCCCAGGGGCAGTCCAGCTGACCAACAGCAGCACCTATGCCCTGTATGCATATGTGGCTTCAATCCAATATGAGTTGTTAGATGTCGATTAGCACATAATTCACTCAACTAAGTGTTTCAACCTACAGAGGAGCAGAAGAGGAGAAAAACAATCCCTCTCTGCGGTATTCTTGTAGTTCTCAGGCTCTGAAAGTATAGCACAAACTTTATTCTTTGCTTAAGGAGTGCCGTTTCCCAGCTCAGAGGGTCACACCAGTTGAACTGAGAGGCCGAGAAGGGCCCGATGAGAGGGTGAAACAAGTGGGATAAAAGTACAGGGGAAGGGAGAAGGCAGTCAGGGTTGAAGAAAATTAAGTTACAAATCGGCTGTCCAGTCAAAAAGTAGAGCTGCTTAAGCATATGCACTCTGGCCACAGCATACGCAAGCCAGGTCTTTCTGTAGTGTTTGGTGCTGTTATTTGGCTGGCCTTCCTCACTGCTGAAGGGGGACCTACATGCACCAACAAGGAGCCTGTGTTGGTCTCAAGGGTCATGAGCAGCATAGACAGCTGTGCTTCCACTGAAAGAGAGAAGGAGCATCCTAAAGCCATGAGGAAGGAGAATGAATTATAGCACCTTGTCTAATATATTGCAGTAATGTAATATAGCAGCAATAACCCCCAGAGTAGCATCTGGTGAACTTGTGACTAAACATAGCTTGTTTTGCTCAGCGCACACAAGTGATGAGGATATATTTTACTCCTCTGCTTCACCCTGCCCAAATATAAGTGGTAACAAAGCTACTTTGGGGCAACTTAGACCATCTACAAATCATAACTGCAAGCAGTTACTTCTTACCCAGGAAGCACGTAGCTCATTCAGCACAAACAAGCAGGAGAGTGCCCAGGAACATGAACTCCTGAGTCTCAGTTACGGCTACCAAAGTAGGTAAGGATCTGCTCTCAGCTACTGTGACACTGCAAAATTCCCTTTTAAACGCTGGTGTGTAGGGGGATATTTCAGGTGATATTTCCCAGGGACGCAAAAGTGACTCTGCCATGAGAATATTAGTGACTAGTTGCTCTGTCCTCTGTCAGAGTTAATCCTGCAGGAATGAAAAGGTTCGGATTTCAGTACTCACAGGAGGAAAAGAGAAGGGAGGAGGTGTAGCCCCCTGCTAACATAACAACGTGACCAGTGGCTCTGCCATCAGTTATAGCATTGCTTGTATTTGGCATTATATTATGAAAATACCTATTCAGAGTGGAAAATAAGATCAAAGACAACATTTCCGTAGTGATGACTTTAGGTCCACTTCACTCTGCTCCCTCTCCTCCTCCTGTCCTTCGTGTTTCAAGGCTCTTGCTCTATTCATCCACTCTATGCCACCCCAGGTTTATAACATCACATCAGCAGCAGCACTAATAACCCATGATTCTTTTCCCCTATTGTGTTTGTCAGAGTCAGTAATCTGGGCACTACAGTAGCACAGCACTGAAAAGCTACAGTGTGTTCCTATAGCAACCAACTAATCCGCAGGTGGAAGGTGATTGGGCACCTTTTGCACCGGAACAATAATTTGAAAGATCTTTTTCAGTGTGCGGTTCTGTGGCATGAGTTCATTGTATTGCAGCCCACCACGAATCATTATAAGCCGTCATGAAAATGCAGCCATAGCTGCACAAATCATAGCAAAGAGAGGTGCGTCTTCCAGCAACGAGCCCTTGAAATATTTCACGGCAGGTTAAGAGGCCAAATTGTGTATAGCGAGATGTATTGTGCAGGATAAAACAAAGGGCTTGTATAATAAGCCCATGCTGACAGTTTCCGAGTTGGGGAATCCCAGCGAAGTGTAAGTGTATGCATGAATATGAGTTTTTCTGAGCTGTGGAAGAAAAACAGGCATAATAAAAGAAAGTGCTGGGCAGAGCTCCCACATACAACTCTTCCAAAACCAATTACTCCCACCTGGCTATTCTCATTTCTCCTAAAACTTCTCCTTTTACAGAAGAGAATTTAATATTCTCTAATTGAAACCTCCAATTTAAGGCATTTGCTTGCTATCCTCAAGGTCTGAAATCCTGGCCTGGATTTTCAAAAGGTGATTAGAGATTGTAGAAGTCTCAGATGTTTGGATATTCAAACGAATGAACTTTCAAGAAGCAGAGAACACCTTCCTTCTGAAAGTCAGTTTTCTTTATCCTTCTAACAGTAAGTAGTCTGAATTTTGGATAGGGATTGATCATCCAAAGTAAACCATCTCAATCCATGCAGTGTATGTAGCACAGACAATGACACTATAAATATCTCCATATCAACCTGAAGAAAGGATGGCTGCTGTTTCAGTCTGTTCCTGAGTTCTACTCTTTTATCTTTGAAAATGCTAGAACGAAAATATCTCTTTAAATCCAAGATATACAAGCATATGTATTTCTAATATAGTGATGGCAGTGGGTGTCCAACCTGTTTTATTGCCTGAGCCACACTGACTGAGGAGGAATTGTCTTGGGCTGCTGATGAAATATATAATATAGTTCATTTCTGTAACTAACAAAACGTCTTGTACTTCTTCTTATTTTTTATTAAAACATAGGAAAAAGAGGACAACAAAAACATAAAACTAGCAAATTGTACACGTATGGACTGTAAGTGATGCAATGGAAAGTGTTACAGGAAGGTTAAAAAAGGAAATCTGTAAAAATCTTCAATTAGAAAAAGATAAATAATAGAACTGCTTTTTTTTTTTAACAGCAGTTTAATTATATTGTAGAGAGAATATGTTTATTAAGCGCCTGGGCTTCATAAGAACGTCAGAAACTCGCACTGTATCAATCAGCTCTTTCAAGATTTGTTGTGATGGAGGAAAAAGGGCAGACAGAAGTACGGTCACTCAGTTATAACTTCTAAGACTGCTGCTTAAAAGCTTCCCAGCATCTACGTGACACAGACTCCAACCTGGGGCAATTCAATTTTAAACAAATTTCTTAACTGGAAGACAATGAAGTCACTGTCTCATTTGCAGCCGAAGAGTTTTATAAAGGAAAAGGGTCCCCACTAGAAGCCGAGCTAACAGACTAACAAAACACAACAGATTCTGCTTTCATGGTCTAATTTTTTACTCCTCCCAAAGTAAGATGAGTAAAATGGATGAGACAAGTTCACATACTCAGTCTAAATCAAGTAGGAGAAAAGCTTGAATGAGATCCAAGGAGATCCCCTAGGATTCTTATTGCCTGAGCAAATATATACAGCAAATATCAGTTTCTTTCCCTCTGCTGCCTTTTATCAGAGAATCTTTTCCCAAAATGAAGTTTCGTTTAAACAGGCAAATTTCTTTGAAAATATCTTAGTCAAAATTTTCCAGCAAAATATTCAAAAAAATTTGTGACCAGCCTTAATTGTGATATATATTGATTGTTCCTTTCAAGAAATTAGTGCCTTAGAATGACATATTTTTGTTCCTTTCAGATTACTTGGATAGATAGCATTGTTTTTCTTTCCAAAGCACATCAAAGAGTCCAAATTTTGGCAGGCTCTCTGTTTTCTTTTTAAAAAGGAGAAAAAGGAAGAAAAACATCAGTAAAACAAAGCTAAGAATAACTGTTCCCTTCTGAAGAGTTGTGTTTCTTCACTTTGAGATTCGCAGTCATGGTGCTCACTTCAGGGAGCTGCTGAAACAGAAAGCCTGGAGGTGAGGAGAGATGGAAAGATCAGAGAACTGGCACAACACAAACAGCCTTTTGCCTCTTGATGTTCAGGATGGATCTAACCAAAGTCAGTCAAGAAACAAACTCATCACTACTGCTAAGCACTTTCATGGGCTACCAAGTTGAGGCTGCAGTCTCTCACTACTCCCAGTGGACTCCCAGGTTTCCTTATAACTGCAGCTAGTATTTCACTGATAGTGCTGGGGACAGATTTAGTCTTTAGTTTGTATTTCAGTTTTGTAGTTGAATAAATTTTATACATTACCTAAACTTGGGGACCTTTTCCTTACAGGACAAACAGCTGCAGGATGTACATACCTTCATTTGTTGGAAAAAAGCTACTTTGAGTAGCTCCCCCCTCTGTTGAATTTTTGGAAGAATTGGTTGTGTTCCAGTCTTAAGCATCTTATGGCCCCTAGATCTTTTTTTTTTAAAACTTCATGTCTCCTTCTCAGCCAGCAGCTGTAATTTACTCAGCACAGACCAGTACTGTAGGCTGTATTCTTTGTAAAATATCAACCTCAGTATGAATAAATGGCATTAGAAAAACACAACAGAAGTACAACCATCTCTTATTCTGTGTGAAGCTTTTCTCTCAGTCTTCTGCAAAACCAGTGTTTATTGGTTTTAGAAACAGATTATTGTAAGGCTTGAAAATCTCCTCACAGATTAGAGAAATCTGATCTAGATAGTGGAGAGTGGTAGAGTTCCCACAGCTTTCCTGAGCAGAGATGCTTTGCTCTGTGTTGGAAATAAGACACGAGGAAAGCCTAGGAGAAGAAATTACACTGGGGGTAGTCTAAGGAAGATGCCAGGACTGACTACTGCATTCTGTGCCACAGAACTAAGTGTGCAATCCTTCCCCACAATGACCTGTCCTGAGGCAAAACTTCTTTAGACTTAACTGGGACCTTTAATAAGACTTTTGCTATCTAACAGCTGATACATGTACTAATGAAGAACACAACATCACAGGAACTGTCACTGAATGGTACTTCAACAAGAAGGTGGGAATAGAATTCATAGGTGTGTGGTATGGAGCTGCACCCCACTGCAGTTCATGCTGTCCCCACACTTCAGGCTTTCAGGAATATGGCCAGCTGATACTAAATCCACAGCTCAGAGGGATAAATAAAAAGTGCATCACATAGCTAACTTGTAAATGGCTGGGGTAAAGAATATGTCCTCAGGATAAAGATGAGAAGGTTCATTGCTAGCACGAGTCAGACAATGCGTGAAGTTAGGCTGTGCCCTATTGCTCACTACAATTATATGACCTTATAACAAAGCATGGTCAAGATGGCAGTGATACTGCATATAAAACAGCCTGTTGGAAAGTTGCTATTCTTCAAACTCGCTTGCATCTAGACATCTTTCAAGTGATTTCAGAATTTAGGGTGAAAGTGGATCTTAGGCCTTTTTTAAAAAGCCATTTCAAATCCTCATTCATATCATAAATGCTTTTTTCTCCTTTTTTCTGCAGGCCACTTAAATCTCTGAGGCCATGACATTGTCTGGCACTGAATGCAGCCCCTTTTTATCATTATAAAGAAATAATGAAAGCATATGGTGGAGAGGCACTCATATTTCAGTGTATGGTGCCTTCCTCATTCTCCATAACTAAGCACTGAAGAATATATAGTATGATGAGAACATTAATTATTCCAATATACTAACAGAAAATTCCTAACAATTCAGTCATCCCTTCTGCCGAGCATGAATGTAAGTTCAAAGTCAAAGAAACCAAATATATTTCCACTTTTGCACATTAAACATCAGCAAGCGACCTGTATTTTATTACAGTACACAGCTGTTTTATCACAAAAGTAAATAAATCACCGTTGAACCAACTTTGGGAACGAAGATTTTGAATAATAACACAATTAACTTTTCCCACAAAGTCCAAATAGCCCACTTGCTCATAGTTGCTACAAGCTGTGATTCCCACGTGAAAGATATCAACTTATTTCCTTTTCCTGTCAATCATCGGTACCAAGTGGGGCCATGGTATGTCAGGTCATGACCTTTCACTCTGGGCATGAGCCTGAAAGCCACTAGTGAATCAACTAGTTTAATTATTTAGGCTGTTTCTAATAAATATAAAAATGTGGCCTTAAATATTTCACATGCTTGTTCAGTTTGGGTTTTCGAGCGCCTCTTATCAAGGCCGCCAGCCAGAAAAGTGTGCTCTTATTGGTAGGAAATCAATCAATTAATAACCAAATCCAGCTTTTGGAATAAGGTTTAGGTCGTTGATTTTGAGCTTCCTGGCTTGGATATCACTTGCTTTTTGGTGTAGACGACAAGATTTTCATTTTTTTTTTTTTTACATGCGATTAGATTTTAAGCATTACCAGGAAGGGTGTATTTTCTTACCTCCCACAAAGCGGTCCTTTAATACAAATGCTACTGTAGGATGCATACTTTTCCATATATACTTTATAATCTTCTTCAACTAAGGAGAAAAAAAGTCAAGAAATAAGAAACCCAATACAGTAAACTTCTTATGATACAATTCTTCTAAAAATATTCTTGAGTAATGTTGACAGCGTTTGATTGCATTTCTGGTCAAAGTGTGATGACATCCCTCCTTTGCTAAAAATCCCAGGTTTTTCCAGCTTGTAACTCCCAAGTCTAAACTCCTAAACTTCAACCAAGCTGCTGACTTCAACTATCATTTGCCACTCTTACAGAAGGACTGTGCACAAACTCTGCAGTTGTTTAAGTAGAAAACAGGTAGTAGTGCTTTCTGTGGATAGCAAGCTAGTTATGTGCAATGATCTATAAGAGTTTATGCTCACTCCATAACAAGCTTTTCAGCTGGTCATCTCAGGACAGAATCAGCCTTGAGAAATGAATTGATGACACCTTTTGAAAGACTAAGCTTCTAAACTTTGACCGCCAGAGCCATTTCTTTCTTTGGAAAATTCCTGAAATGTACAGAACTTTCCCAAGATTTCGTAGGATTATTTTGCTCTTCCTTCACTAGTGCTCTAAGAATACTCAGGATAGTGAGTGTGAAGGACTGTCTATTTATAGATGATAAACCTAGCTCTTATCCTCTCCCTTCTCTTCACCCCACACTCCTGCATCAAAGAGAGGGCTTGGAGAAAGGAAAGAGGGCTGCTCCTGCTGTCACTTTTCCATTCACCCTCATGAGCTGCTGGTTCTGAAATACCAGCAGTTCAAAATTTGCTTTCTCTCGAATCAGTGGAAAAATATAAATGACAAAATGCACCACAATAAAATGAAATTGCTGTGCCGTAGATATAATCAAAACTACCTTAATTGGAATGTTTTTGCCTTGGGAGAGTTGAAAACATTTCATTTTAATACTTTTTGAATTCTTCATTCTGATTTAATTACTTCAAAGTACGCACAATGGCGCACTATAATTTACAATACGATGAAACAGAAGTCAAATGAAACGTTCCATTTTGCTGAAGTGTCCCCACCTTATTATGCTATTTCCAACAATTTCAGCAAAATTACTGTTGTCCTGAGAAATCCTTCAAATTCATCTAAGTCAGCATTTACTAATGAAAAGCTATCTTTTAAGTAGTTTTCAATACTGTTTACTCAAGATGCGTCGGGATGAGAATATGTTTATCACACGTGAGCAACCCCCTGATCTCCAGGTGGATGAGGGATCAAAATCAAAGTATTGATCCAAGGATCTACCGCTTTGAAATCAGATATGGAAAAATGCTAAGGAGCAGCAGTGATTCTTAGGGGTTTCAAGTGCATTTAGAGTACATGGCATCGCCTGGAACATGCTTCAGCTTGCACTTACCTTATTTAGCGTTTCAAAGGCTGACCTTTCATGCACCAAGTTCAGCGACATAGCAGTCAACCTATTAATGTCCAAGGAAGCTGTGGACCAAATCAGACAGTTTAAATAACTCAGCTGTGAACACAGAACCCCATTATCATTTCTGTGAGGCTAATCTGAACAGCTGATTCATCTTGAGCAGTTTACTATGGACGATAGGTCTTCACAGCATCCATTTTAAGTTTAAAATCAGATGAGGGTGAAGAACTTTGCACTCAGACACTATGTTGGGAGGTGCCATATAAAAGGACAGACAAGCAGAGAGGATCATGTAAGGGGTCTTATTTCACATCATGTTTTCATTGCCGTATTCTGATATAATTCCTGGTGTTAGTGGAATAAAAATATGTAATGGAGTAGAGAGTTGGGAAACTGTAATAGCCTTTCTATACCACATATATATAACATCACCCTGTTAAAACGTGCTTAGCTTTTGCATGTATCTTGTGGTTTTAGTCAGAGAAAGCTGCTTGTATTTACCATAAATATTTGTTAGTAGCACAAAGCCTAAACAACTTATGACAGGACCTAGCCTGCCTTTTTGATGAGCATGAGAACGTATTGATCTTGACATACCTTTTCCTCCATTCTCTGGTGGTGCTTCACACCTTTCATTACATGAACATAAAGGCTGAGTAGAAATAATCCTTCGATCACATCTTCTGCACTGCCTGAGATATTATGCCTTTTGAATACCACCAAATTATAAATGAGAAAAAGGAAACCTGTGTGTGTTCTGAAATCAGGTTGGGAGATGACAGAAACAACTACATCTCACAGTTCTTTTCTTCTTTTTCAGTACGTACATAGATGGAAAAGGCTGTAATAAGTGAAGAATGATGTCACTGTATTACTCCTTTACTCTTGGTCTACTAGTTGCTCGAGTAGGCTGTTGCTTTATAGAGATTACCTGAGCATTCAGCAATTCCACAAACAATATTTTCATTGTCAACATTGAAATCCCAAGCCGTTTTCAGCTTGAAATGAGGTTTTCATTTTTCTCAAAGCTCGAAGAAAACCTTTATATGATAAGATGAAGATGCGAGATGATCTTAGCAATGTGTGTGTGTTGCCAAAGGCATTACTTTAACACAGTCCTGTGTTTCATCATTCAAACAGGTGGCGATCAGGTTCTAGAAAAAACAGACTTCATTTTTTTTCACTTATCATTGGAAAAGGAAGGAGAAAAAAAAAGAGAGAGAGAGGGAGTTACTAGAAGTTCTTTTACAGTCTCCAAGGAGTCAATAAAACAAATATATTTGGAAGAAAATTTCCAGTCTTCCACTGATAGATTATGGCTTCCTGTAGGATATTTCTAACAAACAACTCATCTAAAAATGGTACTGCTTAGGAATCTAGGAAAAGGAAGATATTTGATACGACATAAAAAAATTAATATATACAAAGTGGGCCCCAGCATACACTTACACAAATCCAAGTGATGGTGAAGACAAGGACAGTCCCTACAGTGCTGAGAAAAGACAGGCTAAAGCTGACCTGCAGTATCTAAGTGAATTATTTCTGAGAAGAAAGTAAATGTGGATTCAAATTCTACAACTGCCATTTTGACACACAGCGTCAACATGCTGGGTTCATATTCTAACTGAAATTTTAGTCCAAATTTTGCACTGGAAGCCGATCTATAACTGAGGAAAACAAGAAATTTCATATTTAAGTTAAAGTTACATGCTCAAAAACATGAGTATTGGAAAAATCCTGAGAGATAGAGGTATCTCACGTGACACTACGTTGTAACGTGGTCAGACCTCCAGACATTTTGACTCAATCAAAACAAAGAAGTATTTTTACCACTGATGCTTTGTGTTACGAAGCAGAGGCTTGGGCTGCCTCCAGAACTGAGGTACTGCTACCAAGGTCCCTTCAATGTGTGGTCGATTTTGAGATGCCAAGCTGACCCTGTGGGCAGGAAAAGACAAAGGCACTTAGCAGCTACAGAAAGGCAAAGCCATTGCTAATCTGCTTTAATTTACCGGATGCTGAATGCATGGAGGGCTCAGATTCATAGAGCACACTTATGACCCTGAAAACTTATGATAACCATATAAAGCAGCCTGATCCTGGCATCAATGCTGATTTTGAATTTCCAAAGCCACAGTGAGTTTTGTGGCTAAACGCCATTGTGTTCTTTGAAGATTTAAGAAGCATTACATTTTATTTGAGATAACTTGCTTTTGGAGTCGAATGGCCAGTTCCATAAATTTTTCTTGGATAAAATCTGAAGTAAACATCACAAAGTTTTGCGTGTGTTTCTTGCAGTTTGTTTAGGAGCTTTTATGTCAGAGGGCAGTGGGAAATGGCTGGCGATGTTTTATTTCACTTCTTAAGAATAATTTTTGCGTATGCAAGTTTAAGCAAGAAATATTTGGAGAGTGCAACTGTGTTGCAGTTTTGCTGGATTAAGTGGCAGTTTTAATTAAAGTAATTATACAAGTCTTTGTTTTCTTCAGCTTGTTTGATTTAGTTGGTTTCTTTAGCAACAAACAAAGCTTTCATGGCTTCTTCACATTTGCACAGAATATTAATGCTGCTGGTTTGATTTTAGAATCTTGGACACTTATGCAGTTTCTCAGCATTTAAGTCTCACATCACTGTTAAGACTGAGCAGCAGAAATGAGAATGTGGGTATTTGTATCTTGATACCATTCGGTTACAATTGGAAAATCCAGGAAATGGCGAAAACAAGTCTGACTGTGAGGACTTGCAGAACAACTGCATCACATTACAATTATGCAAAAATGTCAGACCTTGTACAGTTTCAGCTCTATTGTCCTTTCCTTCCCTCTCCCAAATTCCTTTCTTTAAAATGGTAGGACAATGGCATACTAGAGGCTGTGTTTTCATACAGTCCTTGCAGTGTCTGTCATGATAGACAGTTAAAATATATAGTTCCTCGACAGGCTGCTATTTGATACAGTACTGTCACACTGTGACAGGTAAGCTAAGGTGGGATTAGCAACTTCAGGGTTACGTGATCTAGCACTAAAACAACCAAGACTCTAAATGAAATTTAAGAGCTCCACCATAAATAAAAATCAATCTGAATGGGTTGGGTTTTTTTGCCTTTCTTTCCCAGACAGTGATTTATTTTACGTCAAAAGGGTAATTTTGATATCTAAAATGTCCCAACTCACGAGAAGTGACCCTCAAGAATTGATTTTGCTTTCATTTTCTTATGCTGAAGTTACTCCTTCCACCGTAACCCTGGTGCACCCCTTTCCTGAGATGGCTCCTTGCGTGCAAACACAGAGCTGTGACTGTCTCTTAGCTCCTGGCCAGAAAATTAAAGCTCTCACTGCCAACCACAGTGCCATCCCAGACATATGTTTGTATAAAAGCACCTCTCTCTTGAAAGGATGAAGGGTTGTCTCTGTCAGTGTGCGCGCAGAGGCTTTATCAAGGCATATGTGATGCTTAGTAACACAGCTGGACAAAAAGGAAAAAGAAAAGGTGACCTAATGTTGAAAAAGCCTATCTCTGTCTGAGAATTTCAAGATTTGGTATGTCAATAACCTCCAATACCTTCTGTCCCACTTTATAGTTGGCCTGAAGTGATGGCAAAAAAAAGGTTTATGGTGGTGATTTGTTGTTGTTTTTTTTTTTTCTGTAAAACTTCTCATTTTCTTCCTCTTTTTTGAACATTTTTGATCAGCTCTGCTATAGCACATCATGTTTTAAATAGACTTTCTGTTTAAACTATCAATGAATTTATCTTCAGAATTGTAGACAAAAATTGTAAGAATCAGCACAAAGCATGTTTTCGTTTGGGTGTATCTTGAAAGGAAGAGGAAGTTAAAAATGCATTTCTCTCTGGAAACATAGGTTCAGAAACCTAAAGAAACGTGGTAGTATTTTGTTTTACATCAACAGTCCACATTGGTGCACTGTTTATCCTAACAACAACAACAACAACAAAAAAAAATTACAACTGCTGGGCAAGTGATGCTGAGAGCTCAGAGGTGGCCCTTGGGGTGCAGCAGGCAGAAGTGGGCAGCCAGGCACTAAGAGCTGCAGAGGATGGCCTGCTGCTGGCAATGGCCCAGGCAGCGCTGGGAGCAGCAGTGTTTGACCAGCACGGAGGGTTCAAATCCATTGTGTGCCAGGGGTGGATTTGAGGGAGCTAACAAATAGCTCTCTTCCCACTTACAGCGTGTCTTTACTTCAATTCACTGCGAATTCATTGAAAATATGTAATTTAGTTGATGCTTCTTGCTGTTTTTTAACATACACAGTGCTCTCTCTCTCCCTCTTTTTTTTTTTTTTAAATCTGCTTATCATGAAATCAGTACATTTTCCTTTCTAGGACCTGTAACTTAATAAAAACCAAACCATTTCTTCCCAAAGAGTTACAGCTCCTCCCAAATGAGTACATCTAGGTCAGGTTTCAGCCTGGCATAAATATTTTATGTTTGGGAACTAAAGGTCTCCAGAAATCGGGGTTCATATTGGAATGCCTGACGTAGCCTTAACCATACCAGCACATGCGGGTGCTTGCTTTAATAAAAAAGCCCTTAATCTCATTTGGCTCTACCTCACTGGCAGCTTGAAGCACTTGAATCAAACAGTACAGCTGTGAATTGTGACACTGGCTGGACGGAAGCCCAGAAAACTTTTCCCAGAGAAAACCCTTGAGGGAGGAAAAAAAGAAAAAAGAAAGAGAAAACATAAGAAAGAGGAGGAAAAAGGTTTGACAACCGAAATACAATACAGTGGAGAATGAAAAAAACCACAACCAAACCTTGCCCCCGCCTCCTCCAACAACACGAGACAAATCAGAAAACCAAAAGAAAGATGGAATTCTTCTTAAAAAGGTTAGTTTGTAAGGCAGAAAGGCCAGCCTGAGCAGCCCTGAGTAGTGGCCCCTGTCCATATTCTCTGCTCAGTGAACAACCAAACTCAAGCAAATATGAAAGCTGAATTATAACACTTTTTCAAAACACACTGAAAAGAAAAGGCAGAAAAAGAAGGCAGCTTTGATTTTTTTGTGAGCAAGAAGGAAAACATCCAACTGAGGAAATTTAGAGAGGGTTTGGAAGCACAAGAGCCATAAACAGACCTAGCGTAAGTGTGCTGGCAGTAACAAACAAAAAATAATTTTACTTTTGTTCCAATCCTGAGGATAATACCTTCCCTAAAGCAGATAACTGAGCAATATGAAACAAACAAACAAACAGGGAAAAAAAACCAGCACAACACAACCACTGAAAGCACATCTGAATGGGAGGAAATGCTCTTTTTTTCGAAGGCAGCAGCCGTACTCTGGAGTCATAAGGTCAAGAGGTGAATTTCTACTGAAGGAAAACATTAGAGCTAGATATTTCTCATCTGTCAGTCCCATTAAATACCATTTTTTAAGGATTCAGGACTTTGCAATGTGCCTTTCTTCAAGTTAGCAGGATAATAAAGATTCTGTTGCCTTTTGCAGATGTTTAAAGACATGATGTGAAAGACAAATTCTTCAACTAAAACCCTCAAGAAATGTCACTTCTGTGTCTTAGTGAAGGAGCTCCAGCACGTTCTCCACATAAACATCTGCTGGAAACATTTTAAAAAGGAGGATGTTTAAATAATGGCTTTTGTAGGCTTTCTGTGTGTTTTTTTTTTCTCTCTTCTTTAAAGAAAAGAAAATGAATTTGTGGAAAGTTCTTTCTTCCGAAGCAACTTGCCTTTGCAAACTCGCCTCAGCTAGGATGGTCTGAGGAAGCAAGCTGCAAAATGAAGGAGAGGAGAAATGTTGAAAATATTCCTCCAAAACATTCTGTATCAATCACACCTCAGACACAGTCATAAATTAGCCCTTCCTCTGACTTCAGAGAGTTGTTTCTCTTCGTTTTTATGCTAACTTGTTTGTGACAATTACAGCAAGGCTTTATTTACATAATAATTGGATTTTTTCTATTAAATTTAACAGACAAGGGGGAAAAAAAAGGAAAAATAATAACAAACATTGTGTCACAAAGTGGTAAATATGCGGCATAATCTGAGAAAAGGAAAAAATAATTGGAAGGAATTTAGTATATAGCCCACTGTAATTTGACCTTTCCCTGCAGAACTCCTGTAGGTCCAGCGAGAATTCCCCATCATTAAATGCCTCCCAGTGAGCTGCCCTGCAATTCCTGGGATTGTGGGGCACATTTTTGAACAGGTTTGTCCTACTTCATGCTTATTAGAAGCACCACACCTTGAGATGAAGCGCCTCTATTCTGAGCTGACGGAAATTAGAGACAGTTGGAAGTCCCTCCTAGAAACTCCACCTGTTGGCACATCAGATGGTGTTTCATCTAACTACAACTACGTATCCATCTTATGGACTGGGGGCTTTTAATGCAGTAAATTAAAAGCCTCATTAAACCCAGAAGATTCCACGTAAGATTCATGGAGAATCCTACTCCTTTCCTTCCCAAGGATTTTGCACACTCTGGGTGTGGAAATTCTATTGGATTACGGATATCATCATCCTTACACATAATTACTGTCATCCCTACACATAATCATGTATTGAGACTTTTCACAATAAATATTATTATGTAAAAGGCAGAATTACAGATGAGTGAGAGTCAGGTGTCACCAGCACAGCCCCAGCAAGTGATCAGGAAAGAAAAGAATCTTCCACTATTGCAGGGCTCAGAAGATCCCCTCCATTACTAATGCAGATTCCTCAGCATTGTTTTTGTCTGCGGGTTCACGCACATTATACACCAAATTTACTTTCACAGAGGCCTCCATACTTCCCTGCCCTTGGTAAGGTACTGGGATGGAAATGAAACTATTTTGGCAGAGATATCTCTGAGGGGAGAGAGATCAAGGAGATCACACATTCACTTCTATCCCCTGGCTCTGGCCTCTCCTGGTGCCTTACAGTGATGGCATCATTACTCACCTCCAGGTTTCTCGAGCTGCACAGAAAAGGTCCTAAAGTGTTAACAACATGCTCTTTCCATTCTTTCTAAAATCAAAGAGAGGTGAAGACCTGATCTCCCTATTGTTTAACACCCTTGATTTTCTTATTGAGGAAAACTGCCTTCTAAGCTTAACTAATGTAGGTGCAGAAAAACAGTAATATTTTCCAATTGTTTCTTATCTGTTGGAGCTTTATTTCATAAGTCAGTACCAATTGTCTATCTTGATGATTAGTTGTTACTGTGTATCAGCTTGAGTTTTGTATTCATATCCTTTTACAAAAAAGGTTGAAAGTTCAGTCTTTCCCAGTTTTCCCATCATGTAATAAAACATCTTCCGTGTGATCTTAGCTCCCAGAGTCCCTTGTGACTTTGACTTCACTGCTGGACACAGCCTTGTAAAATTTGAAGTTCGCTGGGTTTGTGAAAAAATACAGCCCTTTCTTTGTGTATTCCTTACAGATGCATCAAGAAGTCTGTGTGATGTGATATCCTTGGGCTAAGAGTCAAGACAATTTCCCCCGCATGAAAGTTATAAACATTTCATTTAACAATTCCTTTAATTAAACTATTTGCTTTTCTAGCATATGTATACTGGCATGTCTGGTGACATAAAGAAGGAAAATAACTATCTCTGATTTAAATGGAAAGACACCCAAATACTTCTGCATAGAAGTAACGTAAGTAATAAAGGATAGGGAAATGGAGCCTGTCGTCCATCCCTAAAAGGAGCAACGACAAATTTGGCTTACTTCTGATTTTATTTGAATGTTGATTGCTGACATTTACTCCACGCTTTCTCTACAAAAGTCTCTAAACTGTACAAACCTCCCCACACCAATTTAACACAGCTGACAGACACCAGCTGTATTGTAAAATGAGAAGTTTCTCAATGGGCAGTGATTATCTGCCAGTGGGTAATATCCTGTTTTGAAACGCTAATGCCCCTCTGCAGGTTCAGCAACGGGATATCAGAACATGGTTCAGCATGGGCTTAAATATTTGCACGCAATAAAAGATGCATGAGAATGATGTATGTATTAGAAATTTTCTGCTGATGATTTTTGCAGGGACTTTTCTGCAGAGTATAAGACCTAAGCATTTTGAGGAACACTCTACCATTGTGTAAGATCTTACTAAATATTTGTGTGTGCAAGCCAGACAGTGAATGTACCTTTTTATGAACAGAGTGGGTGTGACCTAGATAGATGCAGCTTGATCCTTCCCATGCTGACCTTCACAGAACTTCATACCTGACCTGAATGAAGCACTGAATGAAGCACTGTCTCAGGGGTGAGACACATCTTGCTCAAGGAGAAGAAAATGATAATGCTGCTCAGTTACGTGATGAAGCTTTACAAAACTGAATGCTTTCTGAGCATATGATCACAAAGTCTTAGGTTATGACAATTATGCAGCATATATGAATGCCCATTTCATTCACTGTAAGCCACCCTTACTGTACAAAGCTTTCTAGGAGCACAGAACCATGGGCTACGTCCTTTTCTGAAAACGTGCTGCATTCTTTCTCGGGAGCTACAATTATCATGTCTCAGTGAGTAAAATTAGAATAGCTTTATATTTGATATAAAATTAGAATAGCTTTGTATTTTTTTCCCATGCTGTTAAGTTTTAGACCCTTCTGAGTTAAGAAAAAACATCCCCATGTCTCCATACATAGTAAGTTTATGGATTTATTTTACTATTTTGTTCCTTGCTCATGTCTATGAGTGCTGAGGATATTCTCCTTTCCGAAAAGAGGGAAGTTGAGATTTCCAGCCTGCATAATTCTTCTCAGCAAAGGAGAAAAAGCACCTGAGTAGCTGCAGCTTCAGGTCTCAAATGCTTTCTTCTGTTTATAACATCTGGCTAATACAATTCAAATAAAAGGACTGCCACTACTACAAGGAACAGCTATACTGTTTGGGGCAAGGTTCTGTTGTAGGGGCTGTTAAAGACTTACCAAAGACAAAATCTCTTCTGACCTTTGGGCTCTTTCTGCATTTCAGTCAAGTTTCTCTTGCATACAGACACCACAGTGAAGGCTGCACCCATTTTTAAATTGCCAAATGTTTCAAAAGCTCTTTGAAAGAACAGGCAGAGAAGGCTGAGAGTTTAAAAAACAGGAAAAGAAAAGCCCTCAAACTTTCTCAGTGTATTGATATTCTTCAGGGCAATGAGGGTGCAGTGAAGAGGCAGAAGAAAAACCATTACCATGCTTAGTTCCAGAAATGCTTCAATTATTGCTAGAGAAGCCGTCTAAAAAGCACTAGAAATTGGTGATGTGCAATGTTTACACACTTCGGGAGGAAAAAAACTCAAACCAACAACAACAAAAAAGGCAAACGTCTTCTCCAAAGAGGGGAAAGGTTAGAAATTATTTGTGCTGCATTGATCAATTTACCTGAGTTGTCTTTCGATGGATTGTATTAATGGAACTTCATTTTCTTTTATTCAGCTGCTGGCCAATTTCATCTCGACTCTTAAAAAGATCAATGAACACATCTCACTATCTTTGTACAAAATAAGCCTCTATTTTTCCCTTAAAGTTTAAGAGACTTTATTATTTTCATTTGTAATGGATTTTTCTGTCTCCTTTTTCTTTCAGCTCCTGTTGTGATTTCTGTATTGCCTACCTATTCTTTCTCTCTTTCTCATGGATTTTGTCTAAACAAATCAAGTTTGCCTTTCTGTAGGGTACCTGGTAGGTAGGAAGTTATATTTTAGGTCAAGTAATGTACAAACATTTAAGATTAAGCGCAGCTCCTACTTTAATGCTGGTGTGAAGAGGACGAAGCATCACTAAAATAAGACCAAAAAGAGCGTATTGTTTGAGGAAATTCAACCAGCAATGTCAGTGAGTCGTACTTGTAAAGAGTCTCAGTAAAATCAATCAATCAAGTATTACTCAACAGGAGAAAGGCTAACAAGTTATGTCCACAGAGGATTAATTTTAACCAACAAGCAGGGTTGGTTGGTTGGTTTTTTTTTTCTAGTTTCGATTGATCTTAAGTAGACTTAATCCTATATTTTCATTCTTTTCTCAGGTAGAATTACAAAATTGTAGCAGTTCTAAAATAATTCAGCTAAAGACTTCTGAAAATGTTGTAATTTCTGGTTTTGCAGAACTTTGTATACAGAACAAAATTAATAACATGAGTGGAACAACTCATTGAAGTAAGATTGCGTGCCTGAATTCTCAAAGCCCAAATTCCATTATTCTTTTGAACTTCATATGTTTCTTCTTATTTTCCCAGTCTTTTCACCCATACCAAGTTTCGTTTTTATATTGGCATGTGATAGAAAATATTTTTGCAACATTTTGTTGCAAAAGGCCTAAAAAGGATCTGTAATGCTCACCAATGAAACTGAGAAACTAAGCAGTATTCAGGTGGCTTGTCGTTAATTGCACATTCATTTTGGCTTTAACACACAGCATGAAAACTCTGGGCTATTTTTCAAGACTTTTTGGAGACTGCAATGAAATGCTACTCTGTATGATGGAAAGCATCATAGGCAACATTGCTATTTGAGTTAAATCTGATGTACCATTCTGGAGCAGAAAGGAGTGGCCTTTAAATGCATTTTGCCTGGATCATCTCTTTGATTACCCACATGCAGCACACACCACTTAAACAGCAACAAAGAGCTTGCATACATCAGTTGTTTCTTTTCATATGCACTGAAATATTAAACTGTGTAGGGAAATTCAGTAATGTGCTTAATCATAATTTTGACACAAATCCAGTCTTCTTAATGAAATGTTTACAAATGAAAACTAGCATAGTCTAAACATACAAGAAAACTCCAATACCTTCCAGCTCTGTCAGCTAAGGGGATTTTTATCCTAGCTGAAGCTCTAATATTGAAAACTGTGTTTTAAGGCAGCATTTTTAAAGCACTCCGCTCTCCCCAACAATGCTTAAAAACTTCCTGGGAAATGAAGTTGTGAGCATGAAATTGTTACAGATCACCATGAGCGTTTTATCCATAAAAAGTCGGGAACATTCAATTCTGATTACTTATTTTTAACAAAAAGAATGTGAGTTTGAAGTGACCATTTGAAATGCACTGTTCTGAACATTTCAAATTTATAACATTTTATTGAAATAGATATGCTCACACAAGGCATTGTGACTTAGACAAAATGGCATTCTCTACGCTAAAAAGCTTCCAGCGAACAATACTCATCCTGTTGGATCACTGGAAGTTAAGGTAACTGCCATTACGAAATTCAGCAGTTGTGTGTCTACCTGAAGATGCTTGTGACTGTTTCTCATACAGTACGAGTAGGCCACGTTTGCAGGATTCAGAGTTTTGGACTTTCCAGACTCGTATCTGAGTCTGTTTATCTTCACAACGCCTAGATGATTTAGCAGTCTGCACAGATGCGGTAACGAAAAAGAATAAAACAGATTTGCTTCTAATGAATCAATACAAAAATATGGTTTAAAGAAACAAAGACAAAGCTCCCCCAGGAAAGTCCCAGAATGCCTGGAGTACTGCAAAAGTGGCAAAAAGACAAGAAAAGAGAAAAAATGAAAAGAAAAGAGAAAACCTTTGGCAGCATTGCTACTCTCCATTTTCCCCATGCACAAGTCTAGTCCCATATGCAACCCTTGCCTTTCTTTGGCTACTGTATTGCTGTTAATAAGCATGTGCTGTACATTTGGCATGCTTTCTATCTTCCATTTGCCATTTATTCCTTTTACAACCTCCTTTGTTATAGGTCTAGCGTAGCAAACGGCTGCTTTATGGGAATTTGCAGCCCACTTGACATATGGTACAGGATCACTGGCCAAAATGGCATAATAGTAGACAGTATTTTACAACCCAAGTTCATTATCTATCTTGTTCCAGGACTTTCTTTGGTCTGTATCCAATAGGAGCCCAAACTCCTAATCATATGATAACAAGACTGGCTCTTCTGTGCATCTGTTGGACATCTCAATGGCTTCCACTATTCTTGGAAGCAGTGATGGACTGTGCTGCCGTTCTCTCCCCATCAGCAGCTATAGCCAAAGTGTGTTGGCCTTTGCTTTTTCTTTCTTTCTGCTGGTGATGATCCTGTGACAGTGAATTCACGTTGTTGTGTCTTTTCCCATGCAAAATTTTATTTATTACTTAGAGCAGTAGCGAATTACTGAGACAGATGAATCGGGTCACTAAAATCTCCACTCCAAGTGAGTATATTGGAGCGTTGCAATGAGACTATTTGAAATACAGATTTATCTTAGTGGTGGCAGTACTGCTTCAACCAGCAACTACAGCACTTCCTTTCCTCATAATGGCTGACTGCTGATGTCTCTTCTGTGCACCAGCCACACATAATGGCTGTGATTTCTGAGCTTCAGGAAACATTCTGTGCAGCGTGTGGGGTAAAGAGGTGCCCTTTTCTGCACCCCTGTAAAGGAATGGGTATAAAATAAGTGTGATTTTTATTTGTGAGGAGGAAGAAATCTAGGTTAAACATTTGATCTCAGATCTGTTTACACTGGACAGACAGCAAGTTGAACTTTTCAGCAACCCTTCTTATTTTCTTCCTGCTCATATAGCAATAGCTACCCACAGGGTAAAAATTTCTTCACTAAGTTCTCACTGGCCTTCTTGTCATAGATATTTTTGACATCTTCATTATACACTATGTGCTATGGGTATTCTGCCCCTCACGTTGATTGCCAGGAGAACCACATGTCACTTGTGAATTCAAACATTCCAGTGGAGACATTCACAGCACAAATCACTAGTTGCTCAATTTGATCCAAATCACAAACACCTATCACAAAACTTTTCCCTTTCTTCTGGAGGGCCAGCACATCTGTCTCACCAAAGTCATGACCCCCGCTAAAAGGCCGACTTTCTGAATGCCTTCAGGTTCCATTTCATCCAAGACCTCCTGCTTACTGAACAAGTCCAGTCCAGAAACGGGATGAGTAGTCTGACAAGCAAGACTAGCAGCAGTTTTGAATTAAGAAGTAAAAATACCTAATTATATAAAGCCAAAGTCAAGTCAGGTAATACAGCTGGGCCCTTTCCTGACATCACAGGTGTTGCATCCCAGGCTTCATCAATATCCACTGATTCTGAACTACTTCCTCCTTGTACCCCAACTCTTTACAGCTTTTATTCTCTTGTTTTCATTTTCTTTCATTCTGGTTTCTCTCTATTGTTGTTGTTTCTTTGAAAAGATCAATGAACAGGTCTTACAGTCTTGGTGTAAAAGAGCCACTATGTTCCTTTAAACTTTAAAAGACTTCATTATTATTATTATTATTTGTAGGAAGGATGTTTGTATCTTCCTTCTTGCCTGTAGCCCCCCTGCAGCTAAACTTTCTGATGGTGCTTTGTGTTTAAAAGAAAATTAATGGCAAAGAATACACAATTTGACTTAAAACATATTGATATTGTAAAATGAAGAGCCATTTAATGAATTTTTTGTCCCCAGTGAAGAGCCAGTGTAAGGAACAGTAGGAGCTGCAAACAAGACTGAAAATGGCATTGTAATAGCAAAATGCATTTGCTTGAACAGTGTCTTCCTTTTCTTTTCTAATGATTTTGCAACATTGTCTCTCCTTTGTTCTCTTCATTAGCTGTCTGTGACCACAAAGGCATTCCAGTAAGGAAGGTAAAAAAAAAAAAACAACATCCATCCAAATGTTTCTGATACCAGCAAAAACACTTATTAGTACAAGAAAACACTCCACATTGTTCATGTCCTGTTTTTAGCACACAAAAACCCACAAAAGCGAAATCCCAAACGACTAAAACTCTCTACCAGTCTCTCTCCCTTGCAAAATTTTGGTTGCTGTCCACGAAAGAGCAGGACCTGAAAGAGGGGAGGT
Source organism: Phasianus colchicus (assembly GCF_987193195.1). Lineage (NCBI taxonomy): Eukaryota > Metazoa > Chordata > Aves > Galliformes > Phasianidae > Phasianus > Phasianus colchicus. The sequence continues at coordinate 16,720,735 of NC_143447.1, read as the reverse complement.
TGTTGACAGAGAAGATGCCATTAATATTTCTGGAATAGCAAGAGCATCTGATGTGACTGCTATTATTATAACAGCACTTACAAGCACCGTTGAACGTTAGGGATTGAAATACTGGTAGCTGTGTTTGAGGCTTTATTTATTAATGCCTCTAAAATGCTTTGAGATTATCAATTATAGGATTTTTACAGTGAAAACTTTTATACTGCCTGTAGCCATGCTGGCCTCAGTTCTCAGCTGAAAGTTGAAACAGCATGCTACAATAAAAGCTGTCGTACTGTTCTGTAATGTAAGTTAATGTAAAATAACCACAGGCCTCTCTAACTTTCATTGTTTGTGTCTACTTTCACACACTGGCTGGAGTTCGTGAGGATGTACTGTGTCAGGGTCAATCACAGCTTTTTGTTCGCCTCCATGGCCTATTGGCTCTGTGTAGTTGAGGCACGCCAGCAGCAGACTTTGCTTTCTTCTGACCAGTGAAGCTAATGGAAAGCTGGTGTCCAGCATAACCCCAGAGCCCTCAAGATGCTCATACAATTTTGCTGCTCTATCCCAGTGCCACCTGCATTGTAAGGACGTTCTCGGCTTGTATCAATACCACCAAGTACTGTACCATTCTGTCCATAAACGTTATCTGTGGGAACATGGCTTCATGTCTGTGCTGGAGATAACATAATCTAGTTTGGTAGAGGCAGCTATAAAAATCACTGCTCATGAATCAGTTATTGGAAATAACTGTACTTTTTAAAAAGTTCTGCTTTCTGATGTTACCCTAGGCTGTCCTTGACTTGGTGAGCAGCCGTTACTTTCTCCTGCTCTCATGAGATCAAGCTGAGACCTGGCACTGCACATTAGCTGAAAGCCACCCTCATCTCCATTGCCTCCACCACTCTCTTCTTATCCAGTCAGCATTACTTTGGTAACACAAACCTACCTGCAACTTTCTTGTTACTACATACATATGGCAAAACCAAAAGTCATTAATACGTGAGCTGTTCTGTATAGAATTTCTGGCAAATTCAAGCCTGGCACATGTTTAACAGCAAACCATTTGAAAAGTAGTTCAACGTTTTGAAAATAATCACTTATGCTGCCTTTTCTTTCTCAACTTGCATTCTTGGTGCTGGCAAAAACATCACTTGGTTTTTCTGGGAGAATGGTAGAGGCCTCTTCATTCTGTATTTGTTTTATTTTCTATGTTGTTGGTTTCTACAGCCATGATAAGGGTTTTCTGCTGTATTCATTGGAAGATCATAAAATAATCGCTGTATGTGCCTGGATGCACTGTAATGTCCTCCAGTTAGAAATGTTCTACCATTTCAAGGGAGGTTTACTGACGTGAATATGGAGAACAACAAGCAATCCAGTCATCGTTCTCCAAAACAAGATGGCATGAGTAACATATGATGGTTGACCTACCTGACAGCAAATGAACAGAAATTACTCACCATCTAAAATACTTCATATCTACTTTTAACATACCAATACTTTTCCTGTAATAAATAACCATAACAAGACCATAAATCTGCATTAAATTGAAGTACTGTTATAAAAAGTCAAATTGTATATTATGCGTTAGGACAAAGATTGTCAGCTTTTCTTAATAATGACTTGGTATTAGATTTCTTTATTCCTATTCACACTACTGATTTTTTCCTCAGCTAAATGCATTTAAGCCCAAGCATAACCACACAGGATTTACCTACTAATGAAAACACTGAACACCTAAGCCCTGGGTGCTTTGCCTATAATTAGCTGCAAGGACCCAGTATTAACACCTCTCACACAGTCAATATGTTCTTTACGCATTGAAGACTGGACTTAGACTGGTCACAGCCCTACACAGGTTCTGCTGTATGGGGTGTTTTTTTGTTTTGTGCATCCTGTTTTGTACACCTCATACAGCACTGCCTGTGCCTTACATCTCAACAGGACAAGGCCGTGTTTGATGCAGAACTTCACAGTTCTGCAATGGCTCAGCTTGGAGGGATGAACAGGTCCATCACAGCTCTGCAGAGGTTTTTGGTTGGAAGAAGAAAGCTTGGGTTTTTAACAGCCTTCAGGAATACAGCAAGCTGGAGATAAAACTAAAATGCGCCGCCATCCAGCACTCCAGGACTGTCTCTTATCATCACAGAGCCTTTGTTTATGACACGGAGACCAATTGATATACATTATTTTGCTTTCAACAAGCCTTTCATGAAGAACACGGTGACATGCTTAAGTGCCAAAGAAGAAGGGAGGCACACTGATGAAAAACAGACATTGCAGCCATTAGCATCGATCAGCAATTGATCAGTGTATAAGCAAGCAAAGAGGTACAGGATGAGTACTGTGTACAAAGAAACCCGATTTAATCTTGTTCAAAAGGTGTATTTTCTGTGAAGAGGCACTTTGTTCAGGAAGCACAAACTTCATTAGCACAAACCCAAGAATCATGTGAGGAGCTTTGTCTTGGAGATTACGGAGGCCCAACCTTTGGCAGACAGGAGGATATGAAAATATTTTTCAGATGCTACATTTGCCAATCAATAGCTTCATGTCAAAGATTCTCCATGGGAGCTCACCTGTGTTCCTTTGCTTAATTAGATGTTTTTCAGGAGTAGCTAAAGCCACACTGTTACATCACTGCAATAGAACGTTTAATTTGAGAGAGTGAGCAGGACAGCTGAGAAAGCATTTGTTCTTCTGAGATGCTGAAGACCCTGCAAATGCTGAATGACAAACCTTCCTGTTTATTCAGTAACACTGAATTTGTTATGAGCAAGTTCTTCAAAATTAGGCAAACCTGAATGAGCATTCTCTTAAATGAGGAACCCCACCCAACTGTGCACTTGACAGAGGCATAAGTTAACTCCTACTACACGTGATCTGAGCTAAAACAACATTGCTTTTCACTCTCACCCCAAGACCTAATGAGCTTCAGCACTCGAGACGTGAAAGACCAATAACTTAATCCCCTGTTTGAAGCAATCCGTACTTTTAAAGCAGTGCTGTATTTGATTAAGCCACTGTAAAGCTCAGCAGAGCTGTGTCAAGCTAAATTATATTCTTTAAAGTAAAAATGCCATCTTACATGAAACATAAAACCTCAGTCTTACTGCATTTTTATAAGAAAACTAAGTACTATTTATTTACAGCCAGACAGCCCCCATTCATAGCAGCGTATCGCTGGCAGACATTAGAGGACTGGATATGTTTTAAAGAACTCAAATATTATCATGCAGATTTATAGATTAAAAATATTGAACTATGTTTTCAAAGGTACCTGCAGATCCTCTAAGTCAAAGCCAGAGGATACCCTTACGATAATCACTGAGTGATTATGCAGTCCCAATATGATATCAACATTGTTGCTTTATCTACCAAACTTTTAATCTCACCAGAACTCTCCTTGTTAGCTCAGCAGTGTATTTCCCACGATCCTACATTGACTGGCATTTGTAACGTTGCCCTTCTTAAGCCCGATACCTGGGTCACTCCATTCACACTCTAAATATTGGCACAATATTAGATTTCTTCTATTCCTCTGGAAACTCTCCAGTGATCAAGGCATCAAAAATCAACAAGTAAATGCCTGGACAGTTCCTTGGCCACCTCTGTTAAAATTATTGGAAGCAGGTTGTTCAGTTACAGTGTTATCAAAATGATCAATTTTGGCATTTTGGAAAAGAAGCAACTGCAGCAGCATAATAATAACATATGACTACGTAGCTGGGCTTTCCTTCATCTACAGAACATGAGTGCTTCTGCTTTTTCTTCCTCGCTATCAAATATTCAACCATATCTACCTAGGAACAGACCAGTATGTTGCTCAGGTACTTAACTCCTACTCTGCAATGTATGAACCACAAATTCTCCTTCTGTACTTCATTTCTCATCAGTTTTTTCTGTTGTTTGTTTTTTATTTTATTTTCCATAGTATCTGCACCATGTTGTGTTATCCATTTACCTTTTCTCCATTTCTTATATAATAGTGATAGCATACCCTCATTTCCCTTCCAAGCTGGACTGTTCAACAAGTTTTGCCTTTCTTACTGAGCACAGCATTGTGGCTTTTAAGAGAGAATCAGAAGTTTAAAAAGGAGCCAGTACACCATTCCCACTGAACTGCAAAACTCAGGATGATGATTATTTAGCTCTGCCAACAGACACCAGCCCAGTTCTTGTTCTGCCCAAAGATCCTCCAGCCATTAAACTGACATTGAAAAGCAACTCAAGAGTGACAGTCTACATTGAACCTGAGATACTCAAAACTCACTTCATTTGTGACCCGAGTCATATTTGCATTGCAGTCTACAAAAGCAAAGACTAAAAAACACTGCAAAATAGAGCTGAAATTACCAGCTATGACATGGCCTATATCTAGTTCTTTCATAGTAAAAACGCCTGCACTGTGAGGTCTTTTACTCATTGGCCTCCAAGTTTAGAAATAAGATTTACCACCACTCATGTCTCTTAGACATGCATCTCTCAGAAGGATTTGTGAATTTGGTTTTGTCTTTGGCATCGGGATTTCAATGGCTCAATTGCATCAATAGCAGATTTTTAAATGTGCAGGTGTTCTAACAGCATAAGCAGAATACTTAAGCACCAAAGGCTACTTTTATTCAGACTTCAGTACAAGTTGGATATCTTCAGGTCTTCAAATTATCCTGCCATTTTCTTTGGGTGTTTAAGGCGAGCCTAGCCTCACATTAGTTATTCAGAATTACAAATATTGGCCAAAAGATCCTAAACCTCAGCAACAGCCAACCTCTAAAGATGCATCCTGTCCCACATCTGCTCTGCTTAACTGGAAAAGCACTGATTCTGTCAGCATGCTGTACTGGTGAAAGGAACAAAGGTGAACAGCAGTACTGTCAGCAGGCTGTCCCATCTCTTACTGGCACAGAGGAGGATTGCCACGTGCTATAGCATCAGGGCATTTGGGAACATAGCAGTAAATTTTAAATTTTATAAAGCTAATCCCAATAGTAATTTCCCCAATAATTTATAAATTGATCGTATACAAGGTGAAAAATTCAGCCATTAAATAGAGAGCTTGCTGGCTGTAACAGTGCAGACCTTTTACCAGAATGCCTTGGGAAGCTAAACAAACTTTCTTTCCACGCTGTGCTCATGGGAACTTGAAGTTTTCTCTCACAGAGGTTAAAATGCTTGAAAAGCGGAGCCCTATATAAAATTCTGTTTGTGCAGCTGAAGTTCTGATGCTGTTTACCTGAAATGTTTCTATAATTCCTAAACTTTTGAGTTTCAGGTTGGTGATTTGCGAGCAGCAGATTGCACTCCCCTGAACTAAATCTAACAAGCACCACAAAGTGAAAATAAACTGGAGAGACTTGAAATAAAAAATCACTTCAAGAAATCTAAGCGTGGTGGTTTTTTTCTGTGGGTTTTTTTTTTTTTTTTTTTTCCCTCCCACTTTAAGCCAACTAAACTCCCAACACATTCTGATCATCTCACCACAGTGTGTCTGTGCTGGTGACAACTGATTCATGTGTACATTTACATATCCCCTCAGTGCCAGCAGCAGAATACAAAATGGGTCCTCCTGCTCTGGCAGATGACACAGCGCTGGCAAATCAGGAGGAGCTGTCAAAAACAGCTGTCCATTAAAAGAGTTTGCTGAAACAACTAAGAGCTGTTTGAAAATGCTAGGTGGTAGAATTTAATTGGAGTAGCAACTGTTCAAAATTAAGATTAAAAAGGACCAGTCGGTACGTGTGGGTTACAGGTTTAGGGGATGTTTTTATATATGGATGTTTACATTGGGGATATAAACAATTAAGTCTGCTGATTTCCTCTGCCTCTTTTTCTGTGCGTGTGTGTTTGTGCTCCATGCCCAGGAAGTTCAGCTGTGTCCATAACTGACCTGCCACACGTTAAACATCCCAGGTACCCACACAATTGTATTTTAGAGATGAGGAGGGAAAAAAAAAAGAGAATTTTGTGTGTTTTTTTTTAAAAGCAGCCTGCCTGTGTGGGTGCAAACGCTATTATGCTGCACTGCTGCTATGCTGTTAGCTGCCCATGTGGGCAGGGGATGCGGTTGGTTTTCCGCAGTGGGAAAAAGATGTAGGCACAGACGGCCCAAACGTAGCTTCCAGCAAGTGTGTTTGATTACACCATGCACCCTGTTTAAAGAGCACATTTGTCTCAGCACATAAAATTGCATGCACATAAATGAAAGACTTTATGAAGTTTTTCCCGTAGTATGAAAGTATTCTTGGGAAAAGAGACCACTGTAACAGCCCAGAAAATTTCATTTTTCTCAAGGAGTTTGATTTGAATGAGCTGGAGGCGATGTTAAGCTCTGGTTTGGCTTAGGTTGTCTCTGAATCAGAAACTTGAGTACAGAATAAAAGTAGCAGAATAGAAGAGCAGGCAAGCAAAACTGTTTGACAAAAAATAGAGATCCTGCACATTCTCCCTGGTTTAGCTGAATGTTGTTTTGTTCACCAAAAACATTTGAAAAGATACTGAAATCAAGTCAGTGTGTTTCATTTTGACAGTGCCAAAACAAAATTATTTTCATTTTGTAACTTAAAAACTTTTACTTTTCAAGAATGTGTTTTTTTCCCCTTCAGAAAAAAAATATCCAAAGTCTCAGGAAAAGGATTTTCAAGCACAAATAGAAGTGTTTCTTTTCTGGATTTTGTCTCATCAGCAGGCATTAGCACAGACAGGCAGAAGGTCTGCATTTAGCTCTTCATTTTGCCACTAAGTCCTCACCACACCTTGTGCAGAGACTCATCTGCTCCGTGCAGCTCTAAGTGTGTGTCTAAAATAACCCCAAGTACTTTGTTTACTTGGTACTATTTTTTTGTTTTTACTGATAGAAGTAAAATCTCTTAAGTGTTTCTTTTGTGAATAGAAATACTGGGAGGCACTAACATTGTCATGTTCATTGCAGGTTGATGAATTTGGTCCTGGGCAGTGAATACATGGAGATAAGTAGTCGTCACGTTGCATTTCCAGTGAGGAGGAATCTAAGCTAAAATCTACCTGTATTTTCTAAGTCCTGGTGCCACTGAACTTATTCCATTGACTGCAACTCTTTAATATGTTGAACCCCAGTTTTGGATTTGCTTTAAATAAAATCTACTTTAAAATTTAGAACAAGCAAACAAAAAAAGCAGTGCTGCAACAGATCAGGAAGCACACACCCACTAAAATTAAATTTCCCATTCTGAAAGAAAAATAGAAGTCGAAAAGGCATTAGGCTCAGTTTCCCAGCAGAAACCTTACAGTAATGCCTGTGACTGCAAGTATATAGCTCAGTGTATGCAATACATTGCAACTAGAAGTAGCAGTGACAGCTGGTGGGTTAGTAAACAGATTTCATTTCAGTTTTTGTCTGAAAATTATACAAATTTTTCTTTAATATGATTCTTCACTACATCCACTGTTTCCATTCAGTGATGAGGCCATTTCCAATTTGAATCCAAGCTCTGCTAAATATTTTATTGGACTTAACGCACATAAATGAAACAAACAAAATTTATTTTGAAACACTCAAGTGAAGTTTGTAGTCTATTGGAATGATTAAAAAATAATAGAGTTTAGAGGAGGGTGGGAATAAACGCGAAGCTTGTTAACAGCCTCATATACACACAGTGCCACATGCACCATTAAAGCCCAGTGCATCCGTTCAGGATATTTTGCTTGAGCACAGATGTGTTTTTTTCTCTAGTCTTTTCCTTCATGAAATCCACAGAATTGCAGGGCTTGGAAGGGACCTCAAGAGATCAGGGAGTCCAACCCCCAGTTCCTTCATGTAAACAGTTTTTCTTCTTTTTCCTTCCCCAGATGGCCTCAAAAGCCTCTGAACTGATCATGGAAGAGAAGCAATTACAGGCTTGGATATTAATACACCTTTCCTCAGTGCTGCAGGATCCTGTGTTTCTCATGCATTAGGAGCATATGGACCAGTATGTAAAAGAACAGCTGTTATTTTAGTTCACGTATAAAACAACTGCATATACATGTATATACAATTGTATTGAAATTTAATACACTGCACAGGCAGTGTTATAGTCTTTCCATTAAGGCATAACCCTATTTCCTTCTAGTTCCTGCTCCCAAAGATCCACCATTGCTCAATACTAGCTTCTGTTTTAAGATGTGCAATGCAGGAGGGAATAATCAGTATACTGGAGTAACCAGGACTATCTGTGCAATGCTTTTCATACAAAAGAACCTGTAAATCTTCCATCATCACTCTGTTTCAGATATCCTTGTGGTTCTGAAGAGATGAGTCTGGTTAATGAAAACCATTGTGAATGTGGAAATACCAGATACCTGCATCAAACCCCATCAGCATGTTTTACTGCCTCCTTCATCTGATTAAATACTGCTAACCTACACCTCACATTGTGCTGTTAATAACTGGGCTCTGAGTTTAAATTCAAAGGGAAGGAAAGAACTCTGCTTTTATGGACATGACTTCCATGAAGGAAGATATCTTTTGCCTGCAACTGAGATACCTACAGGTTGGCTTTAATAAAGAGGGAGCTCACAGGGTGTCCTATTTACTGCTTTGAAATACAGGCACTTTTAAACACTGTTTATAAAAGTTTGAAGTCTCGTAGGTCTAGAAGATTACTCTAACCAAATTTAGTGAGAGGAGATGAAAAAGAGAATCGAAAGGAGAATAAAGAATGTACAAGTTAATGTGATCTTTTTTCCCCCCACAGGGAGTTTTAATATTAACAAGCTCGATCATCCAGCAAGTGCAAAGTAAACCAATTACCAGGTGCTTTCTTACATATGCTCAACACAAAGAGCAGAGTGCCAAGTCAATGTGGTGGAAACCCTCAGCATTCCTTGTAATGGCACTGAAACTTCTGCACACCAGGCCACTAAAAAGCTATTTGAACCGAGTAAAGATGCCACGATGTTATCCACGGGGCAAAATCCAAAAGCAATCTCTGAGTCCAGCCACATACAAAGGGGTCAACTGCACAGGCAATACTGATCTCAGCCAGAGCTAAGGCAGCTCTAAATACAAATGTAAATTGAGAAACAAAAGAGGGGGATATGAAGAAATGAGGGATCATTCTTAAATCAAAAGCTATGGCAGGTCACACTGCTCACTCATCTGTGTGTGCATTTCGTGATTCTCATTCAGTTCTTCTGGATTCTCAAACAAAGTGTGGAGTCCTAAAAATATTTGGAACTATTACAAAGCATAAATTATAAATGTGTCGAGAAAATGGAAAAAGGTGTCTTGGGCCTACTTAGTGCACAAAATGATCTCAACCATTATTCAACAATAATATGAAGATCTTTTATTTCATTTCTTCTTAACAGTTCCCTGTGTTTGCTATCATTTCTTGCCCAGCACCGTGTCAATAATTACTAAATTAGCAGGACGCCTGTACAATTTCAGCTCAAGTGTTATTACTGACAAGTCAAACAAAGAAAGCTGATCGAAAAGATGGGACTCCATCTCCTTATTTAAATGGACCGTGTTCAGAGAAGATTGAAACTCCTTTTTCTTCAAAGGAAGAAGGGAAGGGTATAGTTTACATTTTGTGCTGCTCAAGGACAGAGAGTCAGAGGAAATGCCTTTTTAATGTAAACCTCTTTTCATTTCCAAGGGACAAAAATGAAGGTTATTTAAAAGAATCATGCTTGGTGGAAGAAGTAATTATGTATTTTTTTCAAATCTCAGAGGAATAATGCTTTTATATTTCCCTGAGATGACCCAATTCGCTTGTGATGTGTTCCCTTAAATGTAAGTGTGCTGACTTCTTTGAACCTCATTGTTTTTAGTGTCTGAAGAAGCTCCTCTTATACCACACTGCTGATTGATTTTGGCTCTGTACCAGTGCCAAAATATCTATAAAGCTACTGCTGGTTTATACAACCCACAAGTGAAAATGGTGTATAATATATCTACTCCTGGATATTTCTGAAATGCTCACATGTAATGACACGTTCAAATTAATTCTTGGAAAAGTATTGCTCCAATATACAGCATCCAAATTTGCAGCTCTTTTGGGCTGGAGAGATCAACAGTCTTGGAAAGCTTAACAGATTTCCAAAGTTGTACAGACCTGCCCTAATATTTATTTGATGTTATCTCTCTGAGGTCATTTCTGCTAGAATAGATGTGAGCACCTATTGGCAAGTCTAAACATGTGAAGTACAACGTAGTTCTGCAGCCTTCCTCAGAGGTGTCTACATTCACTGTTTCATTTATCCTGCAGCTCATTCTTTCCCAAAAGTAAGTTTCCCAATCAAGATTTACAGCTCAATTTTATTATTATTATTATTTCTTTTTTTTAATCAAAATCACTTCAGCACTATTGGAACTATGACAGTTTTTTAGGCAACTACTATGGGTTAGAAACTGAAAGGAAAGAGAACCACAATTAGTATGGTGAAGCAGAAATAGAACCAAATGCCAACAGTCAGTCATTTAAGTATTACTGTGTGCTACTCCCCTAAATCTGGGGTTTATTTACTTGTTGTCACTTGTCATGCAAACAAGCCAATGGGGACTACTTAAATCCATGGGATTGGACATTGGGTTTTGGGTCCCAATCACTCACTGGCTTTCTGGTCCCAGCCTTAATGCAAACTGATAAACAATGAGAAAGTGAACTACAACATCTCACTGACATTTTTCAAAACTTAAGAACTATTATATTACAATATTTGACAAAAGTTCTGAGCTGAGTTCTCATTAAGTCCAAAGAAAGACACTTCTACCTGCACAGAGGTGAATCCAGTTCCTAATTTCACTTATTACAACTTATTCCATTTCTTAATTCACAAGAAAAGGAGGAAATGGTTCAATGTCTGTCACCTGCTTCTTGCAATCCAGCAGTCTCACAGGCCGGGATACGATTACTCAAACCAAACCATTTTCTAAGCTTGAAGAATTTAAAAAAGACATACTTCTCCTATTTAATCTGTTAGAAATCCTTCTTATTTTTTCCATTCTTTATAAGATAGACTGTTCTGAAAGCTTTAATTTTTCATGAAGATATTCTATACCAAAGGCTTTTTTCCCCAAAACAAGTATTTCAAAGAATATGACAATCTGAAAGCAGAGAAACAGATTTCTGCACAGATTTCTGGAAATGAGTGGGGATATTGCAGTAGACTTCACTTCAAAAAAGCTCCAGTCCTTTTTTTTTTTTTTTTTTTTTTTACACTGAAGGTATTTTGGAGGCTAGCAGCAAAGGGAACTAGAAATAATGTTAATGACTTATTTGTCTTTATTCAGAATGAACTGGAAGCCCTTCAGGAATTCCATATAAAAATGAATTATTACCTTTCAGTTTCTGAAGATGCCATAGGAAATGTAAAATGAAATAACAGAAGACAGATCCTGAGTCAGAGAAATTATCACAAAAGAAGGGATACTCTGTGAAAGACAACATGGATTTGAAAATACTTCCTGCAAATTCAGAAATTAATCTGTGGCACTCTAGGCCACGAGACATTTATTGATGAGAAAACTTCAGGAAGAGATAAAAACTAATAATATATTACATATCCTAACACTCCTGATTCAATTACAGAAAATTAAGTACCTAAATGGTCCTTAATCTCCATACAAAAAGGAAATAACATACCATAGTGAGTAGACTATGCTGTTTTGTTTATTTGGGAGTTTCTTGCACACTGTTGTGAAGTATTGGGTTCTTATCTCTGCTAGGTTCAGCCTGTGGGTATGGATGAAATTGCTCTAACCCTCCATCAGTGCATTCACTTGTTACCCCAGAGATGGTTCTGTTTGGTTACAAGCAGCTACACCTCAGTGATGGGCAACAGCTTTATCAAGGAGAAATGAAATACAGTCCACTGTTATTGTTGGAAAATCCGGCAGAAAAGATATAGCTATCCAAATTAGACTTAGAAGTAAAGAATTAATGCACACATTCAGAAAAGAAAAATAATGCCTTCTAGACAGTTTTGTTCGAGATGCATTTGAAATCATTTTAAGCAGTGAGAAAAATGTATGTCTCCTTAACCATCTGTACTATTATTCCAGGAGAAATGTTCTTTTTATTCTCGCACCGAGTCCATGCAGAAAGGGAACAATGATTGCTCAAGGTAGGATGAATTTTCTTTATAAACAGAATTGTGATGGTGTTTACTTTGGCAAGGTGCAAATTTAGTGCTGGTTAAAAAAAATTGTTTACTTTTACACTCATTACACACTGTTACAGCAAGTCATGAAAATTATAAATAGTAATCCAAACAGCCAAATGTTTTCTAAAATCACTTTTTGTTGCCTTTGAGTCAAGTAGACAGATCTTCCTACTTGGACAACTGAGATACTGAAGAAAAGCAGAGTATGCTGAGGATCTGGTTCATTACAGTGTATTTTGTACTATTAATGCTGCATAAGGAAGCTGAGTCTGTTGTAAACAGTTAAAGAAATTTGAAAGATTTCAGTTTATCTTTAAATCATTTTTTTTTTAATCAGTATTCCTGAGGGAACATTCTTAACTTCAAAAGAAATCACAGCAACAGTACAATGTAAGCAATTACTTCCAACATGCAATCTGTGTTTGGCCAAGATTTATCTCCCTGTATGAGGCAGCTCAATGAAAGCTCACTCCCGTAAAAGCTTTGTTACCCTACAAATAGCTAAAGAGGTGTTGGAGGAAAACAGGAATCTCTTAAGGACAATTCAGATCGCAGACAGATTAAATTGCCTCTCACACTCCATTGACTACATGGACAGCCACGGGAGAGCGCATTCTTAAGTGCCTTACTTAAGTGCCTAAAGTTAGGTGCCATAAACCCAAGGGTTGTGTGGAAATATTTTTTTATATACAGGCCTGTCTTATTTTGCCTACAGGTCTCAAGGCACTGTATGCTACATTTACAAGTGTCTTATGTGGCTTCATGCATGCTGTTTGTACCTTGGCCTATTACATATATATTCATCCCATTACAAGTGGAGTGCAGAAAGAGGGCTTAATGAAAATGACAGTTTGTTCAACAGTATTTAATTCAAGACAATCAGCTTTGGGTGTATATATAGGAAGATGCTCCAGAGTGCTCAGCATGTGCCTAATTATGCTCCTGCTGAAATTATGTCGTATTGCCTTTGGGAGACTGGTTCTACCAGAACACCATGTTAAATTCTCAGTAAGTGTAATTCTGTGGTGTCATAAGGTGAACTTACTAAGTGACCAGAAGATTCTGTTTGGCCTTTTTTCAATATCCTAAGAAAGCTACAGAGAACACATGCACACAAATAGATGTATACAAGCATGCATGAACATTATTGCCTTACACTGAGTTTTAGGAGCAAGGTAATTTCTCCTGGCAATGAAAACCCACAAGATGAGACTGAAGAAACTTCTATGTTCCTCATGTGGCTCACTTGTAAATATCACCCTTAAGGAGAAAATGCTGTGTAACACCAGAGTTTACAGGAACGTAATCACCAACAGTTTCCAGAGCAGACATGAGTCTCCACAGCTGCTGTTCTCCCATTTTCACCATCCACACAGCTGCACATCTAAGTTTCTGCTACCCATGAAAGACTCCAGCCATGATGAGAGGACTCCTGTGTTTACTCTTGTATCTGTCCTTCTCCTTTACAATAACTCATAGCTTAGGTCTTATAGACAGATGTTTGGTAGCAAGATCCTAACTGAGAACTGGTGCATCTTCTATGAATTTAGTCTTTGGAAAGAGAGTGATTATGGTCATTTTCTAAAAAGATGACTGCTCACTTGAGAGGGACTGCAGGCCAGGCTCTTCAGCTTATGATCTGACATGGCTTCCAGAAGGAATGCTACCTTACCCCTGCTGATGTCCTGGCACAACAAGCTTTTAATGAATTTACAAGTTTCCCTCCCCACTACCAAATGCTATGATGTCTACATTGAACAGTCAATTATGTGTGGGCTGCTTCTAAACAAAAGTTTTCTTAATTGTTTCAGATACACCATCTGTTACTGATCAAAACCACAGTGAAACTGCAAGCCCTTATAAATATCATCCTAGACTTCTCTTCTGAATGAAAAAAGCTTAGCACTGAGAGGTGTAATTTCAAAGAGCTCGGAGTTGCTGTTGTTATCCAAACGTACGTTAAGCTCACGGGCCTTCCTAACAGAGAGATCTCAAGGGAACATCTTTCATGCTGAGTTGTTCTTTTTCACCTGTGGGGAAGGTGAATACACAAAAAACACAAAAGTGGCCTTTGCCAGTTTTTCACTTGTTTGTTTGTTTCACTTCTAGTAAAAACTAGTTGCTAAAGATTTCTCTACTGTTTTCATAAATAAACAATCTCAAGATGGGTGATTACACAGATATCAATAAATATTTCAGCTGAAAACCTCGAAGTGTTGTTTTTTTTTTTATTATTTTACTAAGGGCACCTCTCCACTTCTAAATACAAGTTTTCCCTTTTACTTCAGGATATTTCTTAATACACTGACCACAACAGCATTTACATTCCCCAAGCAGGACTCCCTGCTTAGTCCATTCTTTGTCTCAGAAATATACTTCAGCATAGCTGGTATAAGAGAAAAAAGAAAACTTCCTTGGACTAACACCAACACATTTCAACAAAGCTTCTGATCAAAGCATAAGAAAGAAATGAGAAACAAGAAAGGCAACAGTTGCAACAGCTCAACAGCTACAGGGGAAATTTTTAGGGAACCAGAAACCATCCTTAAAGAATCTATACGATGGCTTTAAAGTGTGAGCAGGATTTCAACAAAATGCCAAGAAGAAAACCTACGACAAAGAAGTTTAACCATTTCTGTCATTTTAGGGGTCAAAGAGACGAGATGACAAAGCACCCCGGGAGGAAAAGGCTTCCTCTGCAAGAGGTGAAAAGCAGGTGAAAAGGAGGGATGCAGCTGGTTCCAGAAGTCTGGGTACCACAGGTACCACCCAGCAGCGTGGGTGTGCAGTGTTTTATAGAAAAAAGTCTTTTTGACTGTCAGTTTGACATTATGGGTGAAAGCTTACTCCTGGTTACCCTTGTACAGATCAATTGCTTATAGCTGAATAACTCTGAAGGTGATAATGTGGAATCTGTCCCATTATATATTTCAACCTGAACTTAATGGATAGAAAGAAAATCCTTTGAATTGAAATGAAAAAATCAAGGAAGAACGACATGACTATGACTTAAAAAAACAATGATCACAAGCCTGGTAATGAAACAGCATTTACTGGCCGTGATATTTTTATTTTCACTTAATCCCAAAGATTTCCTGAGCGTAATTGCTTTGGAAGTTACAGCTCTAAGGCACGACACATTTTTGTGATGGCAACATCAACGTGTAGAGAGAAACATTAGCGCTCAGTGTCAAGCACACTTGAGTTTTTCAATACACTTGGAGGAAGATACTCATAAAGGCTCATCACAATGGCATGGAGGACTAATATTCCAGACAATTAGGCTTTCTGCTTCAAATGGGACAATTCAAACGCGGATGTCTTTAAAGCACATTTTCATCCCCTTTATTGCTCACAGGAGGAAAAGAGATGCCTTTTTCCTTTATAAAATGGAGGGCTGAAAACTGTCTGAACAGATGCTGGAGACCATAATGTCTTGCTTTCGCTGTTGCAAGAACCACTACTTGGTCATCTCATGCCCTTTTCTCACTGAACCTCATGAATATGATTATTACTTAAATTGTTATTGTTTGTGAATGGTCATTGGAGGGGGGGAAGGGTAGAAAACAAAGTAGGAATCAACCACCTAAAAACCTTCCCTTTCCCTTCATGGCATTTTCTTTAAAACTTACAAAATCTGTGCTTGCTAAATAAAAAGTGAAGGTCTTTGCTACCTGAATCTAAATTGAATATAATTGGGTACTTGTATGTCAAAGCACTCGGAGACATAAATCCAAGTACCAGCACATCAATAGGAAGGCAATTGGGTCACAAGATAACCTACAGTATACATGATATATCTTCTTAAGGCTGTTCTCAGAATGCAAGGAATTCTTTTGTTAGAAACTGAGTGGATGTCTCTTATTAAGGGGGTGTTTATAATGGCGGACAATGCGATTCAGATATAGAGCCTACACCAGTCTTCCATCAAAGGTGGAGAGACACCTAATAGCCTAAAATAAATCCCTGCAATACTTCAATGGCAGAACATTTGAGCAATTTTTGAACATAGTCATGACTATCAGAAATGTATCTGAACCTAATGGAGAGCACAAAGGTAAAGGAGACCTTGAAACTATCAAAAACCACTTGTCAGCTAATCATGTGGACAATCCAAGATTTACTTTTCACACCTAAACTAGTTAAGAAGCCTCAGCCAACACAAGGAAGAACTCTGGCCTAGTGATATGGACAGAGGATTTCATGTTACAACAAGGGATATAGAAGTAAAATGCTAATTGCAGGGGGAAGTTTTACAAAATACTCTTATAAAAGAAGTCAAGAATGAAATTAAGTGATGAAATCCTAAACAGAAGACAGACTTAACTTTACCTTGTTCCTAATTTATCAAGTACCAAATTTAATCCCACCTCATAGGGCTAGTGCTTACTGTAAAACATATCAAATCCATAATCATTTAGCTGAAATGGGGTTACGACGACAGGGCAGCAGAGTCACTGCTACTGCTGGCTACTAAGTAGATCAGTGCAGCCAAGTACCTGACTCTGATAAGCTGAAATGCACAAGTTTTTTTGAGATGGTGATTGATTTAGCACAGCCATACATACCCTCAGATGTACGTAATTCTGCTTTATAACACTCCTTCCGTGACACATGCACAAGCTTCCCTCCCTTTCCACCAAGCTATATAGATTTTTTGAATGCATGCAAATGTACCCAAGATGGCTCATTTTGTTATCAATTCCCCAAGTGCTAGCATTCTAATCATTAACTAATTGTCTCTGTGCTCTATTGACAACTTGGCCACCTTCTTGCTAATTTTTGCTGACATGATGGAGGCCATAAGAACTGGGTTAACCTTTCAATGTCCATTGAAGATCCACAGGTCTGATGACGATTGATTGACCTGGCCTCTATGTTAGATAAAACCTCATCAGCTTTCCAAGCAATTTGTGTAATGAGGCGTCAGTAATTGACAACAGGTAAGTGAACTTAGAAGTCCTCTTCTCTATTGCTCAGCTAAAATGAGTACAAAATTCACATATCCACGTAAAAAAACAAGTATGAATGTATGGCACTTGGGTTCACTTCTCATATATACGTGGAGTGTATATTTCATGTGTGCATATTATGTAAATATATAATACATATATATTGTACTTGTTTTTTTACAAAGGCATATGTTCTATCTTGTGTTCTCATAAAATCTTCTGCATGGTTTAGTAGACTATAAAGTATGCATCAATCTGGATTATGATAACATAAAGCTACAAAATGACTTCTGTTTCCAAATGTTTACCGAATGTTCAAGTAGTAAATTGGATCTGAGTGTCTGGATTTTTGGCTGCCCACCTCATTCTGACTTTTTCCAAGAATCGGAATTAAACACTCCCAGATGAGCACAGATAGGTGCCTAGCTGTAGTTTTGAAAGGCAGCCTGCACAGCCCTACATGTTTTCCCAGTGGTGCCACATGGGCTGTTCAAAGCATCGCATTCTCATCTGTACACAAGTCGGCTCTGCTGCTCCTGGTTCAAGTCATTCCTACATGTTATCAAACATTCATTTAAAAAAACACAATTCACCTTTACGCTATCAAGATGTACCCCAAACTGTTTTAAGGTATTACAAAAACAGGAAGGAAATTCGCTGTACCATAATCCACACAAATGCTCAAGTGAATTGTATCTGTTCAAAAATACAGGTTCAAATTTCAAATAAAAGTTAAAGAAATCCCACCCAGGATTCAGGATTTTGAACCCGAGTTCATATATGGAGAAACAGAAAATGCTGTCCTTCGATGTCCCTACGCTTTCTTCATTCATTTTTTTTTTTTTTCACTGTGCCAAAACAAACAAACAACCTTGCAGTTTCTAGATAACTCTTTGTTGGTGTCCATGTGGCCATCAGTGCTTTTCACCTGATTACACATACAAAACTAACAGCTCTTGTTAGAATTAAGCTACTATAATCTCACACACGTATGTGCATTTTTGTTTGATTATTTTGTAAAATACTGCTTGCACCCTGAAGATTTTCAGTCCATACACTTCATCCACTGTTAGGATTTGGCACCATAACACTTACAACAAAGTTCAATAAATTACAATGATAATTAAAGAAAAACAGCTTCTCAGGTTATCAGACACATTTCTGTGGAAGTAAGGACTCTATTGACACCGTCCTCAGAAAGAAGAAAATAGAGTCTCTTTTGCATGTATGTCACTGAACTGACCTTTCTTATACATGTCTCATTTGTCTCCTAGAACTGCTAACTCTTCCTGCATCACCATGAAATATATCTACTGGAAAGATCACTTCTTTCACTTGAGTTTTTTTTAAGAGTTCTCTGCACTTTTAAAACATGTAAAATAAATGAACATCCTATTCCAGTGCAACAATCTATGTTATCTTAAAGAACGCACTAAGTACTTCAAAATACTACACAGAATGAAAACACTGTTAACTGACATGAAACGTACGTATAAAATCTTGTCACAGCTGAAATCAGTGGCCAAGCTGTCACAGACTTTGGTGGACAAGGGATTTCTTTAACATTTACTGTTTATCACAAGGGCCTATTAAAGTCATCTCCTGATTTTATTGGAGGAAACTAGCAGTTTCTTCAACTGAAATTCTCACAGGTTACCCCTTGAAAACAAAGAAATTCACCAAACTAGAAAATTAAGATACAATGACGGCTTCCTACTGGCATGCTATCAAAAGATTATGAAGAGTTCCTAACCATTATAAAGTCTGTTTTCCTCCTGTTACAATCAGAAAGATCAACACAATGGAAGAACAGTACAGGAGATGTAATGACAAAGCAACTAGTGCAAATGGAAAGGTGTTACAAAGGAAAGGTGCTCACCCATCTGCAAAGATCCAGGTGCACAATTTCCTTCCTTAACAGCAGTCAGCCCTCCAATGAGGTCTAGAAGAGGTGAAGCCAGGCTCCAGCCCTTTTGGTCACAAAGCTGAACTGCCTTTACCTGTGCTCCAGGAACGGCTGGGTCCTTTCCCAGGTGCTCAATCAGTGGTTTAGGCTGTGACTCAAGTTACCATTCACTTCCCTATAATGTTTTGTTTAGCTTTGTTTGTGAAATAGCTTTTTTTTTTTTTTTCCTTGTTTTAATTAAGCATTTACTGCTGTTCTTCAGTGGCAGCCCTATTCAAAGTTCTTGTCAGCAATTAAAACAAAACATTGTGTGAATCCTGCAAAATGAATTGGCACAGATCCTCCCTGCACCTATTCCTTGTCCTGCTCATTTTGATGGAGCCAAAGATGAGGGCTTAGCTTCACACAGACGCAGGTCTCTAGGTAGCACAGTCCCTAAATATGACCTGAATTCAGCACAGAAGAATAGCTGGATGCCTTTAATTTTAGAAGAAAGTTGAATGTGGGAGACGATTATGTAGAGAAGTATTTATTTATTTGCTGTGAGATCACTTTCCACAGTGAGTTACTGCCTTCCCTGGGCTGCAAAACCTGTTCTTCATCACTGTCCTGTATGTTATATTTCATAAGAGTAACACAGCATAGGGACCTTTGTTCTTTACCATTTTTTGAGAAGTCCATTAAATTTAGATAAAATAAGGTAAACAAAAATTGAGAAAAAAATACAGGAAATACCTAACAATTCCACAAACTATAATATTTTTTAAAACACTTCTTCAGTCCCAGGAACTGCATCTATAATAAATATACAAAACAAATAACCTAACACTAAAGGAGATTTTTTTTTTTAAGATCCCTTTTACTTTTTGTTTTAGCATTTTTCTTGAGAAAATAGTTCCTTTTCTTTCAATTTAGTGATTGGACATAATTTATTAAACTTCATAATAATCCTTGTTCTCAGTTATGTTTATCTGCCTATATAAAAACACTACATCAGTATAGCAGAAAAAAACTGAAATGAATGTTACATACATGTTTATGCACATATATATTCTTATGTACATACACAATCTCTGGGAAAAGATCCTGATAATGAAAGTATTTATAATGGCAACTTCTGCTGATCATTTTAAAACTTCAGTGTTAACGCAGTGAAGCTTCAAACTGCAAATAATTCATATTGAGTACTATTTGCTGGAGTGAAAAATGTACGTACCAGAGAGATTTAGTATGTAATAACAATAAAAAGATTCTGATCACATTTGTATGAAAACTATTGGAAATAGAAGCTTACCAGCTGAGCAAGAACAGAAACATGAGGTCTTGATTGAATATATTACATTTAAAGCACTGATTTTATTGATAAAATATGTTGTATCTTCTATATTAGACGATATGCAATAAACAAAAATCTAAACCGTGTGATAATGTTTATGTTAACAACCAATAGGAAAAAAGGACAGTTATCAGTCAACTAAGAATTCATCAATTTTATATAGCAACATATGTTTTAAAAAGAAAAGCAGAATTTCATGAGAACACATCAGCACTGTTGATAGTTGAAGAGTTGGAGACATAGATGCAGAGTATATTGGTAGCATTTTCAAGAGCACTTAAATGACTTAGGAGTTTAAGTCTGACTGATTTTCAAAGAAAACCTTTTAAGCGGTTTTTGTAGCTGGGATCTGCTCCAGAGCACAGATAACAATGTGAAGTCAATGGAAAGATTTGCACTTCCTTCAGCTGCCTTAGATCTATATCTTGTTAAGGTACACTTGATGCATTCCCACAGCGTTTAGGCTGCAGTGACGAAGTGTTGTGACTCGCTGGGTTAGGCACGGCTCTAGTGAGAGAATTCATCACACGGATCATTTTTTGGCTAATCTCAGTATTAGAAGTAGCTCTGTGTGTGCAACATTGTGTTCAACACTACATCTCCTTTGCAAACAACTGCGCTTTTTCTTTGTTAGCTCCATCCTAGAATGATTCACCTTGATGAAATCCCAGGCAGTAGTGCAAAGGAAGCCTAGAAATAACATGGATGATAAGACGAAGAGCGTGTGTTACTTATTTTACCTTATTTTGGCTTACACAGATCTCAGTTTTAGGTTGAAAGAACAATGAAATGTGCAGCAAGCGTAAGGACCATTTGTGGTTATGTTTCCACATTAAAACAACGTAGGTGTGAAAATTCTCCAGAACTAGCAGGACCAGTGCTCATAGTAACAATCCTTCCTCTCTGCTGGTTCCTATTACCACAGGCAAAGCAGAAATCTGGCATCTATTACTAACGACAATAAGTAAACCTGGTGCTTAATCAATCTAATAAAGAATGTTGTTGCCTTGGGCAATTGCTTATGTATGTTGCCTACCCACAGGACCACCAGGCTTAGCATCAGCAGAATTCCATCTCTGGCTCAACCCACATGTGCTCGTGTTTTCCCATTTCTAATGTAATTATTTTAAGAAATTCACAACATTATTAGTCTTCCTTATAAAGGGTGTTTTGGCGATTACAGTTTTCTTAAGATGATCTCTTTAAACCTCTTTTGCTATCTCATGACCTATCTTCTTGAACACTTGGTCTGAAAACAAATATATCAGTGCAAAAGTAATTCCTCCTCTGAACAGTGAAGGCACCAGTATGGGCTGTTTCTGATGCAAGGCTGGGAAAGAATTCTGTGTCCAACATAAATGACTTAGGCATCAGACTAGAAAAACACCAAGCTCCTCTGCTACTGGATGTTTTGTAAATAGTGACTCCTGAAAATGGATCACACCGCCTTCCTCTCCTACTTTCCAGCAGGGCTTTGACCACAGGCTTTTTGTGAAACACAAGAACTCTTCATTAAAACAGTTCTGCCAGTCCTGAGGTTGCTTCAATAGAGTCTGAACAGTCTTCTGTGATGTTTTCTCAGAAATTCCCAGTTGCTTCTTTTCCCAGTCCGCTGCCCACAGCTTTAATTCCTTATTCCCTTGCTTAATATCACTTGCCTGAACACAATGGCTGGAACTTAGCAATACCGGCTTCCCCAGGTTCATTTTCCTTCTATCCTTCCTGTATAGATTTCTCCCGGTTCAGAAAATGGAGGGAGCATCCTTCCATTTATCCCCGTGGAAGGAAGACAAGGATGGCCCTCAGACCTCTCAGAAGATCTGTTAGAGGAATAAATGGCTCCTGGAACTCTTATACCAAAGTTTCATCCCTAACAAAGTTTAGAAAATTTCCTTCCATTTCCCAGTGAACAAGGACGTGAGATCCAAGAAGGGCAGGATGGTGCCCAGCAGGTCTGCAGGAGACACAAAGCATGAAAGGCGCTGTGAAGGCCACTTTTCCATCACACAGAGATCCATGTGTACCTGGGGTTTATTGCCTGTGGACAATGTGTTGGAGCAGGGTCTCTCTTTTGAAGTCTCCGTGCCAGATGAAACCATATACTGCACAATCAATACGCTGCTTTCCCTCTCCAAGTGATGCTTTAAGATGTTGCTCTGCACTGCACTGAGGTCACGGAAGGATTAGAGGAAATTTATGAGAGATTACTTTAAAGATGCTACTGACCCTTGTTTTCTTCTAGTGCAGAGCAAACCAATTGTTATCTGAGAACATAATGAAAGCTTAAATACAGTTCTCTGCCGTGATTACAATATCTTATTAAGAGCCTGGCTATTTATTCTCTAATTAGGAGAGCAGTGTCCAAGACTCCCTCAATAGAAGTGCCAAAGGGATGCTGTTTCTGTCTGTTGAGCAGCACAACTCGCTGTCCCCACACTCCACAAAGCCACGCATGCCCTGCTGCACAGAGTCCATGGGAGCCTTCCCCACCACAATTAGCTCTACCTTCTGCTTTCACTACAAGCATGCTTTTTTCTCTCTGCACCCTACAGATTTTTTTTCTCAATGGTCTGAAAGCGATCAGTCGGAATGAAAAGATCTATTTTTGTTTTAACACCTTAACAAAAAGCCTGCTTTACCTTGCTCTGACAAGTCATCCCTTTGGTAGTCAGCACTGCTACCTGCACTGCTCTGCTGATGAGATTTCCACTGTGTCCTCCCCTGAGTTTCCATGGAAATAGTTTATTATTGTTCTCAGGGATAGACAATCCAAACATATTTTATAGAAATATAATGTAAAATCTTTGCAAAACACAGCTGTCAACTTCTTCCAACATGGTTTTCTTTCTTTCTTTTTTTTAAATAAGCAGTTTCAACGTAGGCATTAAATTAGCAGTGGTGTTACAAGAAAGTATTATTGCTACGGCCTTAGGAATGGGGAAACTGCTTTAGAGGATTACATTTCAGAATAAAATAGATAAACTTATGTCAGTCTCTTTGGTATATATATGGCATTCTTTCCCCTTTGCAGTGTGGAAGGGGAAAAAGCTAATCAATATTAATCAAAACTCATTTAAGTAAATACAAATTTTAATAAACAACGTAATAATTTTTTCTTTAAAAGGAATTTATTGCAATTTAATATTTATAGGGTCACATTATCCATCACAGTTCTGCAAGTGCACAGTCAAATACTTGCATGAAGGCTATGTACTTCCAGACTTGAGGCTATCAGGAGCACAGACATCAGAATCTCAAAAGATTCACCCATTTCCAAAACATTTTAACAAATACCTGAACTCTCCATCTACTTATTATCCTTGCAAAGCTCCAAAGAGTGCCTGCCCCCCACAGTAAGGCTCTATATCCTGATGCTCAAAGCTTTTTAGAGGGCGTCCTGCACATCTGGCTGGGACGTGCTGGGCAGACTCAGCTGCAGGGCTGCATAATGGCTGTGTTTCCCAGCTCAGTGATCCAGAATCCAGGAATAAAATGTTTAAAAAAAAAAAAAAAAAAAAAAAAAAAATCATAATCTCTATAAGTTTCTATATATAATTACTTGAGAAGTTCGTCCAGTAAAATTCCCCAGTATGGGATAGAAAACAAACATCGTTGTGGAGACGACCCAAAAATGGCCAATACTTCACCGATTGCTATTTAAGCTACAATAAATATCAAGGCCTGCCCAAAGCAGCTTACTTTCCTCTAAGTCTTAGTCTGAAAAATAAGACAAATAGACAAATAATAATTAAAAAAAAAT
This sequence comes from Phasianus colchicus, assembly GCF_987193195.1. NCBI lineage: Eukaryota > Metazoa > Chordata > Aves > Galliformes > Phasianidae > Phasianus > Phasianus colchicus. The sequence continues at coordinate 16,696,670 of NC_143447.1, read as the reverse complement.
GTAAGAAACCTGTAGACATGAAGGTCACAAAAGCTCTGTTAGGAAGCACTCAGATTCACACTCAGCCAGCCACATAGCCACATAGCCTGTCCTTGTCTCATCCAGAAAAGCAGACTACACTACCAAAAGTCCTCGACTGATTCATCGTTTTCTGACAAACAATAAATTGAACATTAAGAATTTCATGTCAGTTCTGTTAAATTTTACTGCCAAAAATGTTTTTGCAGAAATTACCCCAAGCAAGTGTGAAGTTCTGGTGGTGATGACACCCTTCCTCCAGATTATCTCATGACACAGAACTCAGCAGGAGACAGACCATCCACACCGTACTGATTGGTTCAAAGCAGAACAGACATTTTCCCTTGCATTTCTAGGACAGCTCAACAAGGAGCTTAAAATGTAAACAGGTACTGTATTGTATTTTATCTCCCCCAGTCATGGCTTTTATACTGGGCTGTTATTTCTATCTGACTATTTATGGAGAATATGCATACACTGATTTATGTCAACAGAGAAACTTCTGTTATGTTCAGCAGATATTGAATCAGGATGTTAATTTTGTATTTTAATGAACTTTCTTTTAAAATAACTGTTATTTGATGATTTGAGCACACTGGCAATTTGAATTGAAATTATTTCTGAAGGATAATATTATCTTTATATGTCCTCTATAAAATGCATATATTATTGTTTTACGTATGAGTAGGATAGATTTTACACATACATACATAATATATGTAATAGTAACATACCTGATTTTTAATTTTCTTATTTTTTAAATGTATATGTTTTTATTTTTATCAGAGCTTGTAGCTGGCAAAAAAATCGTATTCTTTGCCTAAGAAATGTAGTATTGGGTGAAGTAGCTCTTTATTTTCAAAATAAACTTAGTGTTAATTTGTAACTTTCTGTTTAGCAGCTGACGAAAATGGGAATTTCCCATGAAATCTGTACTTTTCCAGCATTATTTCTGAGGCTGAAGCCTGTTTATATAAATTGCATTAAAAACCTCAGCTTCCATTGATGCTATTAGCACAGTCAGAGCGTTCAGGATAATGTTACTATTTGACAGACGTCAGGTATTTAACACAGGATTTGTTTTTTAGCAGGCACTGCAGTCCAACAGCAATAAAATGTCCTTCTGAAAACTTTTCCTACCTTCATGTTTTGTTTAGGCTCGTTCTATTTTTGTGCAGCTAAAGAGAAAAACAACATAACCCATAACAACCCAACTATAACCAAACGAAAAAAAATCCACAAATTCCTTATGTGCTTTTGGAGATTGGGAAGAAAAATATATGAGCAGAGTGGAGGGCATGGAGTGTCTTTTCAAGATGTTGTGATGCGGAGGATTTTCTCTCTCATCTCCCAAACCCTGTAGATGGAGCCCTCCACTAAGATCTTGCTGTATCTCTAGCACAGATTGACTTCTTTTGGGTTGATGATGATTGATCGTGTTGTTTTCTTCATTACTTTAAACCTAATCAGTGCTTGGTGTAATTTGAGTAATGATTGCTCATTATTGGCAATTGTGAAGTTTAAGGCTTTCTTCATTTTACCTCACAAGACAGCCAGTTGGGAGATGCTCACACATCCCCATTTGGGCAATGCTGGAGGTTAGGGAAGGGGAAGCCATCAGCAGTGATAGGCAGCAGTGGGAGCTTTGTGTGAGTTTATTACCGCATGTTTTCTGGGCAGGGAGCTCCTGGTGTTACCCTGATGATCTGCTCTGATCCTGAAAAAACGAGTTTCTTAGCACTCTGTATCATTGAGGCCTTACTGAAATTCCCCAGTTCAATAAATCATGCTATTTCTTAATAATGTGTCTTATGAAGTGATATGGATGGATTTGAAAATAAAAGGTTTTTTGTTTCCAAAAAAAAAAAAAAAAAAAAAAGGAAAGAAGAAAAGATAATGAATGAGGATCATCTGTGGGCCGAAACTATATTGTTTCTCATTATACAAATTCTGCTGCTAACTTTGTTATTCTGAATTAAGAATAAGGGGTATTATTGCATAATGGAGTGGTTGATTTACAGGCGCTAAGCTTGGTGAGCAGAGAAAAAGATGTTAAGCTGTTCAGTAGCCGGAGGACACACCATGGGAGTCTGGCTAAGCCCTTCGTTTGTGCTGAAATTATGCTGAGGACATAATGAAAATCTATATAAATCAGAAAATTTCAGACTCACAGTTATGGGAGCAAGGACAGTTTTTCTCCCTGGGCCTATTTCTACAGTCACAGCACTATCTAAGAGTACATGATTATAAATAATGATTTATCCCAACATACGAAGAAGGAAAATATGTATCCATTCCATATTATTGGTAATTCTTACCACTTGCTCCAGCCATATTAAGCCAAAGGCCTCGTGTGATACTTCACAAGGTGTTTTACTATTCAAAAAAACTGCTCTGTAGTTCAGGTGGCATTAAACACAAGATGCTTCTACTGGGTACTGCAGCTTTATCTACTCTGTTTACACTGCATTTAGTTTGTGCTTGCATTGACACAGATAATTCAGAGATTATTTGGAAGCCAATACTTTAACTAAAGCATTTCAGAGTTGTTTTTTTTTTTTTTTCTGTTGTCTTTTACATCCACAAACAAACAAACAAACAAACAAACAAACCCACCATAAACACACAACACACAAACCTCAATTTGTTCTACAGCAAACCACTAATTCTGGGGAGAAAGGGGTGTCCAGAGGCATCAACGGGGCTATTCTCTCTTCGTAATTCCAGCAGGCATTTTGTAGCAGAGAAAGCAGGGATGCTTTTTCTCTCTCCCTCACCGAGCTGACACGGAGCAGCCAGGAGCGCGGTATCAGTGACACACTGGGTAGCTGAGGTGCCTCCAGAAGAGGAGGGTATGCAGCTCCTACCCGACGGGATCACACAGCCTTCGGGCAGCTCAGTGCATGCCACAGTGCTGATAGAAAGAGCCTGAGCGACAGATCAGCCGTGTGCTGGAGGGGACAGGATATCTCATTTGCTTAAGTTAGACCAGAGGAGAAAGCTTGACTTTTTTTCTCCCTTTTTTTTTTTTTCTTGAAGCGAGAATACTATGACTATGCAAGTAAAAAATAAATACATTGTGATATTATAACATCACAATAATGTGATCGTTTGGATTCATACTGAGAACAGTAAAAACAATATGTTTTCTGATTGAATTATTCAAGCTCTTAGCTTTTAAGTTTCAATTATAGATACAAACAACTGTACGCAAGAGAAACTGAACAATAAACAGCATTTTCAAGACGAGCTATAAAAAGCAGTGAGTTGAGGAAAAAGATGAAAGTGTAGCCCATCATTAGGATCAGATCTGAGAGCAGAAGTGCTGCAAAGCACCACGTTGCTATAGCACACTACTCCAGATGTAACACCACACCGAATTCCTCGGCTGTGATTCTGCCTTATTCAGTAATTACAAGCAACAAAGAAAACAGCCGTGTGATAAGTGTACGTTCAAATACTGAGTCTGGATGAAAAGTAGCATGCGAAAGTATAGGAGGCAAAAAGAAGTTTTAAATTCTTAGAAAAGAAAAAAAAAAGAAAAGAAAAAAAAAGAAAAGAAAAAAAAAGGGGGGGCATGCATTTTTTAAAAAACAAGTAAATGGTTTGCCATTGTAAATATATACGTAGATTTTAAAAAACCTATCAAAATATAAGTGTGTGTCTGTGTTTTCTTCCGTACAGATCTGTACTACCACTACTTGTGGCTTAGAAGGCTTTGCAAAGTATGTTATAGCCTGAGTAGTGAAGCCGATGCATATGTGAACTAAATGAAATAAGAATCATTCGGTTTTAATAAAGATTGAAACCATAACAGAAAAACAGGGTATTTACAGCCCCAAATTAAGTCACCACGTTGTTACTACAACCCATGTTACTGATTCTAACCTCCTCCCGACTGTTCTCTGATCTTATGTCTTCATTTGGGGCCTGATGCTACAAGCGTGTGCGCGTGTATTTACAGTTGCTTTACTAATATCACAGAAGCCAGCTGCGGTGTTGATGGCGGGTGCTGCTGACCTAATGAGGCAAAGCCATGTAGGGCTGTTTAACTTTCTGCACTGTGAGTAGCTGTACTTGGGTCAGATGCTGAAATTCCTCTCTATCAAAACGTGCAGAACTGAACCGCTGAATGTTTTAGCAGCTCTCATGCCTTTTCCTCTTATCTTGGGACAAAAAGCATTACTGTAAACTTCAGAAATAGCTATTAGCAAATCTACTGTTTATTGGGATTATCTTTTTTGGATAAATTTTTAAGAAGAAAGTAAACATTTTGTTCTCTGTGAGGGAATCCAAGTAAAATCAGTTATTCTGAAAAAGTAATTCCTCCTATAAAAAGCCACCTTTTAATGAGAATTATTCACGGCCAGAACCATTTGATTTCCCACAGACCCTGGAAGCATTCTGGGCATGCAGATACATCAGAAACTCCTTTTTCTCCCTAATGAATTCCTGGAGATACCAGAGCCATTGACTCCTGAGTATCGGTCACTCTGGTTTGGGGGAGCATTGCAGCCCTCTCCTCCAACTTCTGGCTCCCCACTTGTGCTCAGGCAGAAAACTGCTGGGAAAAGCCGTGGCTCTGTCTGACAGATGAGGCTGTGCTGGGTCAGCCCTGCACTCACTGCGTGGCTCCTGCAGCCACAAGCATGGCAGGCTGCTCAGTGCAGTCAAGGCTTCTTGTGCTAGCAGAGCTGGTCCGTATTGATTTAAGATGTTCACCAAATCGCATCCTCCTGTAACAGTACTCACTTGTCCAATAAGCCAATAGTGTACACCTTCATAGGAGGACAGCAGACTGGTTGGAACCATTGAAGAGATCCTAAGAAGGTTGAATCTACCTTTTCCTTTTTTTTTAAATACACCTGTGGTTGGTTTTTTTTAATACAAATAAATAAAATATATGACCAGACTGCATTTAAATAGAGAGTGGAAACAAAAAAATCAGACCCATGTAGATATGAGCACAAACTGAAATATTATAAACAATTTTTTCCATTCTGATTTGAGATCTAATTGCTTGTTAAGCAATGTATACATGCATGTAATTTCAAATACCTGTAACTAAAGAACTTCTAATAACAGGATTTCCACTTTTTGGCATATTTTTCATCGTTTATCATCATGATTCGTTTTAGATTAGACCAATATGTATTACCATTTTAAGTTGTTTTGAATGAGTTTCAGTATTGATTGCACGTGTTTTCCCACATCAACATGAACAGAAAATGAATGATAAATACACTCTCTATAGATGTTTTGAATATAGCAACATTTGGGGGTTAATGAAGGTAAAGGAAAAACTCTCAGATAGAATCATTGGCCTTCTGCCACAAAATCAGAGAACTGAAGCTGTAATTTCCCATTTTGTGAGAGCTGAAATACGGCTTCAAAATGTCAGGTCTCCAAGCATAGCACCTTGGCCTACATGCACGTTTTAGGTCCATCCATCCCATGAATGGACCCAGGCACTACTAACTAATGGAAACTGTGGGCTAGTGGCTGCAGCAGCATTCCACTTTTATTTGCACATATTGGAGGAAGAGGTGGATAGATGACACCATATGTCAGAAATAATTACAATGCTATTGAGTCTCAGTATGACAAAGGGGAAAGTAATGACTTTGGCTAGAGCCAGAGAGAATATAAAGCAAATAAAAAAAAAAATAAAATAAGACCAGTGTCTGGGAAGATCATCAGAACTGAGATTGGATGAGAATAGCAAATTTTGAAGCCAATTCTTATGGCTTTCAAGCAAAACAACAATCTACCTCACTGATAATTCATGGGAAATTTTAGTTATTTATTTTCTGCACCCTGGAACAAAACCAAAATGTCTTTTCAGCTGGACTGCCACATTCAAGTGCTGGCTGACATTTTTATATGATATCATCCAAGAGCAAAATCATACTTGCTCCACTTGGTGCCATTCTTCAGGCTGAGAGTTGAACAGGTCATAAGAGGAACTCATAAGGATGAATTGCATGGGGGGGTTCACTTTTGAGGAAGCAAATTTGGGGGAATCAGGACACAGCCATTTTTCCCTTTGAAAACCATAAGCTTGTCCAGCTGAGATCAACAGGTCTTTCTGTTTGCAGAGATTACTGTTTTTCCAGTAACCCCCTGAGCTGTAACTGCTGTACCATTCCATCTTCTGGCGCTGGTCCTGCAGCCCAGAAATCTGCCCCTGCCCCAGCTCTTGTCAGACTCTCCCATCTGTGCCTCCTTCATTGCCAGTTGGGCAAATGGGCCTGACCTGAACTGAGAACTGAACATTTTTTGTATGTTTTGAGAGAAATTTTGTGTGCTTCTTTGAGCAAAGAAAACTGAGCTACGGGACTATGTGGCTGTCCCAAGGGATGATTTAGAGGTGCAATTTGCCTGAGAAATCAGTAAGATCTTGGAATAGCAAAATACTGCCGCAAAGAACCCCTCTAAGAGAAAAATGAAGCCGATCAGATGAGCATTAAAAGGATGATGGTGAACCTTGCAACACTTATTTAAAAATCAACTAAACCTACTGGAAAGTTAAGAGGCCTCACAAATACATCCCTCTCTCTGCTAAATTGCTCCTGCCATTGGACTTCTTGTCTCTCAAGTTCATAAGCAATCCCACTGGGAAAGAAAAGCAAATATGAGCTATTTTCCAGAAGTAGTCTAAAGCAAGCCTTACTTCCCAAATCCTTCTTAAAAATGTTCAGTCCTATCTAAAATGACAGCAAATGGTGTACAGCAGTAATGTTTAGCACAGGGCCAGATCAGAAGAAGGAGGCCAATTTATACCAGATGAAAAGCCAACTTGCACGGGCAGCCTGCTGGTACTGGGCTGTGGCTCCAGCCCCACAGACTGCAAAGCCCCCACTCAAGCCCTCTTGGGGCTTTGCTGATAAAGAGATTTAAGATTCTTTTTGTACCTCTGGTAGCTTAGCAGCAGAAATTTCTGCAGCTGGATGAAACGCCTGGAGTTATGGATTCTGTTTCCCTACTCACTCCCTTGGCAGGCTGTGCAAAAATAACAGGAGCTCCTGAAGGACACTATGGATCATGTGGATGTCTGCTATAGCAGGAGGCTGCTCCCTTTGTCTGAAAAGGTTCTGTTCACTCCTACCCTCCTGTGTTTTCTATCCCTGCTGTATAAACATGCCCAGTTATGCCACTTGACATCAAAATAGTTGCCAAGTGAGTCTGCTTCTAAGGTAGAATTACTCTAGTGGGAGGACAAACTAATAAATTTCCCAGACCTTTTCCCTCTCCTCTTGGATAGCCAATGCACCCCCTAAAGGAAATGATTTACTCTAGACCAATGGGCAGTATTTTGTGAAGCTTCACATCAGGTCCTGGTAACATATAACTTTCAAGTATCCACTTTGACCTCTCCCCCTCCCCCAATCGTTCTTGGAACATTGCTCTTTGGCAATTGAGAGTATTTTTCCATCATGCTGATGACTTAATTATATAAATAAATCTTTGAGGCTGATATGGTTGCCTTTAAGTTTTGTTCCTTGGCTGAACGCCTCTTCTTCTCCAAAATACTGTCAAGTGTGAGCAGGACAGCATGGGAAAAAGAAGATTCTGGTCCTCACTACTGCTCTTGTCATATTGTACTAGTGGAAATCAGAAGCCTTAATGTGGAGCTATAACCCTAGGAAAAGAGAACTAGAACAACCCGTACCCTGAGGCAGGATCATTCTCTTTAAAGCAAAATGAAGGAAGGAGTTGAAAATATGTTCCCTTTGTACAAGACATCGATTCTTTGTAATGTTAGTGGGAAGTAGCTGCATGCTTCAAAGAGGAGCAAACATATTCAGTTCAGTCCTTTAGACAACAGTGCTCCAAAGGGGAAATAACAATAACTATTTATTTTAAACATATTGGTGCCATACAGAGTGTAACACTGAATGTCATCTCTTATCTGCCATGAAAAGACACTACCACCATAAACACCTGAATGGAAACGATCGCCCGCAATCCTACATCATCTCTGTCGTATGCAGGCATTTCCTTGCCTGTTTGTTTGCTCAGATTACATGCCCTTGAGCAGTATGTCAGATATCTCAACACTGATTAAACCTCACAGCTGACCTAACCCATTGGGAAGAAATGTTCATGTATCAAGGAGAAGAAATTCTGCCTGGTTATAACTGTGAAACCCAAATACTATTCAAAATAGGCCAAACACAGAAACCTACATCCCAACTCTCGGATCTTTTAGGATCTCAGAGTCCAGATTCAAACTTTGTTACAAAACAACACTAATAACACTGCTCCAGTACAACTCAGAGCCAGCTCTTTGGGGTCAGAAAGACAACGTGATTTAAGATGAAATGGGATTTCTTTATTACTAGCAGTACATCTCTTATTCCACGGGTTTGGTTGGTTTTCTTTGTTTGCTTGTTTTGTTGTTTTTTTAAGAGCTGAGTCTGAGAAGGCAAAAACAAGCTTTCCCCATACATGTCAACTATGAGTCCAAGCATTCCTTGTTGGTTATTTATTAAAGACTTTCTTGGCTGGCTCTTAAGAGTTTTCCTTATCAGTTTAATCATAATTAGTTTATTATTGCTCCCTGTAAAGTCTAGGAAATCAAACCCAAGTACAACATGATTTAAAGAGCTTGTTTTATAATTTTGCTCTCAGCATCCTCTCATTGTGCTTTCAGATGGTGGGGAAAACTCCCTGCAATTCAACAATGTTCAAAAAATTGTTTTGATTAGCAGAACTGTTATCCAGCCCTCTTGCTTGATCCCCAGTTGATGGACTTACAGATAAAGTTTAAGTCCTGAAACGCTCAGCAACTACAAGGTGTATAACACAGCCACCCCCAGAGGATTCAAGCATTTCACAAACTGTTTCCAAATGGTGCTCTGTAGTTAACCTTGCTTAAAATGCAAACTGCTCCAACAGGTGGAAGCAGTTTTGAACTGTGTACGTCCCCTGTTAGGTTGAGAAGGGATCATTTGTACCACAAGCATCATAAAGTAATTGTCATTGTTTAGAGTTCAAAACAAAGAACAGAGTGAATGTTTTCCACTCTGGCAGTGTCCATAAGGCAGAGTCATGAGCCACAGGAAAAAAATTACAATTAACCTGGTGCTCCATGTATGTGTTCTCTTACCTTGTAAGTAAAGGGAACAGAAAAGCAGAAATTTGCCTTTTCAGCCTTCTGCTCTTCCTCTTTTATCTGAATAAGGTCTATCTGCCCCAGCATAAAGATAGCTCAGAACAGCTTCTGGTGAATTTGACACATCCTGTCAGCAATGATGGGTGGTGACCAGGGGTATAGATTATCAAATACACCACCATGGGATATTCCTGAGCCTCAGCTGTTTGCAGCAGTTCAGTGACACAAGTTCACTTAGACTTTAAAAAACTGAACTGAAAAACTGAAATTCCAGCCTCAGTTTGAAGCCACAAGAATATGTAGGGTTAAGGTGCTGCTAAATCCTTTTTTTTTTCTTTTTTTTTAACATGGATTCTATGCAGAAATTTCGATGATAAAGTAAGAAATTTTGTTACTGACAAAATCTATGAAAATAATACGGAATTATCAAAAGTGGCCATTTATGGCAGGAAATATTTCCTCTGATGTATCTTCTATTTCCAGTAGCGGTGTACATACATATTAAAAAGGAATTTGCTTGAAAGTGTGTGATTAGATAACCTATCTCATATTTAATATTAATTTATGAGCATTAGGCAATTTCTTACGAAACCTTTTAAAATCAGCTCATTGCCACGGAGCCAATCGTTTCTATCAGTCCTTGTACTCAGGTAGTAAAATTCCATAATTCACTTCATTTCACTAGATAACTCTCTTAGCAGAAAGCTTTGCTAGCGCTCTGTATATTATCATCAATACTAAGGAATATTAATATTTCTCACTAAAGGCATTATTCATGATGAAGGAAGATGTCCTGTATCTGCTAGTGGCATCTTCGATGCTAAAAGATCCTATTCTCTGAATGTAAAAGCACACAGCTGCTCAGAGGCACGCGGAGATTCAGCAGTTCTGTGCTGCAGTCTCAGCTCTGTCACTCAGTCTTTAAGATTCAGGCAAATCATTTTAAACTCCTAAGCATGTGGCAGCTGTTCAGACAAAGCAAAGCTTGGCTTGGTTGGTTACACCAAGAACATCCACCACTTTCTCCTTTTCTCCATCAAAGCTTTTAGGAAGTAATTGGGAATGAGTCAACAAGAAGACGTGTAAAACACACCTAAGAAGTTACAGGAATCCAAGATACATGAAGCTGGGGCTACTGATAATGCTGTGGAAGAATTGGAGAGATGCAGATAAAACCTTACAGCCTCTGTATCTGTACACTGCTACAAAGAGAACACAGATTCAGCCACAGCCTGATTCTTACTTCTGGGTTCATGTGAGTCCAGCTGGGAAATATGATTAATTTGATAAATAATTTCAAAGTTCCCAAACTACTGAAGACTGTGAAAAGGCAAAGTATTATTAGCATTATGAGTCTGTCTGAAACACGGAAAGCAATTTGGATTTACGGGTTTGCTTTCTTTACCAAAGCTGGGTGCTGAACATTCAGTTCAGTTTGGTCTGCAGATAGATACCTATTCTGACCTGATTTCTGGTTTCAGATTCCAAATGCACTCAAAGTCTCTAATATTTGTTGAAGAGATCAGATTTGCTTTACTCAGAAATGCTGCTGCAGCATCATGGCCAGCGCAGCTGGCATTCCAGTCCCACAGTCACATCCATGTTTACTCCTCATGTTCCCACTGAAAATTTGAAGCCCCAGCCTGAACACAGAAACTTCAGGAGCAATGAAAAGTTAGACATCAGAATAGAAAAGTCAGTGTGGGGTTTAAGATATCATTTGGTAAAAGACATCTAGCAACACCAGAGCTAAGGATATACAAGATGTTTGTGGAACTCAGTAAATTACTTAATAAATAAAATGTGCTTCCTAAGTACTTGCTATGAATCAATCTACATCACAATATAATCCAGTCAGTGGGATATATCTAATTTAACACTAACAGTCTTTCAAAAAACTTCTCTTTTTTATTGAGTAGGAAAGAAACAGGAAATGCCCATTCCCTTTCTGGTATTTCGCAGAGCTTGATTCAAATGAGACTTCAATTAGCATTTCTCTTGATAAGAATTTGACAAACTATTATTTAAACTATTTCCACTGCCAGGTCTTTGGGAAAATTACACTCAGTGCCAAACAGTCTGTTAAAAATATTGCCTAACAAGTCTGCATCTTCCACACTTGAGAATTTAAGCAGATGCTTTATACAGCGAAGAGGAGGAGCTCCCTCCCAGCGTCCACAGTGGAATTTCACGTTGCATTAATGGTGTCCAAATTCCTTCCCACCAGACACATTCCCTACCAAATCATGAATAAAATACATCTTCTGTTCAGGCATTAAAACACAGAGGAGGAAACACATCAGCTGTGATATCTTAATGAGGAAGGCTGAGAGAGAAAAAAAAGGCGCATAATCATTAAATAATGGTTTTTTGGGGGCATGCTTCTTTACATACATCTCATAATGTCAGCTGGCTATATGTTATCTAGCATGTAATAATGAAGTTTGAAGATGTGTATATTCTAATACTCAACAGGTATTTGAAGATTAAATCCAATCATGCTAAATAAAATCTTACCGTTGTTTAGCACTTAACACATTAGGAACAGGGCAAGAAGTAATGTCTGATACTGGTGAAGACAAGGATTACAAAGTGAGTTCAGGGTGTTCAAAGCTAGATAAAGTGTTATGGTAAAACAACTGTTACCCAAACCCCAGAATTCTCAATGACTCTGGACTGTCTCTAAAGTGCCCTAGTCACCAAAGCAACTGAGATGTGATGGGAGCCGCTATTTCATGGGAGTTCTGTCATTTGAGGCTTCAACCTCATGAGAATAAGTTCTGTGATGTTTCAGGCATAGAAAGGAAAGAAGGCTCTTCTCATTTTGAACTGAAAAAGAAGATGAAAGCCTGGGACAAATTCCACTCGGGGACTGAAAATTCACTGCCCTCTCGTAACATTCACGAGGATGTTTCATTTCTGGAGTAGAATAAAAGACAGCAAAATAATATAAGGTAAAATGAAATAAAATAATGGTAGCTGATGTTAAGAACTTTGTAACAGAAGCCTGAGGACTACAGTTGCTAAAATATATACACTGTACTTTCCAAGACATGATCCAGGATTTCTTTAATACAATAATATTTTAATCAAGGCCATGTGCAAGTTAAGAGGTGTTTCTTCTACAACATCTGCTGATAGCTTCAGGTGGTTTTAGGAAAGAATATGCTGGCTGTGAGGTTGCAAGGTAGGACAATAGCCTCAGCATATACACAGACTTCCCATAGTCCCCAAGCTACTCTGAGCAATGTGACAGAGATGGCGACAACACTGACCTTCTCAACTGAATCTCCAAATGAAAAAACAGTCATATTTTCCTCTTCATATCATTTTTTCCTTATGCCACAAGGGAAATTATACAAAATGCATAAATAACCTGGAATGAACAGAGCTAGACACATTTTAGAACCTTCAGAGAGTATGCCTCATCATCTCTCTCTACAGTCATTCAAAGATGGGGAAATTATTGTTATCAGGTTAGAAGTTTGCTTGAATAGTTATTTAAACTGGTTAATCCTGCAAAACCCTCTCTTTCACAAGGTAGTTTTGTATTTCCCCACTCAGCGCCAATGGAAAAAATCTCTCCCTTTCTTCACTCTGCTCTCAGTGCAAAGGCAGGACCCAAAGGACAGAATGAACTGGGAATGTGGGTTGTTCCTGGGTTATCACTATGTGATATTACAAATTGGTCAAAGTCACCTCACTCCTTTCCAGTTTTCCCACTTGCAAACTATTGCCAGCTGCTACACATTGCCCTTGGCCTGGGAAATCAATGCTGTGGCCCTGAGGAGGTGTCACAATGGCCAACACTTGCTACCCATGGTCAGTTTTGAGGTGGAAAATTCTTTATTTCCCTATTCCTCTCTACTAGAACATGAGAGTTCCTTCAAGGGTTTCCCAGAAACTTGGATGTTTTTGTGGTAGTACAGATGGAGAAGAAGAATGTCCTTCTAAGCTCTTAATGTCAATACGCCTCGCTGAAAACCTTTGCTCATGTGAGTTCAACAATCCACATCTCATTAGGTCACAGCCAAACAACCTGTAACAAATCTGGACTTTTCACAAATGTCCTAAGACAGAAGGAACTGCTTAGTTTTATACCAGAAAGAAAAGAACTTTTTTCAGAAAGGTTCAGAATATCTTTATTTTATACTGAAAAAAGTCTACAGATCACCGGAGTGCATCTGTGTAAGATTCTGGATGTAAAGAGTTGCCCTGAATTTCATTTCTGCAGAAAGAATCAGCTCTGGCTACTTCCTGCAGTAACCAACTGAGTTACCAAACAGGTACCGATTGGTGTCATCAACGATATGGTTAATTGCTTCCTTTTGCTTTGGTAAATAATAGTGACATCTTAACAGCGCAGTTCGGGGAATCACTGGTGAAGGATGAAGCTTATGGTAAGAGTATTGAGGTACTGCTGGCCCAGATTCCCTGTACAAATTAACACTGGTTTCCAGCTTTGCTAATGAACGGCTGTTACACTTTGCAGCTGGAGGTTTCTACTGCAACAAATTCTGAAAGAATTTTAGAGGTAGAAGAAGGGACGGGCACAGAGACTGAGAAAGCCTAGTTAATGCAAGAGACCATCATTTGGACGTTTCCTTTAAGAGTGAATTATATATGATAATGGCTTCATTGTCATCAAATAGAATACAATTAATTTTATTTTTTAGTATGTTATCAGCAAGCAAACCACCAGTATTAGCTAGATACCATCTGGGAGTGACAGTTTCCTTATTACAAAATATGTAAAAATATGGACTCCCTTAAGGAATCTGTTGCACTACATCTGCTCTGATTTTTGTTATATGCTAATGGATTTTAACCCAGCATATGAAGCATGTAAAAAAATAACAGAAAATTTTCAACTAAATTACTTGTTTCACATTTAAAGTGTCACAAAGACAGAGACAGCCACATATGCAGCCTTAGCTACAGGGGACTGGGAAGAAACAAAGAAGTAAGGAAGAGGCATTTCTTACCTGCTGTTTTGTTATCCAAGCTCTCTCTCAAGAGGGATTCTAGCTGCCCACATAATTAAGGCCACTTGATATGTGAAGGAAGTGCTGGGGCTATACACAGCTAAATCTTGAACAAGCTTAGGTGATAACAAAAGATTGTGACTGCTGAAGCACAATTATCTTCCTTATTTCCCTCTGTTTATAATATTTTAAACAATCACAATGATTAAAATGAGCTATTACAATTAAGAGTCTATTCTCCAGGGTAGAGGGTTGGCTTTTTGTAGTCTTTACACATTTCCTTAACTTCCCTCACAACGATCACATCCTGAGACTGCTGGAATGACAAACTATTCAGGCAGGTAATGACGAGCTGTCTGACCAGACTGACTGTATGGTGGATTAAAAATCCTCACTGTTGGAATACTGGTATCATCTTTTTTGAAACAATGACCCATTACCAGCACTGGAAATAAATGTGCTGCAAACACAGGGCAAAGGAGGGCTGTTCTAGAGGTTTGTTTTGTGTTGTTTTTTTTTTTTCTCTTGGCTTTTGGTGTTGTTGTTTTTCCCTGTACAATTACGCAGAGCTGTAGCTTTAGGCTAACAGAATTTTTGCACTTGTAAAGCAGTTTGGTATGAATTGCTTTTCCACGGATCTGTGTCCCCAGGCCCTGCAATGTGAAATATACCAGGCATTACGTTTTCATTAGCATCAACACAGGACGTTTCTATGTATTAAGCACTAAAAAATATTTCATGATCTGTTTACACTTCATATATATATATATTAATTAGAGCCGGGAAGTTTTTGACTGCACATAAGCTTTTTGCGTAACTTTTCTTTAAATAAAAGTAATGCACTGCCAGCTGTGGAGTCCCAGAGATTTTCCAGACTATTTGGAAAGACTATCTCTTCTCTTGTTTGCGCGTGGATATAAACACGCGTATATAAATATATACATACGCACAGGGCCACACGCATAAATGCTCACACATAAAAGATATTGTTATTTACAGGTGTAAAGATGCAGTTCACGCTGAAGTTCTAAATGCAACATTTGGTGGGAGGAAATACCGTGTAAGTGCTGTCCCCGAAATGGGCACAACTGCAATTAATGTAAATAGGAGGGAAAACTACTTTACGCCTCTCAAAATCAGCACTAGCATGCTTTATTCACAGTCTCCTCTGCAACAAATGTTAAGAGCTTTAAAAATATAAATTAATTCGTTTTCACAGCACACTGGCAAGCTAGTTAGGTGTTCTTATGCCCCTACTAAAGCCAAAGAGTTGATTTAGGTGTAAAGAAGCTACTGAGTGACTGAATCAGAAAAGATCTCAGGTATCCAGAAGGTCTGTCGTCCCTTTTCTAACAAGATCATGTGGCTTTCAAACAAAGAAACAATTCCCTAATCAAGACAGAAGCACAAATCAAAACAGAAAACATTCTCTTTTATCCTTGGTGGCCCAAGTTCAAGTTTTGCAATTTCTAACATTTCTATTGAGGAAAATACAGATTGAAAATAGCTCTGGCCGGGTCAGAAAAAGATGACGATAGTACTAAAAATAATTGTTAAGATGGAAGAAAAAAATTAAAACAGAAAAGAAATGTGGAAGATGCTTCTGAATAGCAAGTGGGGTAGTTCTAAAAAATAAAACTGGAATTCACTCTAAGATACAATACTGCAAGCTGTATTTTGGGGCTTCCTATTGTTACATGACTTAGTACCTGCTGATTCCAGTCTTACTCAAGCAGGTTAGACAGTTCGACCTAAATAAATCAATAAGTTTAGACACACGAGTGTCATAACAGGAAGCGATGGTTTATGGTCGACGTTTCTGGCTAGACATTACAGCTTGCCCCTCCTCGCCAAATGGGTGACTGCCGTCTCCCTGCAGAGAAAGTGCAGCTGGTATGACAAAGGATGGATTTCTGCTGGGCCTGGGGTAGGGGACGGCATCTGAGAACAACAGTGGGATTTACTGCCCTGATGGGCAGGGAACACATGCTCTTGTAGCGCCGACCTGGAGAAGAAACCCAGATTGAAATTCCTACAGCCCCAGCTTTTGAAGAGGGACAAGATAGGGGAAAGAAAGCAATTTGCCCTGTTAATGGTATAATGAAAACAACCCCTCAGTTCCTTGATCCCCCGTGCATTCAGAAAGGAGCATTAATTTCCACTACATGGAAACATTTTATAATAAGTGGCAAAGCATTACTGCCTCCTTTGATACTGCAATAGCAAATACTTGTGCTGAGCTATGCTGCAGCAGCAGCGAGCTGTGGGCAAGTGCCCTGATCAATGCTAACATTCTCTTTCTACGAGCAAAGTTAACCAAGAAAAGCGTACCTCTGGTATTTGTTTGCTTCCTAATGTTTTGGACAAATCTCCCAGGGAAACTGAAGATAGGACTCACACGGCCTTCCTGACAGAGAGCAGCAGGCTCTCGTCCATGCATCCCAACCTGGCACCTTTAGCACTTTGACTGAGTTGAGATGTGCTCTCAGAAAGCACAGCTGCATTCAACTTCAGCAGCCCTTCTTAGACACTCACTTTCTGATTCCGAGTCAGCGCCACCCTTGATTTCTGTGTTGACACGGTCAAGAACACCGAGGTTTTCTGTACTGATAGTGTGGTAGCACCTACTTTGTGGTGCGTTGATTTTGGATTTGAGCAGTAACTGCTGAGTGCTGGATGGGAGAATTAGAGTTCACCCACTCAAAGAGCTGAGGATTCTCCAATGGCATAGTCAGGTGTGCGTTAGAAAAGGCCAAGGGGGACTTTATAATGGATCTCAATGAAGTCAGAGCCAGACTATCATTCCCGTGTATTTCTAACGAGATGCTCAGGAACAGATTTAAGTGGTACTTAATGTTCCTCCACCTCCAGTTCTTGCTGTCACTCGGCGCTAAATAAAAACGACTTACAACCTAGCTTTGAACTTTGTGAGCCAGCACAAGTGAGCAGGGATTGCTGAGCGGCCCACAGAATTCAGGTTCACAGAGACATAATTAAAATACACAAGACAGATTTCCAGTGAACTCCACCTTTGTCTATTTCATAAACAACCTGGATGCTTTTCTTCCCTTCTGACTTCCAACAGGGATTTTTTCTTTTCCTCTTGATACTCAATCCACTTGTATTTAAGATTAATGGCTAGCTGCTTGGCTAAGGACAGTTTTGCCATTGTAACTTTTAAAAGCAGTGGCATGCTATTTTTCCAGCCATATTTCCTCCCTAAGCTTAATG